>NC_137458.1:204885052-205004709 GCF_964235325.1 Thermobia domestica | reverse complement strand
ATATAACTGTACTCCGTGGTATGCAGTGCTCTACCAATATTTAAATGTATTATACACTAAGATTACATATGTAGCTTTCAATGTGAAAACTATGTAAAACAGACGTAATCTAGAATACCGCAATGAGGATAAGGCATACAAAAAAAGGTGAACATATTCTCACGACTGAAAACCGGGACAAAATGTAAACTGGCGAAACACCGGGATAAGAGTCTTCATGGAGGCCACGGTGGTTCAGTGGTGGAAACACTCACATTTGGTTCATGGGGTACCTGGTTTGATCCCATCTTGCGTCAAATGGGCTTTGTGGTAGTCAGACGCTGCGTGCATGTATAAACTCGGGGTTCTCTCGTTTCCTCTCACTTTTTTCATTCCACCATTTCATTTATTCTCACAATCGCCGTCTCCCCTATCCTACTCCTATCTCCTTAATCGTGGGATGTAAAATCCAAAGATTTCATTTTAAGAGCTTCCAAACCGGAACTGTCCCGGTAAAAACCTGACATATGGTAACCTGACTATATAACAACATCGGAATCGATACTAAAAAAGAAAAAAAGTCAAATTATCATATGGTATTACACAGTTTCAGAAAAAAAATCTAACAAGTTAGCCGCCTTAGGCCTAAGTCTGATACATATTTCACAACTTTATGCGTAATAGAAATCTATATAGTTAAGCAATTGATATCACACACTACAAGCACTGAAAAACAACGTAACGTTCTATAATACAAAGAACGTTATTTTACGAACCAATAAGTTAATCGCTCTACGAACGAATTTTAAAAACTATCACTTGACTCACGGAAATGAAAAAGATTCTTAAGTAACATAATACAAGAACACAACCAGGGAAATGTCATAGAATCTCAGTAATTACTAAGCCTTAGTAATTATTAAAGAAAGTATGCGTATGAATGCAATGGACCCACCTGGTAGTCCTAGGGTTAAAAGTGTATCCTTGTATGGATATTTAGATAGAGGAAATACTAGTTCTTGCCGAATTTCTTTAACTACTTGCGATATGTTCCATTATTTTCAAACTAGGGTTTAAAATGTGATTGATTGCGTTTAGGGCGGCTTATAACTGAAAGGAGTCGTTTTATGACACATGTTTATTAGAACGTTTTATTTTCATTTGATATAAAGAATTACCCAACAAATTTTGGCAGTTGAATTTTTTGACACCCTGTATTTACGATAGGAAATGAAGTTATGCAATGTGCATAAATAATTGCTGTTTTCCATGTAGTAGTATTTGCATTAAGGTGCGTGTAATTATTATTATGTAAAACTATATAAATTTTAAAATAACACTTGCACATGAATTCACATCCATATATGAAAATCTCATAGATGATATGGTAATGTTCTTAAGTTGTAATTGTACGTAATTAGAGATGTACTTGAAAAGTCAGTGTGTTAGAGCTGACGGTAGTGAACAGAAGAGAAAGAAAAGAACACATTTCTTTCAACTTGCCTAAGGGCTTTTAAAAGTGACATGACAATAGTGCAGCAAGAACGGTGTCCCGACAAAACGTACCAGCGACAAAACGTACCACTTGAATTTTCGCGACAAAACGTACCACTTTTGACGACCTGTCATAAATGACAACCTGTCATGGATTAATTAAAGCATTTCTGATATTTATTCCACGACAAAACGTACCACTTATATAAATTACAACCTGTCTTGGACTAATTAAAACATTTCGGATATTTAATCCGCGACAAAACGTACCACTTCAAGCTTCTTTCTTTTTTTTTTTTCAGCGTGTTCACAGATTATTCTCCAGATCGAACAAACTTCTCTTAAAGGTTCTGTACGTGACAAACGTAACATTAAACACGTTTATCAGCGAGTAAGAGATCACGAGTCTTCCAAAATACATTAGACCAATGTGGGTGCTGACATATCTAACAAAAGAGAACATAATGTTAAGAAACTACTTCCTCATGAACAGGTAAAACAACGGCAGTATAAGGTTGACAAGAACAGACAGGTAATGTATCGAGTTGTCAAAGTGTAGAAACTCATTGGTAAAAGAGGGCTCATTTACAAAGGAAATGTAGCAGCCTATAAACTGAAAGACAGCTATAGATCATGGAAACTTTTTGGGTATTATTCCTTTCTTAAGCAAATTTGATCTTCCGCTTAAAAGTAATTTAGATAAGGTCACCGAGAAGAGTCATATATGAGAAAGTAAGCAGGATAGTTGTCGCATAACTTTTACTAAACACGGTGAATCAACACACTTATCAGAGAAGATATTTCGAAAGAAGTCTCTCAAGCTTCAATATTTTCTGTTCTATTAGACACTACTCAAGATATAGTAGTTTCAGGCCAGTGCTCTGTTGTTTTACGGTATGTTCTTAAAATGGTTGTTAAACAAAGAATTGTTGTCATTGTAAAATGCATATCTACCACAGGCCAGTGTCCTTGCGGTTTACGGCAGGAAATTCTGCAGAAGTTGAACCTTGATATTAAGAAGTGTATTGGAAATTCAACCGATGGCTCAAGTAACATGCAAGGACAATATTCGGATTTTTTCAATTCACATATGATCAGTTACACTGTGATTCAGTTGATTTTGAGTTTAACGGCCCTTTTAGCAGCGAGGCTATATGAGACGGGACATACTGATTTACGGGAAATTCGAAGCACATGAATTCCTGCCAGGAATCGAACCCAGGTCTCCCACGACAAAGGCGCATACGCTAACCGCTTAACCACTAAGAAACTCAGTTACACGTGTGGTGTTACGCTCATATACTCAATCATGTCATATGTGATCTGACAAAAAATTGCATTGATTCTGTGTCATTGTTCTGCTGAATGACGGTGCGATATTTATGCGTAAGTCTTATCAGCGAATGGACATTTGGAAGATCAAATGTTAACAAAGGCGTCTTGCAGTTATTGCGGAAACAAGATGGTAGAAAACACACTGTTTTTCAGAGAAAGTTTGGTCATTTTTCGAACCCAGAAAGTGCTTTGTATATAGAGTTGACCATAATAATTAAGAAAATTGCTTCTACAGAAAATATCAAACCAAAGGCTAGGTGTAAAGCGAAAGGATATATAAAAGATCTTCTCAAGTTCAAAACAACTCGGACAGCACAAATGTTCCTTAAGATATTTCAAGTGACGACCTCTCTTTCAAACTATCTCCAAATAGAGCGCTGCTAGTGTAGTCCTATCGGATGGTGCAGACTACTCTGTTCCAAGTGAAAGAGTAGAGAGATGATTTTGAATCCGTTAAGAATGCAGCATTAAGCTTTGCAGAATGGACCAATAACAAATTTGAAGACTTACAACGTGGTTTCTTTTGTTTTCTATTGACCTGTCGACAATTCGCCTTCAGAGATGGACAAAGATTTTCTTGTAAATATGAAGATGAAGCTGCTTCTATCCAATGACCAGGAATTGCATCGAAGCATTCAATACAATATTGGACATTGTAGTTTCGAGTATTTCTTCAAGATTCAAGAAGCAATGTACTTTATGGATTATTTGGACCCTAGCCACTTCAACCAAGTAACAGAACTTCCAGACGTGCCTTTCGATAAACTTACATATTTTCTGAAAAACTTCAGTAAAGAAGTTTCCAAGGATACTATAAATGTATTCTTTTGGACTTTTGAAGGACGTGGATATCCTTGAAAGTCAGTCTTGATGACGAGCACAACCGAGAAAAAATGACTGTCCTGATAGTGCAGGTAATTCAGAATTAGGAGAAAATACATTTGTTTACACGGAAAGCGAATGCAAAACATGTTGCAAAATTGTCCAATGTGCTGCTTTTTAATTTTGCAGAATTGTAAATTTTGCAGTAATACTTATCCAGGTTTCCAGCATACAAATTTTTATTGACTTTGCTCGTAACTCAGGTAACATGTAAACGAAATTTTTCAAAACTTAAATAAACTGAAATACATTAAAAATAGGCTAACAGTACCATGTCTCAGGAACATTTGAAAACATTTATGTTGATGTCTATTGAAAAAGATTTATTAAAAAATATTTCGAATGCAAAAGTGATAGATAGAGTAGCATCAGAAACTAGTACACTAAAACATCTGCTAATTTTGTAATATAGTATACGTTCTCCTTGAACTTCATATAATATTTTGAACAATTCAGAATAATATACTGATGAAAGAATATCATGTTTTAATTGTCAATTGTTAATACTATTGATTTACTGTAGAAAGAAAACTGCAATTGATTTGTGACATTGAGATGCTGGTGGTCCTTGTGGGAGAAAGAGCCCGCGTCCCTCTAAAAATGCCTATCCGTCTCTGGTCCAAAGCCTGGATAAAATGTGGTGGAAATAAGCAAATATTCAAATATTGCATATGCAAGATTCTTGCTGGTCTTGGTCTGGTGTTGCGAGAATCTTGCAGGCATGGTCTTAGTCTTAGTCTTGGTCTTGCATCGCCACTTTTCTCACCAGCAATCTGTTCAACTTTTAACCTTATTTTGGCCGGTATGTATATACTTATATACCGTCCTATCAAGTGGTACGTTTTGTCGCCTGTCATTATTTGATGACTGATTAGAAGACTCTTCACAAGTAGCCCTCCAGGCAAGTGGTACGTTTTGTCGCTTGTCATTATTTAAAATGTTTTTAGAAAACCTTTCACAAGCATCCCTCAGGGTAAGTGGTACGTTTTGTCGGTGGTACGTTTTGTCGCTAGTACGTTTTGTCGCGTATTCAGCAAGAACAGCAGGATCTTTCAAGTGAAAAATCCTTGTTCTTTAGTTGTCAAAAGAGAGGGGATGGGGATAGATGATATGAGTACGAAATTACATTTATATATATAAACTAGTTCTCTCTTTGGTCAACCCTAACACGCTGATAAGCATCAAATATTTTCTGGGCGCTAAGTATACGATATTATATGTGGGCGCTAAATCTACGGGCGCTAAGTATACTCCACGGAATAATTTCTAGCGGTGGGCACAAAAAACGTTTTTTCGCTTTTCGGTTTTTAGAAAAACGGAACCGGTTTTTAATTTTAAAAACGGTTTTCTCCAAGAACCGATTCGGTTTTCACCGAAACCGGTTTCGGTTTTCTTCAAACCGGTTTCAGTTTTTTCCAAAATTTATTATATTTCTTGCCAAAATAGGATTTCGTTGTTCTCCGGAAACCAATTCCGTTTCCACAGAAATGGTAGAAAACCGGTTTTGAAGAAAACCGAAACCGGTCTCGGTGAAAAACCGAACCGGTTTTTTGATAAAACCGAAACCGGTTTCGGTGAAAAAACGAACCGATTTTGAAAAAAACCGAAACCAGTTTCGGTGAAAAACCGAACCGGTTTGGAGAAAACCGAAATGTCGGTTTTTCTGTTTTCCTAGAAACCGGTTTTCGGTTTTTATAAAAACCGGTTTTGCCCATCTCTAATAATTTCTTAATCTTTGTTGTTACATAGATTAACAATAATCTATGTAACAATATTATAACCTTCGGTAACAATATTATTAATTAACTCACATATCTATCCAATTAACAAGAGCAACCAAAATGCGAACTAATTAACTAACTCTATGCGATGCTCTATAGAACTCGAACGTAGTGTTGGGTAAGTTACTTGTAAAAATGTGACGCGTTACAAGTTACTTTACTTTCTCTTAAAATGTAACGCGTTAGTAACGCGTTACTTGGCCCCAAAAAGTAACTGTTCCTTTACTTCGAAAGTAACACGTTACTAATGCGTTACCTTTAGGTCCGAAACTTTAAAAATGTGAAAAAACTTATGACTTCAATATTCCGTACTACTATTACTACCGCTATTATTATTATTATTATTATTATTATTATTATTATTATTATTATTATTATTATTATTATTATTATTATTATTATTATTGCACGTTCTGAATCGCTTTATGTAAATGCAAGGTCAAATTTTTACTTGATATATTAACATTTTCATATAATGTAACATTGATAAAATGCCATATTGCGTTATTCGTAGCGTAGTGCTCTCAAACGGGTCGGGTCAGGTCAACTCGGGTCGGGTAAGCTCGGGTCGGGTTGTCGGGTCAGGCTACTCGGGTCGGGTTGTCGGGTCGGGTCAATCGGGTCAGCTCGGGTCGGGTTATTCGGGTCAGGTTGTCGGGTCGGGTCAATCGGGTCAGTTCGGGTCGGGTCAGTCGGGTCAGCTCACTGGTCAACTGAGTTTAGGTTGAGCTTAAACTCGGCTGGAGTCGAAAGCTGCTGTTTTTCACTAGCTGCCTAATTAAAAATAGCAATTTTCAATTGATTTTATAGAAGCCATAAATCTATTTTGAACATTTGCAGCTAGTGTTTTTATGGTATTTGGTCTAGGAATTAATTCGTGCGGGTGGACAAGAGATGGCGCAACGAACGGAGCGTCCCACAGTTCCGTGTATCCACACATGTGTTGCAAACCCCTGTCATCGCGTATCGTTCGTAGTATAGGGCAGTGAATTAAAGCGTCAACAACACCAGTTTGTAGTTAAGTGAACATGGCGCAATTTGTGCCTGATAAAGTGTTTTTGCGGGGTGTCCTGCTGCATTACTTTAACATGCAGAAAAGTGCGACTGAAAGTCATCGTATTTTGGTGGAAGTGTATGGTGACCATGCTCTAGCTGAGCGAACGTGTCAGAAGTGGTTTGCACGGTTTAGAAGTGGTGATTTCGGCTTGGCAGACCAAGAGCGAGCTGGACAGCCAAAAAAATTTCAAGACGAAGAATTGACAGCATTGCTCGAGCAGGATTCGTGTCAAACGCAGGAACAACTTGCAGCAGCATTAGGCGTTGATCAAACAACAGTCTTCAAACGCTTGAAAGCCATGGGAATGATTCAAAAGATGTCACATTGGGTTCCACATGAATTGAAAGACAGAGACGTTGAAAGACGAAAAACCATTTGCGAATTGCTGCTTCAACGACAGAGCAGAAAGGGGTTTCTGCATCGAATTATTACGGGTGATGAGAAGTGGATCCATTACGAGAACCCTAAACGAAAAAAGGCCTGGGTGAAACCAGGTGAACCAGGTCCATCACAACCAAAACGAGATATTCACTGTGCAAAGGTTATGCTGTGCATATGGTGGGATATGAAAGGTGTGGTGTGTTATGAGCTGCTGCAACCGGGTGAAACTATGAATGGAGAACGTTATCGACGACAATTAATGCGTTTGAAGCAAGCTCTGGCCAGAACACGACCAGAATGGGAGAACAGACATGATAAACTTATTGTTCAACATGATAACGCTCGCCCACATGTCGCAAAACCGGTCAAAACCTATTTAGAAAATGTCGGATGGGAAGTTTTACCCCACCCACCGTATTCACCAGACGTTGCTCCTTCGGACTACTACTTGTTCGATTGCATGAACAACGATTTGATTGGACAGCGGTTTACTTCTTCAGAAGATATCGAAATATGGGTCTCTGACTGGATCGCTTCCAAGGATGAGGACTTCTTTCGCCACGGAATCCGTACATTGCCTGATAGATGGGCGAAAGTGGTGGCTAGCGATGGACAATATTTTTCTTAAGGTATTTATGTATTTTGTGTTTGTACTACAGCTTCAATGTGTGCGTACCAACCGCACGAATTAATTCCTAGACCAAATAAATGCTTATTTTTGTACTTGTGTGTACTTTAAAATGTGGAAGATTGATTTTACCATTTGTAAATGTGGAAGATTGATTTTACCAATCGACTGTAATATTAATATCTACGCCAATATGGAGTCTGGATTTAGAACAAAACTAGAAGTTGTTTAACACGTTGCTGCCAAGGGTGAATTTTGTTGTTCACCGGTAGAGTGCCAAGCGTACTTACATTATTCTTGTTTTGTTCATTTTTTTTTAAACATAATATTAATATTGAAACATTTAATCTAAGGCATGGTAGTGAATCCGCGTGCATAAAAGTTGGGGGTCTGATCGGACCTACGTGTGTATATTGTGTTTATGGGCAAGGGGATAAATTACAGTTGAACTGGCAACTCTGTTAGAAAGTTATTTGTTTATTACTACATGTGCAGAAGTGAGGATATGTTCATCTTGCTTTTAGTGCTAATAAGTAATATCTTTGTGCAATGAAAAACGAAGAAATATGCGCAGAACTCGATCTCATTAGTAATAGCAGTGTAGTGATCTAGACTTTTATGAAAATTCAGCAAATGACAGGGACATTGACATCTTGTGAAAATAAATTAGAATAAATAATGAATCCATTGTTAAACTTTTTAACATGTCACTGAAAAAGCAAAACATAGGTCCGATCGGGTCTACAAAAGCAACAAATGCTTGTTACTTGGTATTTAGCGCCCCTAGCGGCGTTAATAATCAATATCAAAGACCAAAACCTACATGTGTAATAAAAACACTACAGTTCAATAACAGTAGAGACAGGATTTAACAATACAAGTACTCTAACGTCAATTCGACGAATTAGAAATTGTGGGTCCGATCGGACCTACAAGAACATTTTCTTAGATCACTCCAGTAGGTCCGATCGGACCCACATGGCAGCTAACGTGTTAAGCAAGGCTAAAAGATTGGATATGGACGACCAAGCCCAAGCAGGGCTGCGGTGGCTCAGTGGTAGAGAGTTCATCTCTGGTGCATGGTGTCCATGGTTCGATCCCAGCTTGTGCTAAGTAGGCTTTGTGGTGGAGAAACGCCGTGTAGTGGGTTTTCTCGGGGTTCTGTTTCCTCCCACTTTCTTCATTCTACCATTTCATTCATTTCTCATGGTCACCGTATCCCTTAGCCTCGGTGCAGAATCGAGGGACCTTAAACTGAATATTTCATTTTATTTCACCAAGCCCAAGGACATCGATACAAGAACAAGATAAAGATTGGATATGCAAGACGAATTGCATAGTAATCTTGCTCTTGGCCTTGTTTTGGTTATCACCAAGTAGCCATGAGCATATTTTCTTGCTTTCCGTATAGTATGAAAGACCATAATCAAAATCACACTTGGTCTTCATTTGTACCGATGAGGCGAGCATTCTTGGCTCTTGTATAGCATGAAAGACCACCAAAACTACGAAATGCAGGACCAAGACTTGACTGCAAGACAAAGAATAAGACGCAGTATTGATGACCAAGACCCAGGGAGCAAATGGTTTGAATTTCATTTGTTGGGCTGAAAGTGATGAAATAAAATTAGTACTTTGTAATTAAATATCATACTGTATTTTTAAATTTTAAATTACAAAATTCATATTATGTATCTTCTTACGTGCAACTATATATACTGTAAAATACGTTTTAATTACCAAGAAAGAAAAATCAAAGTGGCACAGGTCCCGGAATCATAAGAACCTACAGTATTTTGGAATGAAAGTTGAAGGCTTGAAAAAAATCACAGGTGTTCTCCTGTTTCCTCAACCCTTATCATTGCAGTTAAACGATTTCCTTTTGTCTCCGCCAAGAGACTCTTGCTATTGCCTTCCGAGAAGACCCCCTGCCGTCCAAGCAGGTGAGAACACTGACCTTGAATAAAAATTTCTCACATAGAACTAAAGCAAGAAAAAAAATAAACTTCTCCCACGTCGGATATTGGTATCAGTTATAAAAAGAAATAACCAAACCTCAAAAGTGCCAAATATTCATTAACATGCATATACAAATCCACCGCTTGATCTAGCTAGTGGTTAACGTGTAAGACTTCGGTACCCGTGGTCCGGGTTTAATTCCCAATGGGAGTGCATTTTGGCGTTCACCCAGTGTCGTGACCATAGTGCTCTCAAACGGGTCGGGTCGGGTTGTCGGGTCAGCTCGAGTCGGGTTATTCGGGTCGGGTTGTCGGGTCGAGTCAGCTCGGGTCGGGTCAATCGGGTCAGTTCGAGTCGGGTTGTCGGATCAGGTCAATGAGGTCGGATCACGGTTCGGGTCAGTCGGGTCAGTCAATTCGGGTCACGGGTCGGGTCGGGTCGGTCTTCAATCCGACCCGACCCGTTGAGAGCACTACTCGTAGGGATGGACACGAGCGAGTTCGAGTGAATTTTCTTTGAAACTCGATTCGACTAGAAACAGACATCTTTGAGCTCGGCCCGAGAACTCGACTCGAAAAATTTCCTCCAACTCGACTCGAATTGGTGTCGAGTTTCGAGTCGAGTCGAGCCAAATCCGCTGTTCCGAGTACATTCAAGTATACTACATAGACAGTATAATTATTATCAATGACACTGCTACTACTACAACTTTTATTATTATTATTATTATTATTATTATTATTATTATTATTATTATTATTATTATTATTATTATTATTATTATTATTATTATTATTATTATTATTAATTATAATAACACTGTATATAAAAATGAAAGATAGGCGGTTTGTATTTGAATACTAAAAAACTAGTTGATTGCCAACTTCGGTAGTCGCGAAGTCTAGGAGTCAAGGACATTGTTCACGAGCTTCTGAATTTGGGTTGAGGGTCTAGGTTGAGTGTTCGGGCTCGAGCCAAACACTGTTAAAAGTTATAGGGCACTGACCAAATATTTTAAAACTGCTTGGCCCGATGGTTCACCCCAAGTGAGTAGGTTCGAGCCATCTTCTCAGTTGAGCCGAGCCGAGCTGAGCTTGTTATAAAAAATTTCTTATGGTCTCGCTATCGAGACGAGACGAGATGCGAGCAGTGTCCCATCTCGTGAGCAACACTAAAAGTATTTCATATTACTGTTTTCCTTAAATTTCTCATGATTTCGTTTTCCAGTGTAATTAGGCCATGATTTCAAGACGAGTGAAAACGAACGAGCCATTTATCAAACTCGACTGGACTCGAAACTCAACGCGAAAAACTGAATCGGCACGGAACTCGACTCGAGGATATTACCTTTGACTTGACTTGAAACTCGACGAGTTTTAGCTTGACTCGTGCTCATCCCTATGCGTTAGAAAAAATGGTTGCTTATTATTATTCTGCTAAACAAATTATATAATAGTAACAATATTGTTATGTAAAATTGAAAATACAGAATATAGAGAAACATTACACTACAACTAATAAAATGAGAACACATGTACTGGGAGTGAATCAAAACTAGCCAGTAATTCTAAAATCGATACATGCTTTTTAAAGCTATAGCGAAACTCTATAATCAACGGGACTCTAGGATAAGCAAACTGATTGAAAGAACTCCAATATTACATGCCATCAGCAAACTATTTTCTAGTAATAAAGTAGGCCTGCTCATCAGAACACAGTTTATTCATATTAACTAACCCCTTACTGTAAATCGTTAATTATGGCACCCTAGTTGTTGATAAATATTTTCCACCGGTTCACTTCAGACACTTTACTTTTAAATTCTGTTCACCATCATCCTCAGCTCTTAGGAAAAAAATATTCTTTCAAATGTTCGAACGGTAAAATATTTTCGTTCTCCATCTTTACAAAAACAACACCAATCAAAGTAAAATAGACTACCGGTATCATTGCACTCCTAGTTCACTCACTAAATGTATTGATTTGGAGCTGTCAAAATCTACGATAAAATCTTCCAGGTACTTGCAATCAGTACACGTGATTTCCCTAAAGCTGTCCTCATCTTCAAAAAACAGCAAGTGGCACTGCGAACTTATCTGTTTCTGTGTGTCTGTGACCAGGGCCGGCTTTAAGCCGATTGGACCGATTGCTTCCAATCGGGCCCCGCGCCTAAGTGGGCCCCGCACTAGTGCCGTTTACTCTATTCTACAGTCTAATCTACTCTTTAGTGCCGTTTTAACAGCATATTTGGCCCCAGAGTAAACAACTGTTGTGTGGACTCTATGACTAAATTTTGCTCCTAATACATGTAATTAATACATGCCATTCTGCTCACGGGGCCCCCGGCCAAATGGCTATTGTAACTTTAAGATGGCTCTGAGCGGGGCCCCCAATGCTTGCGGGGCCTCCGACCAAGTGGCTATGGTAACTTTAAGATGGCTCTGCTATTTTCAGTTGTCAAGTACACATAACAACATACAGGATGGCCCAAAAGTAGGTATACACCCCTACATTGATCAAATATAATATTCTAGTTTATAGGTTTATTTGCTTCGGCTGTTCCGGGCTTGAGATGTAAGTGAAAAGACATTTAGAACAAATAATAAAGAAACTATGTCTACCTGATACATAACAATAATAAATTATATAAAATGCAATGAGCTGATCAGCATGGTACTGTATGTCTACTTTTGGGCCACCGTATATTATAATACAGGTACACCCATGAACTTCACAAAGGAGGGTATGGCCTCTCCCCAACAAGTAAATGAATAGTTTGTATTAAGCTTCCGGACATAAAGAGATATTTTCTGAATTTAATGCTGCAGTACTTTCTGTTTATTATTTTTTTAACCTTTACAACTTCTGTTGTAAAAATTAATATTATGTCTAAGGAGTATTCTGCACATCCCCAACACACCTAACACTCCTCCAAATTTCCTTACACTCACCCCTGGGCGTAAAAATATTGTTTTCTTTGAGTTTGTGTAAAAATGTGTATTATTACACTGAGTGCTCACCCTATTTTATTTTGAACACCCCACTACGTAAAAGATACTGGCGTTCTTACTGATTATCATGTGATACTACGTGAATACTTAGATGGTATCAAATAAATCAGGCTCAGTGTGACTTCTTTGCATATTCTTTCTCTTATTAAGGTATTATAAAAATACAAAATCAGAGGACAAACTTTGCCCTCTCCTTCGAAAAATCTCGTGGATTTATATATATATATATATATATATATATATATATATATATATATATATATATATATATATATATATATATATATATATATTTTAAATCAAGTCAGGAAAACCGAACATATACTAGTGTGTACTGAATAGGTGGCTGCTTATGACAGTTTGTCTTCTAACTTGAATAATAGAATGAAAAATGTGTCATCCATCTTCCATCAGTTCATTAAGGTTTGTGATCGTCTCATTACCATTCCATTTTGTCTGTAGTCGATAACGATTTCAAGCTGATTATAATTTTCATAAGTAGCTACCTACGATGTTCTCGCGTACATTAGGTTTTCCTGACTTGAATTGTTTTCAAAAAGATAGAGCTGTTACGAAATCTTTGAACCAACGAAGTCAGAAATCTTTGAACCAATATCATTGTGCATTTCATTATGTCTTACAAATATAAACTTATGGAAACATACTCTGCACCACTGTACTTCTCGTAAAAGTCTACCCCAATTAGATATATTACACGACCCCCTTCCTATTTAAGAAAGAGTCGAGCGAGATACAAGATAGCCGACTTCAAGACAGGACCATAATAAACAAACTAAAATAGATGTCTACTTTCTCCTGGTGTCGGTTAATGTGTTTCTGTTTTTTTTTTTTTTTTTTTTTTTTATCCCTTTGCCCGTTTTACAAATAAAATTAAATTTTCAAACTTGAAACACATTGTTATGGCTTATTCTGATCAATCAGGTTTTTGACCACTTTGGCCGTCTTTATGGACATAAGCAGTTTCAATTTTGCTTAAGCTTGTTTCTTGATATTCCACACTTCTTTGTCAAGTGTGGTCACGAAACTAAATTTCCACATCGATAGGTTTACTTGGAAGAGAACAAAACTATGAAATATTGTTATGAAACCTTCTTGAAGAATTGCAAGGCACAAGGGTGAAATATGTATTTTAAAATCCATTCACTATCTGAATTTCCATTTGAGTTATTTCTCTGAAAAATTAGCTGCTTAAGCAGTGAATAGGGTAAGCTTTTTCACCAAACATTTTGGAGATGGGAAAACGTTATAAACGGAAATGGGACCCGTCCACTCTACCAAAGGACGGGTACTGTTGTTCCTCCTCAAAGAGAACTCCACAACATACAAACGAGAAAATTTTTCGAAACTGTCTTTGCCGTTAATCAGTTTTCTTAATGAAGCTTATAAGTAAACATGCAGGATGTTCCGGGGATAAACTGACAAATTTATCATGTGTGTTCAGGATCTCAATATAAGAAAAATGTTTTTCTGCGACTTTGCATCGAAACTCTTAATTACGGAGAGAGAGCTAATTAAAAGTAATTACTAGAATTGGTCCTTCCTTTTACCCTTTTATTATCCCTATCTTCGTAATTATGCGTTTTCGATAAAAATTGCAGATTTTTCTTGTATTGAGGTTCTGAACACATATGCGAAGTTTGACAGCTTTTCCCGGAACACCCTGTATATAAATATGTAATAACGATAGCCTACATACATAAGCTTATAAATGATGTGTTTGCAATGCTTAGTTTGACGTACATCTATTTCGTTCATTAAAACTTAGAATTTATCTTCATAAATACCTTTTATTTTATATCTCAAATTACATTTACTCCTGTCAGCAATTATTCATCATCATTATCATAGCAGAAAATCTAAGAATGATAAAAAAAAAAAAAAAAAACTGATTGCGCTTTCGTTTTCAGGACGTGTGATTTAGTAAAGATTGTTTTATCTCTGCAAATTTTTGAACGTTGAAATTTGTAGATGTGTGTTATCAGTGCCACAAAGTTTATTACTGAAACTATATGTAAAAATACGATTCTAGAGAACAAGCTGCACATACCAACAACGTTGTACATCACTCTTAATCAAACCTAATGGTACTTCCACAATCATTGCCAAGAGGATATGACACCAAGAATTTTTCAAGTAATCAAGGATGATTAATGAAAGGGAGTGATTAAGAAATTAAATTTCGTGTGCTCTTCCACCGGAAATCGGGCTGGAGACTTTGTACAACACAGCCGCACGCGCTAACCACTAGACCAGCAGGAAGAGTGCAATATATATATAGCTGCGGATCCAGAATATGATCAAAGAAGGGGCTAAACCATAGTTTGCAGCTTTATCCAGTGTAAAGTAGGATTGAAGCCCATTTTATAAAGTGTATACCTGAGCTTCAAGGGGGACCATAGCCCCTACAGCTCCCCTTGGTACCGTGCCTTATATATATATATATATATATATATATATATATATATATATATATATAGATAGATAGATAGATAGATAGATAGATAGATAGATAGGTTCTATAGACCTTGATGCAAGTTAGTTGTGAACCTGGGGCCCCGCAAAATGTTTCCAATCGGGCCCCGCACCAACTAAGGCCGGCCCTGTCTGTGACTGTCGGTCACTGACATACGTAGTTCATGCTCCATTACTTCATTCTGAGAAATTCACTTACAGGAAAGAAATATTTGCTCTTGAAAAAAAAAAAAAAAAAAAACATATATTGTAGTTACTCATCCGAAATGTAACGCGAAAAAAGTAACGCAAACTAGGTACGTTACTTAAAAATTTGTAACACGTTACCGTTACAGCTACTTTGGAAAAAATGTAACGCGTTACTAGGAAACGTTACTTTAAAAGTAACGCGTTACTTGCGTTACGTTACTTCCCAAGACTGCTCGAAGGTTCCATGTCGTGTTCACAATAGCTTTCTATTGACTTCTGTCTTCCAGGGATGTAAGGGAGGGTATACGCGGGTATACGACGTATACCCACCTCTAATTTTTGGAGACTATCGTATAGCCACCTAAAATTTAGGAAGTACGCGGGTATACGCTACATTCGATCCATAGCATATTCACTTAATTGAAACAAACAACTGCTTTGTATTTCAAACAAAAAATCTCACTAAACAGCTGGTCGTCAGGCTGTTGTCGCGAAGTATTCTAAATTCTTTTAAAATGTTTGCGTTTTCGGGGCGTGAGAATCGACCGAGAATCCTTTCTATAATGGAAAACAGCACTCTGAACCTTCCTCAAGATGTCACATGTGTCCCTCCCTTCTGAAAGCTGACCTCTAGTATTATAATAAAATAAAGCCAATTGTTTTCAAATGTGTTTTCTTGGAAACTCTCAGCAACTATTTTGTTTCTAAAGATCAGTGGAAGATAGAATTGAGTGGTGGGGAGTAGGGCCTATATTCATGTGGTGACAATGAAGTTGTTCTGTTTTGACATAGCAATGACCACACTCTTCGATCCAAATTCAAAGTCTGCTGCTCGGATACAATTTGAGCGATACATTACGGGATGAAACGAGTTCCTTTTTAATTGCGGAAAGTGGTTCCAAAAAAACTGTTGTTTTTATTTTAGTTCAAGGATTTAGAGGAAATTAATGAATATATTTGCGCCAAGAAATCGTTGATCTCCACAAAAATAACAAAACATGTGTCCTATCGTCGGTCTAATTTGAAGCATTCACCATCGTTCCCAACACCAACTACAACAGCAACCTCAGATTAGTACTGTTCATTTGTAGCAGCAATTGACGGCGATTGATTTTGATAAATACTCAGCAGCTACTACTAGTAGTAGTTTTTCCGCAAACTACTGGGCCAAAAAAAAAAATAAATAAATAATTTAAAAAAAATAAAAAATAGAGAGAGAAAGAGAGGGAAGAAATGAACATTTCCTTTGTTGTTTCGTTTTCGTTCTGATAAAAAATATTTGAAGAGAATTTCTTAACAGGAGGGGTAGAAAACAAAAGTCAGGAAAAGACTCGTAGCGCAGGAGCACGTCACAGCAATTTTTGATCATTTCAGTACAGCCATCACTTCGAAAATATATTTTCTTAGCAGTATTTAAACTTTCTTTGTGGGCTGACGAATTAAGAGTCGCTTCGCAATTTGCAAGATGTCCAAGAAGGTGTTAGAAAATTGGTTAATGTGAAAAGAGGTAATAACTGTGTAAATTTCATTGACGAAGATGTAAAAGCAAAGACATCGAGAACTAGTGAAGAAAAATCCGAAGAACTTGTTAGTTTGCCGGCTGCTACTTCAGAGAAAGACATAAGTATATTTATTTATGTATTTTACATTATAAAGGTTGTTATGACATCTTCCATTGATGACGAAGATGACATGGATAACGTAACTTCGTTAAAAGCATTGGAAAGGAGACTACTTGGGACCCTATAAGTTAGGTACCATTCTGACATTTGTCTGGTGCGAATGAAGAAAACCCTCTCTTAGGATAGGTGATCTGCAAAGATTTTTTACACCTTCTTGACCGATTATTATTATTATTATTATTATTATTATTATTATTATTATTATTATTATTATTATTATTATTATTGGAATTTACATTTGTGTGAACGGCTCCAGATTTAAATTTCAGCTGTTCGAGTAATTCTGCTTTTAAAAAATCAATAACCAGCCATCCTCAATGACATTTCTTTGACAGCTTAAGTTAATGCTGTAATAGTAGACAGCATCCTTTTCAAATATTTTTGTCTGACAGTGTGCTCAAGGCTTAATAATTTAATAAGCAGTGATGAAACACCTTTCAATATCTGAGAAAATATCTGATCACAGAAATTATAATCTACCTAGAAGAGCTAGATTTGCGGGTTCTTACTTGCTAGCTTGCTTTTAAGAAACAAAAAAAAATAAACTAAAATGCAAATTTGAATTTAAAAAGTGGAAAAGTTCCCATTTTTTAGTTTACAAGATTTATTTCTTTTAGGAAGACTTTAAGTTGGAGAACGTTTTTTTTTCTTGGCTTCGTCTTTGTTTATTATTCTTTTTTCCACGGTGCGTATTTATTTTATTTATTTAACAAGAACCAAATACAGCTCAGAGGCCATTTTATACTGGATATCTAATAAAATAATGACAATGGAAAGTATTTGGGAAAGTATTGACCAAGACCTGCCTAGTAGGTAGGTCTACTATTCCGGCATTTTCCTGGCAGGACTGAGGAAAACCCTGGAAAGAACGCATTCAGGATGTTTGGCAGCGGGAATCGAACCCACGACCTCCCGAATGCGAAGCCAACAGTCTACCACTTCAGCTACTTTGCTCGGTAAGATTATCGTTTGCGAGTATTTTCTTTTTGTATCGCTCCTGACGGGAAACCTAAGCCTCGAAACATCATGAATGTGTCATTTTTCGAAAATACAACTATGGTTTCCCCTGAAATTCACCATATTACTTTTAACACGATTAGTCTTTCCGCTATTAGTGCTTAAAGTTCAATTCTCTGCACTCTCCCGCGCTCATAACTTGAGAAGAACACCGCTTTCGACTTCGGTGTAATAAATTATTTTGCTTGTTTTCATGTGTACTTTCAAGCCCCAAGCGCTGTAATAGGAATTATGAAACACCTTACATACATATATCTGCCATCTGGGCCTAGGTCTTCCTAATGGTCGTTTTCCGATTGGTCTTCAGTCAAGACTTTGAAAGCGTTTCAACCCTCTTCCATCCTAGCTACATGACCTGCCCACCTGAGCCTCCTAGACTTGATGACCCTAACAGTGTTTGGTAAACTATGAAGTTTCGCCCATTCCCCATTCCCGTTCCTCTTGAGTCCGAATATTCGCCTCAGGATCTTGTTCTCAAATATTTTCAGTCTATGTTCTTCCCTCAGAGTAAACGACCATGTTTCGCAACCATATAGAACAACAGGCATGATTATCGTTTTATAAATTTTAAGCTTCAAATTCCTCGACAGAATTCGCAGCGACAAGAAATTTTGAACTGAATAATAACACGAATTCCCTGCTTTTAGTTGACATTTAATTTCTTCGTGAATATGATTTTCGTCTGTTAATATTGATCCCAGATATTTGAAAGTATCCACTTTATCAAAAGTATTATTTAATATTTAAATGCATCCATAATTTCCCGTATTACGGTCCCTACGCACTTCTATGTATTTAGTTTTCTCTGCATTTACTTCTAAACCCAAGTCCTTGCAAGCGTTTAATAAGACCTCTGCATTTCTTTCTATTGTTCTCCTATCACCCCCTATTAAATTTACATTATCTGCATACGCCATAACCTGATGAACACCGTTCAATTCTAGGACCTGTTGACTATCTTTGATTTTTCTTATAGCGTAGTCCAGGACACAGTTGAATAATAATGGTGACAATGCATCTTTGTCCAGGCCTTTCTTGACGTGAATGCTCGTGGACAAAAATTTTCCTACCCGGACTTTACTTTTGCATTCATTTAAACATGCCTTAATTAATCTAATTAGCTTTTTTCGGTATTCCACATTCTGTAAGGACGCTGTACAATGTTTCTCTCCTAATCGGGCTGTAAGCCTTTCTAAAATCAATAAATAGTTGATGTACCGGGCTTTTGTATTCCCGCTTCTTTTCGAGTATTTGTCGAATGGTAAATATTTGGTCGATAGTTGATCGATTTCGTCTAAATCTGCACTGATAATCTTCAATAATTTCACCTGCGTATGGGGTCAATCTTGCTAATAGAATGTTTGAAAGGATTTTATAGGATGTTGACAGAAGAGAAATGCCTCGATAATTATTAGTCAGTTTTGTCGCCTTTCTTGTGAATCGGAACAATAAATGATTCTTTCCACTGTTGTGGCAATTCTTTCTTGTTCCAGACAAGGTGAGTGTGTTTGTGTATCTCGTTCCACAAGTTTTCGCCTCGAGCTAAAATTAACACACCCGGAATATCGTCTACACGCGGCGATTTGTGTTTCTTTAATTTCTTTATAGCGATTTGTGCTTCTATTCGGTTAGGTTCTGGAATATATGGTTTTGCGGTGTGCATTTCCCTTTCTCCACTGAGTGTTAAGCAAATCGTCAAATAAATCTTTTTATCTATTTAAGATAGCTATCCGTATCAGTGAGAACTGTTCCGTCAGCTTTCTTTAATATATAAGCACGAGGTTGATAGCCTTTCTTAAATTCGTTGATCAACTTATACATGTCCCGAATGTTTTTATTTTTACTATTATCTTTAAGTTCCCTGATTTTAGCTTTCAAAAAATCGTGTTTCTTTGTTCTAAAAGTTTTGGAAGTTTCCCGGCTGATGTCTACGAAATTTTGTGTAGTTATTTCATTCGGATTTTGTAGCCAACGTAATTTTGCCTGTTTTCTCTTCTCTGCTAGTTTAATGCATTCCTGGTCAAACCATGATTTGTTCCTGCGTATTTCCGCGTGTCCCAATTTTTCTTTTGCTGAAATTTTAATGCTATCTCTAATTTCAATCCAAGTATTTTCAACACTAGTGCACTCCGAATCTTCTAAAGCTGAGAATCTATTTGAAACTTTAATCTGGTATTCTTCTCTTACCTGGCTCTCCTAATTTCTTTAAATTAAATTTCTCCGTTTTCAAACATTGAATATTTTCTTTGTTCAACAATAATCTCTCTCTTATTATCGCTACTACCGCGTAGTGATCAGTGTCACAATCAGCCCCTCTAAACAACTTGGCATCAATTATGCTAGATTGACTTCTTCTATCAACTAAAACGTAATCAATTTGATTATGTGTTTTTCCGTCTGGTGAGGTCCAAGTGTATTTATGAACGTCCCTATGTGGGAATTTTGTACTCTTCACGATAAGTTTTTTTGGATGTTGCAAAGTTTATTAGTCTAACACCTTTGTCGTTTACTTTCCTTATGCAGACTTTCGTTCCCTATAATTGATTTGAAAATATCCTCTCGTCCTACCTTGGCATTGAAATTCCCTAATAGAATTTTCATATGGTATCGCGGGAGTTGGTTAAATATCCGTTCCACTTCTTCGTAAAAACTGTCTTTTATATCGTCATCCTTATCTTCTATTGTGGCATGTCAATAATATCACACCACCGGCCCATCACAATAATAAGAGTAATATCACAATAATAAGAGTAATAAAAGAAAGTCTGTCAGTAATAAATTCAACCCACTTAATTGCTGATATTAATTCGTTTGTAAACGAAAAACCCTGTTCCTAATTGGTGATTTTTATTTCTTTCCCCGTAAAAGAACGTAAAATTTTCGGAACTCACAATTCCATTTCCTTCCCACCTAACTTCCTGAACTCCTACTAGGTTCATCCTGTATTTCTGTAAGTCACTCGTTACGGATTCCCTTCGCCTTCCCTAACGCGCCTTCCCTATAAAGACTTCTAATATTTCATGTTCCAAATCTCATGTCCCTTTTCTCTTGCTGAGATCGTGCCAAGTTATCAGTCCTTGTCCGAGGCTTCTGTGAATGTTTTTGAACTCCGTGTTGAGAAGGTTTTTTTTTTTTTTTTTTTTTTTTTTTTTTTTTTTTTTTTTTACAGGATGAGGTGGTTAGCCTTACCCAAACCCGAAGGTGGAAGACCACTCCTTGTCTGTCCGCAACTACTTATTCAGTATATTCGCAGCTAACCTCTATATCTAGAGGCCTCCTACTGGATCCGCAACCTGAGAACGCACCATGCCGCGGTGACAGGAACCCACGTTACACGGATATATATATATATATATATATATATATATATATATATATATATATATATATATATATATATATTACGGTGGTCCATAAATATCAATTTTCAGATCGGACTGGTCTCACCTCCTAAAATGGTTCCATATGGTATCAAATTAAGCCAGGAGAAAAATTAGCTTCATTAAATAATATTAAATGGTGCCCCAAACGACCTAAAATTTTGAATCCGATTACAGTACATAGTATATGGGAAAAATCTAGAATAAACTCATGTAATTTAGAAATGGCTAAAGGTAATACAAAGATACCCAGGATAATAGAAATAGAGGAAGAAACATATATAATTTTGTGTAGTACTGCCATTGCGGCCATCTTAAAATCCGCCATCTTGGATTCAGGTCAAAATTTTTAAATAGAAAGAGGGTCATGTGACATATCGTTTTACCAAAAGCACAAATCTGGCACTGTTTTAAAAATAGCTTTAGTCATGTAAGAATTATTACCTGTGAAAAGATTTCTCCTTTTCAGATTAATAATTCTTACACGACTAAAAGTAAAGACATGAGTTTGGCGTGAAAAGATCGAAAGGGATATGCACGGCTTCAAACGAAAGAGGAACGCAAAAGAAAATGCACTTCTGAAAATAATTTGTTTGAACTTTATACGCCAAAAGACATGGAGCAGTTCAAGTAATGTAGAGGAAAACCCAGTTGAGAATGTTAGAGAAAATGTAAATACGAATGCGCGTGTGCCCGGACCGTCCAAAAGATGTAAAAGGGGGAAAAACTAATTTTATTACTCGAAGACTAGTGTTGCTCTTAATCGATAAAAGATCACTCATAGAGCAGCAATACATATTCTGACAGCGACGGCAGAGGCGTTAGACCATAATGTAGAGGAACTAGCAATAAATGGGTCTTCCATTCACCGATGCTGAGAGAAAACCTGTAGTGAAGTTGCACAGAACTACAAGAAACAATTTCAGAGTGCATCAAGTGCGTTAAATGTGCATTGGAACGGAAAACTACTGCTGAATCTGGCTGGCAGAGAAACTGCCGGTAGGTTATCAATAATTATTACAGGAGATGGTCATGAGAGGCTAAAAATGGTGTTCTCATTTTGTCGTCATCAAGAGAAGAACATATTGATTCTACTACAGTACATTCGCTTGAAGAATGGAACTTGGTAAAGTTCATGCAGGCAGTTTATTGTGGCACTACTCCTTGCAATATGGATCTTGTCAACGGTGCTTGCATTGGAGAACAGTAGCTCCAAAATAACCTTCTATACCTTCCTTGTAGACACCACATTTATGAATTAGTTTTAAAATGTGTATTTGATAACTGTTGTGTTTCGTTTGCATCTGGACCGGACGTTCTCCTATTGAAGTGTTTTCAGAACGAGTGGTCTAGAATAGATTGCACTAACTTTATTCCAGGAATTGATGATGATGATGTAACAAACAATCTTTCCGATGTAAGAAATGAAGTGTTGAATTTTGCTATCAAACTTGTAGAAGCAGGACACTGCAGAGAAGATTACAGGGAACTTTTAGAACTGACCATCATATTCTTCGATGGCATACCTCCTTGAGGTTTTTTTTTCTTTCTTTTTTTTTTTTTTTTCGTTTGCCTGGAGCAATTCACCATGTAAGGTGGATGGGAAAAGCAAGCTACTATTTAGAATATTTCTCTTTCGCCAACAATTTCGTTTAACGAAGCAAATAGAAACGGGTCTTCGGAGAGTATGCACTTTCTGATCCGACTATATGTTCCAGTTGGCTTAAATGTGATCAAACATCCCACTCACCATTACAAGATCTACAGTTTTTGAAAGATTTGTACAGTTAAAGACAAATAGATGCTGAATTATCTGAAGTGGCTCTTTCTAAATTTTCACGCCGACTCTGGTACTTGTCGGAGGAACACGTAGCATTGGGGTTTTCTGATGATGGAATTACCATAATGGAAAAGCAAAAAATGGTTGAAAGAATTAAAACTATAAGGGGAAACCGTGAAGCAGCAAAGAGGCTTGACGCAAGAGATGATACCATAAAAATTCTTGTAAAAAGAGAAATCAGTGATTTTGTTACAACAAACAAATTTTCCTCGAGAGATATAAAATACCCAAAGGGTTTCTTGAGTGTGATCCGACTTCATGGCCAAATAACAATGACTATCTTCAAGGGAAGACAATAGTTTAATTCATCCACGTAACAAACGGTGTGGAGAAAGGGGAGTGTAACTAATAGATTACAACAACGTTCTTACGAAAAATGAGGAGCACAAACAGTTTCTTTTGCAGGCCCACAGACAATCTTTTCCTATATGCGACAAAGTGAACTATGTAGCAAATAAGATTCATAACTTACCAAAAAGATACTACATAAATAAGGGATATTTCAATTTCTTCCAAGTTAATTTTTTTCTTTTTCCTCATAATGGTCTATGAATCATCTTAATGAAAAAAAAAAACTTATTTGTAGTTCAAAGCGAAAAAAGCAGTTTGTTTCAGTTTATGTAAAAGACTTCCAAAATTCTTACATATCTGTGTTCCATAACTGCAATAAAATAACATTACATGAAGCATTTTGTTTTTCATACGTAATAACTCTTACATGGATATAGGTAACTTGAAAATAATACCAGATTTGTACATCTGGTGAAATGCTACCTTAAAAAGATATGTCACATGACCCTCTTCCTATTTAAAAATTTTGACCTGAATTCAAGATGGCGGACTTCAAGACGGCCGCTGTGATAACGTATACAAGATTAGGTTGGTCTCTTCCTCTACTCTGATTTTCACGAAGCTTTGCACCCCTTGTAAACAATGCAGACTGCAGTGCAGAAATGTTGCCAACAAATTAAACAAAAAATGTTTATGTAATTTTGTGCTAAGAAATCAATAAATAAACTGAAGAGGGAAAAACAATGAGATTAAAAATGAAATGGCATGGGCTTGTGATAGGAGAATCAGGAACCATTTTCTCTCGTTTACAGTGGCGTACGCACTGCTTTCCTGAAACTTTGAACTACTATGTAAACGCAGACACGCACCAGGAGGAAGAAGGGCAGAACGTTTAATTTCTTCTACGAGTGTAAATTTCAACTAAAACTTACTATCCCCACTCCTAAAGTTTTCTCTAGCTGAGAATCTACCTAAAATGTTAGGATTCAGAGTCACTATTTCATGATGACTTAATGGCCCTACTAGCAGATCTATAGTTGGATGGATGGATTAAATTTTATCGTCCCCTTCAACAACAAGGTTCTATGAGATTTGGACCTACAGCCGAACGAGCAATACGAACTACATAAATTTCCACCCAAAATCGAACACGCGTCTCCCGCCCGATTACGAGTACGCGGATCATATAGCCACAAAGGAGTTAATTATCAGATCTAGAAACATGTGCAGTTGTACTCACGACTTCTATTCAAAATTGAGCTCTTGGGGGGCCGCGGTGGCTCAGTGGTAGAGCGTTCACCTCTGAGACATGGGGTTTCTGGTTCGATCCCAGATCGCGCCAAGTAAACCTTGTGGTGCACAAACACCGTGAGCGTGGGTTTCCTCTGGGTTCTTCATTTTCCTCCCACTTTCTTCATTCCACCATTTCATTCATGTTTTCATCATCACCGTTTGCTTTAGCCTAGCCTGCATAATCGTGGGACGTAAAACTCAAAAGATTTCATTTCATTTCATTTCAAACTTGAGCTCCTTGTACGTTTCCATTCCAGGCGAGCGAGTGTTTGGAACAAGCAATTGTTAATTCTGCAAGAACTTGAAAATTACTGAATTACTTATTTATTGAATAGAGAATTTATTTTTTATTTCCTTTGTTATATGTAATAAAATACCTATAAAATATATTTTGAATCTTCATGACTTATCCTTTCACTTGATATCTAACAGAAAAGTAAGGCCATAAACTAATATCAGTCACGAGAGTGTAAAGACTCTATCGACATCTTATTCAACAAATTCCAAGAAACTTTTTTAGATTCTGTATAGGAATAAAGACACATTATTTACCATGCATATAGTACCTCCTCTTAATTTCACTGCAGCCAGAAAAAAAAATGAGACTCAAATGTTATGAACATTCCTATCCAATATTACAAAATTCTTAAATGTTGAAGATTCCTTTGTATATACATTCTCCGTACTGTGTTATATGCCGTTTTCTACCTTTCTTTATCTCGCATTTTGTTAAAGAGATTAAAACGAATTTAAAATAAAGCGTCTCTTAAATATATTTAAATACTATTTTTAATATTAATCCCTCAAAATTGCCTTTAAATCCATACTCTCGTACCCCACTGGTGGGATACCTGGTTCAATCCCAGCTTCCGTAAATGAGCTTTGTGATGGACATACACTGTGTCTCGGGGTTCTCCTGCTTCGTCTCAGTTTCGTCATTCCACTATAATCATCCATTTCATCATTACCTTAGCCTCTGTGCACAATCGAGGCGCGTTAAACTATAAAAATATTTGTTTTTTAATATATATTTTTTGTTTGTTCAATAATTTTATGCCTACTACAGAATATTCTAAATCATTGTTGATAAAGTTATAGTTTCTATTCTTGTGCTTTGTGTTGTCGTTGCTAAGAGCAGGAAAATTCAGTGGTGCGACTTAGGTATTATCGAAAGGACGTATATAAAAATAGCTCGTAAGTAAATATGGAGAATTGGTTTCAAAGTTCTTACATTGCGAAGTACAAAGCACATTTTCCTTACGTAGACGATATTATCGATACCATCAGTTGCGATAGGAGGTGTACGGAGTATCAAAGTAAGGACAGTAATGGTAATACTATATGGAGCTTTAAGTTCGACGAAGAAGTAGTCACAAAATATTTCATATTCACTCTGCGAGCCTATGCCGTCTTCTGGATTTCTCCACAAGAAATGTCTGTGACTGGAATACTTCCTTATGTTAGTATTCGATCTGACTTGAGATCTTTTGTTCAAATACACAGACTGGATGCCAGTAACGACTATTTCGCTATACACTGCGATGAATCTTCGAGCTCATTAATTATAGATGAAGCAGGTGATGAAGTTGAAGAAATTGATGAATTACCGTCGAACAACACCTTCTTATACTTTCTGCATACTTCTAACTCTCTTACCACCCTTGACTCAGATGATAGCAGAACTGTAACAACTGAAGGTAGCTTTCTAGATGATATTCCAGAATCAGAACTCGACGGAATAATCTTCGACACAGATTCAGACACGTCGAAAAATAAGAAGTTGAATCATCCCGTTTTACGGTCATAAAAGTCAAAAATGAAATAATTTATAACAAACCGTTTTCTTTGGTTATGTTAGCTAAAAAAAAATTTCAGTTCAAGCATGCGCAACAAATTCTTTTATCAAAAGATCCCAAATTCTTGTTAAGTGGCTAATCGGAATGAAAGACTCAACGTCGTTAACTTAAATTGAATAAAAAAAAAATTTATATATTAACTTACATATGCTTAACTCTATGAGCAGTATTCGAAATTATAAAATTGAGATTTGGTCGTGATTGTTTATTTGTGCCAATCTGTCAACAGTTACATTGTAATTATCAAGAGCAACAGAATGAAGTCTGTTAAGTATTTGCCTACATCGCAGTACGTTCAAACAATTACGATATTATGTTATTACATTGACTTAACTTCAAAATTGTATCAATCTTCACATTTCAATATCTTTACAATACATATTCAGTTCGTGATCACTTAAGAATGACAGTCCATATGCTCTAACTATTCATTTGACAAAATGACATTATCATTATTAGAATTATTACTAAATAGACGTTCACGATTCGTAACCCTGTACATATCATTTGAGTTAGGCGACAACATAAGCCTACATGACTGCTACTACATTCTCATTGTACTTTAAAACAATCAAGTAGCCTGTATCAATCGTACATAATACATCTACACAAACAACAAAAAAAAAATCTAGTATTAATGAGATGATATATTTACAAATGAAAAAAAAAATGCTCTACTTCTACCTCTCTACGCCAGGGTTTACGTATTATTTAAACTGGAACGTCACTATCAACATTATTATCACTTTTAAGTTCACAACATAATGTCAGTAATTTTTCAAGAGCAATGGACACATAATAAGTTTCACAATCGTGTAAGATCGACAAATTGAATACATATAAGTACGTATTTACTTGTCAGTAACGTTGAACATCAGTTAACTACGCTGACTTCCGATGAGGCAAATATGTAAGAAATTTCATGACGCATGAATGGCACCTTCAAACTAAATATATGCCCAAGACAGAGTCTCGCACGGAAGCATATTCGAACAAGAGCTTAAGTATAAACAAAAATAAAGAAACTACAACTGAAGGTTAGCTGAAATCTGCATAGATCGAGTATGCACTGCATAGATTGAGTATGCACTCGCATATCATGAGACAACAATAACGAGAAACCGGTATATTTAATATCCTAAATTATCAAAACCCTTCTCACATTTAAGACCCGAGTCATATGAACGAAATCATTCTCAAAATATAATTCCTTAACCTACATAAAGCCCTAACCTACGCGCGAAACAAAATAACAGGACATCATTTTACGGTAAACACACAATTTCAATTTGCGTAACCTAAGCAAGCGATCAAAATATGTATCTCCCGAAATATATCACAAGACAAAATAATATGACACTATTTAACCGTAAATGCACAAGTTCAATTTTTACCTAACCTAAATAAGCAATCGAAATATACATTTCCCAAAATATATCACGAGACGAAATAATATGACACTATTACCTTACCTAAACAAGCAATCGAAATATACATTTCCCAAAATATATCACGAGACAACATAGTATGACATTGTTTAATAGTAAACACACACTCTAATTTCCTAACCTAAACAAGCAATCGAAATATACATTTTCCAAAATATATCACGAGACAACATAGTATGACATTGTTTAATAGTAAACACACACTCTAATTTCCTAACCTAACAATCAAAATGGCTGTATATCGTGGGACACGTTCAATTTAAATCTTACCTAACCTAACCAACCTAAACACATTATTTAATAAAGCACCCGTTAAAAATGACATCTCAAAGTGAAAATATTACTTAATCTAACCGTCAAGAAAATCGTATCAATTCTCACATGGAAAATGTTAGCATCAAGCGGTGCGCTTAAAGTAAAGTTCACCAACAATTTTTCAATGTTGATCACATACTTTTATGGTATCATTCTGTTGAGTGTAACGAGATGAGCTGTCTAAACGCGTAACGCCTTTTACTTTAATTACACATATTTATGTCGAAGCACTCCATTTGGTGAATTAGTGAGTCTGTTTATGATCGGAACAAGAAGAAAGAAAAATAAGATAAAATGGATAAATGTTACCCAGTTGGCTGAGGTTCCTTCCTTGTCACCTGGATTCCTGGCTTCACAGGACAGAATAGGTTAGCAAACCTATTTAGCTACACGTTGCAGGTTATCTCCTCGGATATTGGTTCCAAGTCCTATTGAATATGGGACTTGGTCCCTGTATTTGACGAGATGATCTCCAACTACTTACTTCCTACACATTACGCTATCACTCGTAATGGCGGAAGTAACACTTGATGGCTTTAACCAAAATCGTTTTATAGAATTTTCACTTCGGTCGGTTCCTCAGTGTTTCTATTTCTCCCAAACTAAGTTAGGTTTTCCAATAAATAATTTGTAATAGGTTAACGTCCAAAATTTCTACACTTTTGATCACAAAATTTCTGTTTTTGAGGAACCGACTTAAGCCATCATCCTTCTTATTGTAAGAACGGCGTTTTACTGCGTCATCACCTTCGCTTTACCAGACCTTAATAAACGCGGTTTTAAATATTATATGTTCAACTGTAATTAACACAGTTTTACCATAATTATATATCGATACAGGAATCTAACCTTAAAGATCACGAATATTTATATATATTTCTAATTTCTAACTTACTGGAAACTATATTTATTAATTTTAAAAATAAGCACTTACTTCTTCCTGCTCATTATTTACCAGTCGCCCCGGTAACTAAGAATTTTAACTGCGTTTCAATCCGCCATTATTAGCATTTCGTTTTCTCTAATAGTGATTCGAACGCCCTCTTGTGGCCGCAATCGAAATGATCGCTATGCTCTTGACAAAAGAATGACAAAGAGCAACAGCGGAAAATGACCTGATCAGTAGAATTGTCTTATGATCGAAGTTTCGGATTGATATTATTATGAGGTAAAGTAAATTAAGGCAAATGGAAGTAGAGTAAAATATAAATCAAATTTTCAATATATTCTAACCTAAATGGAATTATTACAGTACCGCGAAAACATTGTAGAAAGAAAATAATTCGAAATTTTGTAATAAACTATTGGTGTGTTTACGTGTGTTTTGCGTATCGCATATAAAACTAATAACTCTTTTGTGCCATTTACTTCATTGACAACAAAATAAACTACCATTAAAACGAATCTTTGGAGGCACTCGGGTGCAGTTTTAAAATACACGAACCAACTTTAACGCTGCATAAGCAACCGGTAAACATTACAATCCGGGAGCCAATTCAAATAGAATGTAACAACCATTAATCGGTCTGTTACATTTTTCCCGGCGGCTTTAGAAAAAAAAATTTTTTTTTTTTAACTACTTAAAACATTAACATTATATATTTTTTTTCTCTTTTTTTTCTTTTTTTATATTTTTTTTTATTATGACTACTTAAAGTCTTTTAACAACTCTTCTCTCTTTTCTGGAGAGCAATTGAACAATTTTACATTGGATAAATTTTGAGTTGGCACTTCTCTCCCCTCCAAATCTTTTAAATAAACTGAGTTGTGATGCACTCGAGTCGCAACAAAAGGCCCTGTGAATACAGGCATATACTTATGCGTGATCTTCTTAAACGCATCCGATTGAAAATGGGTTTTTGTAGCATCAGGTCTTGCACTGTGCTGACTGAACCTAACTTAAAAATTTTTCGCTTCTTCCTTAGGAAGGCAATCTAAAATCAGATCCTTCAACTCCTGATCTGAAGGTGAAGTTACTATTGAATTATATCTTTCGACAATATGCCGCACAAACCCTAGCAAGGAAGAATGTTTCGATTTGTCATATCATAGCGAGTAGAGGTGGCGCTTCTGTGCCCTCTCTAATCGCTCCGATATGTATTGCAGTTTGAAAAGCCGCAAAAAGTCAGGGAAAGATTTTATCTGCGAAGCAACACTATGATACCAGATCTTTGCAGATTTCTCTAAAACTCGTCCCACTATATACATCCTATCCCTATCCGTGAGAACATACATGTTCATTGTATGTAAAAGATCATTTAGGAAGAAATTTGCCATTCCCTGGGTCAATTGCCCATCAAATTTTGGGAAATGATGCAATTCCTTCAGATAGGTTCCTGCACTTCTTTTATACGAAGGACTGTTGTCATCTTTTCTATATTCACAATCTAATTTAGGTATACCCTCGGTTTCATGATTATTAATAATAAGATCTAACGGAGGACACCGCTCAGTGCATGTTTCACAACGCGATTCTTTCTTTCTTTGGCTCATTTTCTTATGTTTGTGCGGGGGTTTATTCCTAATTTCTTCCACATCGGACGAGGAGGACATCTCAGTCATATTTATAATTTCTTTAAATCGACTTTCATCTAATTTTGGAACTGAAGGTTCCCTATCATCTTGATGACCTCGGTTACTAGTCGTCAAATTCTCTTCAAGAGGAAAGTTTTCATTATTTACATTTATATCACCCGACTCGAGTATTTTTTTTTCAAAGTATCGGTGTTCCGCTCACATCGTTCCCGATTTTGACGATATGCGTCCACCATGTCACGTTCTAACATCTTTATCATATTCACGGTATGTTCGTTCACATCCCGGAATTTCCTATAGTCATCAATTTGTCGCTCTTTGACACCTTTCAATTCAGATTCAAATTTGGAAGTTATATTCCCGATTTGGGTTGTCAACACTGACACTTCTTTAGTAGTAGCTTCTAATTTACAATTCACATTTTCATTAAATTCACTAACATCTACAGTTACTTTATCTAAATCTAACCTAAGACTAGTCATATCCTGTTTTACATTATTTACTTCCATCATACAACTATCGCGTACATTTTCTACGGTTTGTCCTAAATTAGTTTTTGTCTCATCAATTTCCATTCTTAACTTAGATATTTCGGTTTTTAATTCCCCTTTTACTGACACAAAAGATTCTTTCAAGGACGAAATTTCACTACCCATCTTATTTAATTCAGTTTTCATTTCTAACTATAAATACTGGTATACTAGAGGAAGACTATCATTTTCCCGAAATCGCATTTTAAATGTACAATTACTAAGCACAGGTCGATCTTAACCGAACGAAGAGAATTTTTGAAAAGGTTTCCCAAATATTATAATTTAGAAAGTTCAGCTCGACTCCTGTGTTCAAGATACATTTTACTTATATTTCGATTCGCTGTACTTCTTCCTTCTTCCTTCAGAACAAAATACGTCAATAATTTTTTTTTTTTTTAAAGGAAGGCAGTACAAACTTACTTCATCTCGAAACGAAGTCATTTTACATTTAAAATATTGTTTTTAGGAGAGAAGTTCAGTCAAGCAATTATCGCTTTCCTTTAATACCAACTGCTTAATCTGCTTTCCCGAATTAAGATCAAAGTAGCTAACAAAATGGGAAACTTTATTGTTATTATAATTATTATTACTGACCAGCTTCGCTGCAACAAAAGAATACAGCAATATAACGAAGATGTGATCGTAGTACCTATTAGTACGTTTGAAAAAGACAGAGGAATCACTGGACCCAAAAGGAATTAATTGACAGGTAGGTTATACTGTTAGATTATACATTTCTGATACTGCATACTATACTGATACGTAAACAGATCCTGAATGTTCAAAGTTAGTCCGAATAATCCCTTTTCAAAAAGAAAATATCCTTTTACGCGAGTTTAACTATTTTTTTTTTTTTTTAAGCTGAAATTATCATTCCCACTGACTAAACGAATTTTACTCAACTTGCCGTTCTTTTACACAATTTCAGTTCTTAGGTTCAATAAACCACTAAAAGAGAAGTTTCTAGATCAAGATTCTACATTCCCATTTTGTTATTAAATATCTATATAATCCTTTACTCCTACCTTATTCACAAAACATCATGAACACAGATTAAACTACTAGAAACACAACAAAAGAAAGAAAACAAAAGTCAGGATTATAAATTTAGTGGTAGGAGGAGCTAATACAGGCGGTGATATTCTAGCCTGTCTGATCCTACAAAGTGCTTCTAGCCACTTGCAACAGTGTTTTCCGATTTACGTATGTCTCCGCCCCTGGCTAGAGCAATTCCCTATTAACCACCTAAACAGCTTTGATCTGTTTACCTTAGCATCTGCGCTAGGTATCCCATTAAAGTTTCTTGTATCTTTTCTCCCTTTTCGAAATCTATCCATTCTTTCGTCATCAATATCAAAAGAAGTATCAACATTGTCACTACTTAGCATATGAAGCTTTATAATTTTCACTCGAATACCATTCGCTATCCTATCATACTTCTTTCTTTCACAATAAGCATACCCGAAAGAGCTATCATCAGCCTTATCATGCATTATCTGGGGCTCACATAACAAATATTTAATGGCACATATCCTATACCTACTACTAAATACTAAATCTAAATCTAAATCTACGTCTACATCTACTTCATCATACTCCTCAGTCTCATTAGTTACATCATCATCAATAACATTTAAATGAGAACTAAGTTCAGGCGCTTCTAATGCAGCCATATCATTTTGTGAATTATTATTTATCTTATCTAAAACATCACAACAATTATCATTTGTTAATTGTAAATTTGTGCCTTCAACACTATCAGTTTCACATAACCCCATAGCTCTGATTCCTAGTTTAGTAGTAGCGAGTTCCGTTACTTCATCATTCTTAACCGTTGATACTGGTGACATTTCTGTTCGAAAAACTAACATATTAGACGATAATTCATTTTTCAGCACTTTCATCTCATATGAATATTCATGCTTAAGAGCTTTCACCTCAGAAATTACTTCACCGAATAACTCATCCATAGTACTAACTATGCGTTGTTGGCATGGAACACAAACCCAGCATGAATCTACTTTAATACTGTTCAACTCCGGGCTGTGATAGTTTCAAACAGTCAAAGTGAACTTCTTTGCTACAATTCGCACATGCCATCGTTTTCACATTACTTCGATCTAGGTTTTCTTTACAATAAACACAAACTTGAAATTCCTGATCGTCACTGACAGAATCACTTAACATCATCTATTTACATCATATTAATTGGGTCACGCGTTTAGCAACTCATCATCGTTATCTCCACTCATTATTTAACTTTCATCTCGGTTAGCACACAAAACAGAATACTTTATCAAGTAAACAAATATCCTGAAGCTGAAGTCACCAATTTATAACACATCAGCTTCACATATTAACACAAATTATCAAATAAACAAAAATCCTAAAGCTGAGGTCGCCAATTTGAATCATCCCGTTTTACGGTCATAAAAGTCAAAAATGAAATAATTTATAACAAACCGTTTTCTTTGGTTATGTTAGCTAAAAAAAATTTTCAGTTCAAGCATGCGCAACAAATTCTTTTATCAAAAGATCCCAAATTCTTGTTAAGTGGCTAATCGGAATGAAAGACTCAACGTCGTTAACTTAAATTGAATAAAAAAAAAATTATATATTAACTTACATATGCTTAACTCTATGAGCAGTATTCGAAATTATAAAATTGAGATTTGGTCGTGATTGTTTATTTGTGCCAATCTGTCAACAGTTACATTGTAATTATCAAGAGCAACAGAATGAAGTCTGTTAAGTATTTGCCTACATCGCAGTACGTTCAAACAATTACGATATTATGTTATTACATTGACTTAACTTCAAAATTGTATCAATCTTCACATTTCAATATCTTTACAATACATATTCAGTTCGTGATCACTTAAGAATGACAGTCCATATGCTCTAACTATTCATTTGACAAAATGACATTATCATTATTAGAATTATTACTAAATAGACGTTCACGATTCGTAACCCTGTACATATCATTTGAGTTAGGCGACAACATAAGCCTACATGACTGCTACTACATTCTCATTGTACTTTAAAACAATCAAGTAGCCTGTATCAATCGTACATAATACATCTACACAAACAACAAAAAAAAAAATCTAGTATTAATGAGATGATATATTTACAAATGAAAAAAAAAATGCTCTACTTCTACCTCTCTACGCCAGGGTTTACGTATTATTTAAACTGGAACGTCACTATCAACATTATTATCACTTTTAAGTTCACAACATAATGTCAGTAATTTTTCAAGAGCAATGGACACATAATAAGTTTCACAATCGTGTAAGATCGACAAATTGAATACATATAAGTACGTATTTACTTGTCAGTAACGTTGAACATCAGTTAACTACGCTGACTTCCGATGAGGCAAATATGTAAGAAATTTCATGACGCATGAATGGCACCTTCAAACTAAATATATGCCCAAGACAGAGTCTCGCACGGAAGCATATTCGAACAAGAGCTTAAGTATAAACAAAAATAAAGAAACTACAACTGAAGGTTAGCTGAAATCTGCATAGATCGAGTATGCACTGCATAGATTGAGTATGCACTCGCATATCATGAGACAACAATAACGAGAAACCGGTATATTTAATATCCTAAATTATCAAAACCCTTCTCACATTTAAGACCCGAGTCATATGAACGAAATCATTCTCAAAATATAATTCCTTAACCTACATAAAGCCCTAACCTACGCGCGAAACAAAATAACAGGACATCATTTTACGGTAAACACACAATTTCAATTTGCGTAACCTAAGCAAGCGATCAAAATATGTATCTCCCGAAATATATCACAAGACAAAATAATATGACACTATTTAACCGTAAATGCACAAGTTCAATTTTTACCTAACCTAAATAAGCAATCGAAATATACATTTCCCAAAATATATCACGAGACGAAATAATATGACACTATTACCTTACCTAAACAAGCAATCGAAATATACATTTCCCAAAATATATCACGAGACAACATAGTATGACATTGTTTAATAGTAAACACACACTCTAATTTCCTAACCTAAACAAGCAATCGAAATATACATTTTCCAAAATATATCACGAGACAACATAGTATGACATTGTTTAATAGTAAACACACACTCTAATTTCCTAACCTAACAATCAAAATGGCTGTATATCGTGGGACACGTTCAATTTAAATCTTACCTAACCTAACCAACCTAAACACATTATTTAATAAAGCACCCGTTAAAAATGACATCTCAAAGTGAAAATATTACTTAATCTAACCGTCAAGAAAATCGTATCAATTCTCACATGGAAAATGTTAGCATCAAGCGGTGCGCTTAAAGTAAAGTTCACCAACAATTTTTCAATGTTGATCACATACTTTTATGGTATCATTCTGTTGAGTGTAACGAGATGAGCTGTCTAAACGCGTAACGCCTTTTACTTTAATTACACATATTTATGTCGAAGCACTCCATTTGGTGAATTAGTGAGTCTGTTTATGATCGGAACAAGAAGAAAGAAAAATAAGATAAAATGGATAAATGTTACCCAGTTGGCTGAGGTTCCTTCCTTGTCACCTGGATTCCTGGCTTCACAGGACAGAATAGGTTAGCAAACCTATTTAGCTACACGTTGCAGGTTATCTCCTCGGATATTGGTTCCAAGTCCTATTGAATATGGGACTTGGTCCCTGTATTTGACGAGATGATCTCCAACTACTTACTTCCTACACATTACGCTATCACTCGTAATGGCGGAAGTAACACTTGATGGCTTTAACCAAAATCGTTTTATAGAATTTTCACTTCGGTCGGTTCCTCAGTGTTTCTATTTCTCCCAAACTAAGTTAGGTTTTCCAATAAATAATTTGTAATAGGTTAACGTCCAAAATTTCTACACTTTTGATCACAAAATTTCTGTTTTTGAGGAACCGACTTAAGCCATCATCCTTCTTATTGTAAGAACGGCGTTTTACTGCGTCATCACCTTCGCTTTACCAGACCTTAATAAACGCGGTTTTAAATATTATATGTTCAACTGTAATTAACACAGTTTTACCATAATTATATATCGATACAGGAATCTAACCTTAAAGATCACGAATATTTATATATATATTTCTAATTTCTAACTTACTGGAAACTATATTTATTAATTTTAAAAATAAGCACTTACTTCTTCCTGCTCATTATTTACCAGTCGCCCCGGTAACTAAGAATTTTAACTGCGTTTCAATCCGCCATTATTAGCATTTCGTTTTCTCTAATAGTGATTCGAACGCCCTCTTGTGGCCGCAATCGAAATGATCGCTATGCTCTTGACAAAAGAATGACAAAGAGCAACAGCGGAAAATGACCTGATCAGTAGAATTGTCTTATGATCGAAGTTTCGGATTGATATTATTATGAGGTAAAGTAAATTAAGGCAAATGGAAGTAGAGTAAAATATAAATCAAATTTTCAATATATTCTAACCTAAATGGAATTATTACAGTACCGCGAAAACATTGTAGAAAGAAAATAATTCGAAATTTTGTAATAAACTATTGGTGTGTTTACGTGTGTTTTGCGTATCGCATATAAAACTAATAACTCTTTTGTGCCATTTACTTCATTGACAACAAAATAAACTACCATTAAAACGAATCTTTGGAGGCACTCGGGTGCAGTTTTAAAATACACGAACCAACTTTAACGCTGCATAAGCAACCGGTAAACATTACAATCCGGGAGCCAATTCAAATAGAATGTAACAACCATTAATCGGTCTGTTACAAAGTCATGGTGGAGCTATATTTTCTGCTGCTTCAATGGCTGTTTCTAACCAAGGATTAATGTGCTTTTATGTATTTGGAGCCTCTATTTCATCTACAGAGGTCAGTTATCAGGGAAGACTTCAGCAACTGACATCTCCAGCTGATACATTAAACTTGAAGCCCCTGAATCGGAAATGCCTATATATGCCACTATTTACTCATTTCGTAAACAAGAAAAGAAGAAAATTTTAATTGTAGATGCAGTGCCTTGGCTCATATTAATGATGTTTTGGTAGAGAAATAACGATTCTAATTTTACATAATTTGAATTCTATACATACATAATTATGAATTACATTAAACACTACGAAATGGTGAAGGAGGAACAATATAATTGAGATACGCAAGTTATCAACTATGAAGACAGATCATCGGCTTTCTCCTATGAAATTTTGAATCTTCGTTGATTAACGCTTGTTTAAAAAAGAGCTTTCCTTATGAATTTGAGTCTCCACCCGTGGAACAACATTGCATTCTTTCATATTGCACTAGTGTCCAAATATATTGTAAAGAAGCTAACCATTGTTGCTTCTATTGTTTGTATTTTAAATGTAACTTGTATGTAATGTATGTTTGAAATGTAATGGTAAACAAATTGTTAAAATAACTGTAAACATGTGACGATTCATCCGCAATGAGGAAAGCGATTTTAGTTTGGAATAAACATTTGGTTTGGAAAGTTGAGTGACGATAAGAAGATCACTATGGAGAAACCGATCGAATTCAAGGCTGTTGATGCACGGAATGAAGGTTTCCAATTTTCAATATACATCTAATATTTAACTTATTTAACTTGGCATGTTTGGACTTTATTGGAAAGAAAAAAGAAAATAAAAATTAATTACTGCCGTTTTCCAAGATACTTTCTCAGGATAGTCTTCGAAAAATTTGAAACTTCTCGCTTTCGAACAGAAACAATAATAAATAACCATCCGTTGTCAACCTGAGTTATTATTTATATTATTATTTTAAAACTATGAAGATAAAATGCATATAACTTAATTATATAACAGCGGCTCTCAACCTCGGATGCGTGGAACCTTTGGGATAGGCGCCGAATCGTTCGGTTCACGTGGAAAATAATTGGTAACGAGAGAAAAACTGATAGTCTAGCTTATGGTGTAAACAATGCACACATTATCAAAAAGCCTTAACAAAACATACAGAAGATAGGAAAATAAAAGAAAGGTGTAACTAAGTACGAAAGTGCTTATCAAAGTCTGCAGAATTGAAAAGAGGAAGTTCACAGTAATCAATTTCGTAGATGAATGAATAATTAGAAAAGGTTGGTTGTAATTTTAGTTTATTGTCCCTTTCAGCACTGAGGCTATATGAGGCGTGGATCTACACCTTAATGTGGAATCCCAATAACATAGATTCCGACGATCGAACCCCTAGCCATCTCACCTAAGGCACATATGCTAATAATATAACCAAGAGGGAGTCTATAATTAGAAAACAATGAACTGAGATGACTTAGTAAAATTTCTGAAGAGATTTTTGCCTGTTAAGACATCCACATATCACAGAAATCTCGGGGATATCCTGGGATATCGGATTTGGTTTTAGTGTCCCGTTCAGCAGCCCGGCTTGATGAGACGTGGACTGATACCTTAACATGGAATTCAAATCACAAAAGCTCCCGCCAGAAATCAAACCCTAGCCAGGACCGGATCCAGGATTTCTTGACGGGGATGCACGAATAACTACCACTATATTTGATTTAAATTTTTAAGTTTTTAAATGCCTTTATGCATCTGTGGTGTGGATGAGGAATATTACTTTGTTCAGTGAACCCTTTTCCTTCAACCTTCAGAAAATCGACTTAAACTATTGCTTTTGCAAAACTAAGCTTTCTTTTAAGCCTCAAACGGACACATGACAGCAGAAAGTTTCGGAAAATGCTGATATTTCTCTGCTAGGTTGTCATTTTAGATAGTGTATATTTATAGTGAAGGGGATGCATGTGCTCCGATGCACCCCCTCCCTGAATCCGGCCCTGACCCTAGCATATTGAAATGTGTAGGGAACGTTTCATTCTTCCCTGTGGATGTCACATTTTCCCAACGGATATCTCAGAGTCATCTTGTAAGGGACTTGAAGCGAAACTACTCAAATAGCAGTTTTGAATTTTTCTTACTATCAATGTTATTAACATAATATTGAAATACAATATTATGCTAAAGAACATACGAAAAACGAATTTTTCCATACATTATCACGCTCACAGTAAATCCAAATGTAGTAAGTTTTATCTGCATCTGCATAGCATTTGTGATACTATGTTTTGCAAGAAGTACATTGGAGCCATATCTCTGTATTTCTTTGAGCTACAACTTAATGTTAAAAGGATTGTAAATGTAAGCGGGATATTCCTACACTATACGCATACCCGGGATTTCTTTATTTTTGTTAGCTCAGAGATTTGGTAGGATGATATAGCAATAACAGAATGAAAATACTAATAACAGAGCTTCCGATTGAGAGAACTATAATAGATATGCAAGTCGAGGCTTGCCTTAGGAGACAGACGTATGAATATGGCGCCAAGACATGTCAATGGTCATATGAATATTATAAAGGCAAAGGTTCTTGCCACATATGTCGAGTGTGCAGGAAATAACTTAAAGTTTTTCCTTGCTCGATCGTAACAAATCAGGAAACTGTTTCTTGTGATTACTCTTGATCTAGAAAAGGGAGTTTTATTCTCCAAACATGAAGAAACCTCTCAATAGCTCTGTAGGAAAAACTGAAATAAAAAAGAATTTAGAAATATTATTTTTGGAAATGTTTTTTTGCGCCCGAGCGTCCCGTAGAAAAGTGTTAATTTGGACAGTGCTCATAAAAATGCCTGATCAATAAAAAGTTTCATTTCTGCATTATAAAGTGATTCAGCTAACTGTGTATAAGACTTTCTCCATCTTTACTTCGTTCAGTGGCGTATTTACGATTTTGTTTCGGGGGGGGGCTTTGCCTGAAAATGTGAAAATTCTGCAAGATATTTCATATATTTTACTATAGTAAGTAAGATTTCGGGGGGCTTAAACCCGGAAGCCCCCTCTAAATACGCCACTGACTTCAGTGAACGTCTTTCCCGAACGAAGCTGCAAGCATAGTGTTGCCAACACTCAACGAGAAAAAGAGGCTAAAATCAATAGCTAAAAATGGCTAGAAATAGAAAAAGTAAGCTTGCGTGCTGAGATAAACCTGAAGAAATTCGAATTCTATAATAATATAAAATTAAAGCAAAGTTAATCAAACAGAAATAAATGTCATCATCATCATCTCCAGATTGAGCCGAAGCTGCTTCTGTCTCGGTTGTTTGTACCGGGTTGCTTTTGTTTCAACTAGTTGCAAAACTGTGGGTGAAATTTCGTATTTAAAATAACACTTTTACACGCGGCGCATTCCAAATCACATTCTTTATAATTGTAGAGAGCGTTTTTCTTTTCAATCTGTTCCTCACTGTTTTTGACTATATTCACCAGGTTTCACACACGCTTCATTCTCGCGTTCGAATGAGGAAGTGTTAAACTAGGGCCATCGTAACCTGAGCTCTGACAGATCTAACATCGTGTAAGTTGACGACAGTGTTGCGAACCGTCATAGCAAGAAGAACCAAAGCGACCACATGACAGAACGATAAAGAAATCGAATTACTTTATCACTGATTGAATCAGATTATAAGTTGAAATATTTACAAACTAGATATTTAAAAAAATAATCGTACTTCACCTTACTCCTCAACATTCCAGCACAACGTAGTTCCACTAGGCCTAAAGTTATTGCCACAATAATGAATACTTTTTTTTCTTTTTACACTTATTGACACAACTCTGTCCTTTTGACAAATTTGCTACGTAAATAGAAGTGGGGTTACATGGAACAACAACCGGTCCACCTCCTTATCGCCACAGGGAGTAGGTTTTCGTGGAATTGAAAGCGAAGAGGGTAGCGAGTCTGTACGGCTCTTCTAAAGTTCAAGGGCAATGAACCATTATTTGGAATGTCAGGCTGAAATGAGTATAATTTCTAATGATCTTTGTAGGAAATTTGTTGACATAAGGAAAAAATGTACCTACATACTCTATATATTACAGAGATTGTTATAATGAGCTTTACATAAGGACTGATTTAGAAATTGAGTGGTTGGAAAGTAACGAACGTGATCCAGCTATGTTTGTCTTTTCGTAGAAGACATTTTTTCACCAATATGTGAAGGGGAGGATAAGTTTAGACACACAAAAATACATTTGGAAACACTAGGTTGTTTCCATGGTAACCGAACAGTGTTGTCGCATTTATACCTACTCATTACTGTGAAAGTTTTTGTGTTGTCAGGTTGTTTTGATTTTTTGTGCTATCATCTCAGTGCATTGGTGTGAATATTGTGTTGTTATTTTCATTCATCAGTGGAACATAGTTTGTATTCGTATTATTCACATAGACCTAAAATATAAATTTAGTATGTGTATGTGTGTATGTTTGTGTTTATGAACACAATGCCTGAAGTGCGGAAAGGGGGTGCACTTGACAAGTCAGGCACGGGAATTTGTTTGAGTTTTACGTCCCACGGTTATGCCGGTTAGGCTAAAGGAGAACGGGAATTTGTGTTTAATCTTAGGGAATATTTGGAGAAAGAACGTAACGACGGTCCTTTATTGCCATTGAATAAAGTGATTGAAAGAGTAGATTCAGCTTTATACGTTAGCCCTACAACTGTGAAAAGAATCACAAAAGAGAAGTGCCTGAAAGACCTCGCTGAACCGACGGAAATTTTATCCACCCTAGGAAAAAAGCGTAAGATTTCTACAGTAAATGGAATTAAATTATCTACAATTAAAAGCCATACTCTAACGTAAGTAGTTTTCATTAAAAAAAAAAAAAAAAAAAAAGATATAACATTATGGGTCTTAGCTGAGTCGTTCTGGCGCGTGTTTAGTGTTATACTAAAGAGTTGAACTGATTTTGAGTTTAACGTCTCTTTCAAGAGCGAGGCTATATGAGACGTGGACCTACTGATTAACGTGGAATCCGAACCACATGAGCTCCCGCCGGGAATAGAACCGGGGTCTCCCATGCCAAAGGCGTACGCTAACCGCTTAGCTACGAAGAAGCCCGATCTCATACTAAAGAGTTCGACTAACATATGTTTCCATGCAGTAGTCAGGCATTTAGTATGACGCTAATCATATCTCAAAACGACTCTGCATATGGCCCTATGTGTTTAGAAGTAACGGTTGTTTTCTTTACGATTATTTAAACTATCTTAACGCAATACTAATTTGTTTGTTTCTTTTGTCTAATACTTTTGTCAGGCATAATGCTAAATAATATTTTTGTTGTAATATATATATGATTCATTCCCACAAAATGTGCCCCTTGTTATATTGTTACAGAAGATAAATGTGGCAACCGCGCTTGATCGCACGTGAAAGCCAACGAAATGAATTCTGAAAATTGAATCTTTCCCCCACGATTTATGTATTGATTTACCTCTCGCAAAACTTCTTCAGTTGAAGATTTGTTTATGCATTTCATGTAATTTTAAAATATTATCTTCATATTCCAAAGTAAAAGCTAAAACTAAGTCAGTAAAATACTGTTTCACTGGCTGGAAATCCTCGTTGAGTCTGAAAAGCGACACTTTCTGAAAGATGTACGTATTATCAGGAAGCTTATTCTTGAATTTTTACTGAAACTTACACGTCTTCCCCGAAGATATTTGTCAATGTCTACTGGTAACTTATAGGTGAGCTTACTCTCTACTGTGTAACCAAGATATGGAGAGGCATCAATGTTACCATCTTTTAGGGGGTCAGTTCTATCAGTGGGGATCAGAATGGTAACACTTAGGGAACGAATCAAAATTCAGAAAATACCAAAGTGACTCGCATAATATATAAAGTGGCTAAACTCAGAAAATGACTAGAAATGGCTAAAAGCAAAAGGCAAATGACTAGGAAAGCCATTAGTGGCTTTTTCGAAAATTTATGCCTAGCCAGGTTCTCAAAATAGCCAGATCTAGCCACAAAGTGGCTAAATTGGCTAACCGCTTAGAGAGAGTCGACCAGCTACTTCGGTCTATCTTTCTATTCTCCTCCTTCACTTAAGTAGCCACTTCAGTGTTTGCGATTAAAACTTGAGTTATTTTTGAGAGTTGTACATTTTCGGAATTTTACTGCTTTCTAACTTGCCACAAACTTGTGGCAGTTGACTTGTCTTGCAACACTACACCGGTTCAGTTGTGTGCTCAGAAGGTAGTGATAGCGTTGATCAATTAATAAGTTAAGACCAAGATTATGTAACAATAATCGATATTTTGTTCATAGTATTCATTTTTATACCTTTTTTTGTATTTTTTAGTATTTTCCAATAAATGTTTTGTGAATTTGAATTCTTGACCAACGGTCTTTTCAGGTACGAAACAATCACTCCTTCAGTGTTGAATAAGTATTTTTAGATCACAATTATGTTACACTGTTCAAGAACGGTGAACGAAGGTGTCTAGTAATAGAGAGCCTGTGTCTCCGTCGCCAAGCGTATATAGAATCATTTGCTAATGATTTACTTGCCCAAATATCTTTGGAAATAGGACCCTCGTAGGCTCAAGATGGTTTGGTACGAGAGTAGCTAAATATCGACAAAAATGATATTTGTTATTTGAGTTAATTTCACCTAGCAGTAGTAGCTCGAAGGCGTAATGAACTTCGTACAAACAAGAAAAGAGCCAGAGTGTCCGGGTTATGGATATTCCAAATTAACCTCTAAGGAACTGGTTCTGGGTAGAGACCTGCACGCGCCGAATTTTTCGGCCCGAGCCCAATCCAGCCCGAATGTACCTAGGCCCGACCCAGCCCGGGCCCGAAAAGTTTTGGAGATTTTCGGCCCGATAAGTTTTTTTTTTAAAATTCTTGACCCAAGCCGGGCCCGGGCCCAATACATTTTAAAAGTTTCATTTTGTAACATTTTTAACGGACATACTTCTTCAACGTTTGCCTTTATTCTAAGTATCGTTTAACGAAAGTCAAGAATTATTAAATAATTGCAAGTAATCAGCACCAGCCCGGGCCGACCTAAAGAGAAATCAGTGTCGGCCCGCCCAAGCCCAGCCCGGCCCAAAGAAATAACAGAGTCGGCCCGCCCAAGCCCAGCCCGGCCCGTGCAGGTCTCTAGTTCTGGGAAACAGGTGAACAGTGATTATTTATCCGTCTGTTGGAGGCATTTACTGGGTAAACATTTGCTGGATATGAGTCAAGCAGGTCAAGAGTATTTTAACAAAAAGAGTGTGTTATGTTCCTTATGTACGGCTACAAGTACATCCTCACATATCATTCTGTGGACAAAACTTGTTTAATAGCAACAAACTAAACAAAACTGCTTTTGTTCACAATCGGACAATCTTGAAGGCGCTATTCGATGAAGTCGCTTAGAAGATATATTTGTATACGAGCTTTGTCAGGAAAGTAAAGATACAAACTGTTATATTTTTCTGAAAATTGGAAACACTATAGTATTTGGAGCTTTCACTTGTTTATTCAAGATGGTGATTGTTGAAAAAGGATCTGCATAAGGCACAAGCAGTGCAACATTTTCTCCAATAATAAGATTTTGGACGGACATGATAAAAAGAAAAATTCGATGGCCATGATATAATTACGTGCAAACTACAATTTCGGATGGTAAAATATAGAGAAAGGTATTTTTTTCCCTTGTTGAAACTGTGTTTTGTACTCCATGTTGATGCAAATGGAAAATATTATCAAACTGAAATCTCACTTTTGAACTTTTGGTGACATGTACCCTTTAGGTTGGCTCTTCCTATAATCAACAAGCAGTGCTTTAATAAGAGATGGCCATAGTCAGCCTTCTAGAAAAACACTGTTCTACATCTCAAAACGTTAAAAGGAGAAAGGAACTTGTTTCCAATAGATATAGAAAAAAAAAAAAAAAGAGAGAGAGAGAGAGAGAGAGACTAAGATATATTCATTTCTACCTAATAAACATTTCTTAATCAGACATATGCACATATGTCATATCATTTGTACATAATATGATATGTAATATGTCATATCATATGCACATAATATGATATAGTTTCGATATAAGAAAACAAACCAATTTATTTGTTTCGCAGGTGGAATGTTTTCTAACTCGCTGATCTGGTCATTCAGCTTTTCCGTCCTCGTTTCTGGTGCACACCACGATTTCAAAACTCGAACATTTTTTCATTTTCAACTGCTTAAACTGCACTTGCTGAATAAACGTGATACGTCGGAATGGAGTCTAGAGAAACATCTGTTCCATTTGGAGAATAGCGTCGTAAAACATAAAAAGTATCATGAAATAAAGAGCGGTAGAAGTTTTGAACAACTCTCTCAGCTGAATATATGAAGAAATATGACATAACAGCTTGTAACTCTTCTCCAAATGACAATAAACAATAATAATATACGAAAGGGTCTAATGGCTAGAGATTTCACTTTTGATACACACACAGTGGAAAAGCACATGATCCTGGGAGAGCACATGATCCTGGGAGAGCACATGATCTTGCGATCAGTGGAAGAGCACACACAATTTAATTTCTCAATCATCTGCTTCCATTAATCATCCGACTACTATAACCTAAGGGCAAAAACGTTGGACGTTAAAGTACAGAAAATAATTAGTAGAAGTTTTGAACATATTGTTTTCTTAGCTCAGAAAGCATGTAACGAGCACGTTTGTAAGTACTTAATGTTACCATGTCGTATTTCTGAGCTGAACGTAACAACGGATGGAGCTGTGATTTTCAGTTTCAAAGCTAGTTTGAAACTTTGCAATCGTCAACATAAGAAGTATTTCTCCTTGATCGTTAGATGTAATAAGAATTAGGTCAGATGTGGATTTGTATTTCGTCTAAAATGGTGGATGTAACTTATTTGCAAATGACAGCTGAGAAGGTATTAAATGAAATAATAATTAGGCGAAGTGGGAAAGCGTCCTTCTGAGGGGGAGCTTCTTCGTGTCTATATGGTTAGTGTACCCGCCTTTTGTAGGAGAGATATGAATTCGATTCTCAGTAGGACTCATGTGGTTCGAATCCTAAATTAAGTAGCGGGTCCACGTCTCCTATAACCTTGGTGCTGAAAAGAAATGCTTTTCAGACCAACTGAATGCTTTTCAATTGTGAAAGACACAATTCCAATTCCCTCACCACCCTTCGAAGAGTTAGTATCACTTGTCATCTGGCAATAGGAACTTAGGAACAAAGTTCGAAAAGTAAGTTGACCTACTAAGAGTCCTATCGTGTAGTCCATTAAAAAATAGTATACTTATCTTTCTCTTGGTGTCGTTTTAAAAACATAGGCGATGTATGTGACTATTACTGACCAACACTACCGGATATCGTTATTTGGGTTTAACTCAACACCTTCGATCTCATCAGTTAAATACCGAGATTGTACAGGTGGACGTATATACGTCACACGATTTCCTTCTTTGAAAAAATCCTTTCCACCTTTCGCACACCGTTAATTTTATATAAATTGGTATTTTATTTGTATCATGAAACATATTTAAAAATTAATATACATATAATCAACCAATGTTACTCGTATTACTAAATAACAATAATACGTGTATTAGAGTGATAGAAATTTGCATTGTAGTACATATGACGTGTATAATTTGGCACCGCTTCAATTTTTAAAACAAAAGTTATTGTCGAGTCTAAAAGACGACATTAAAATTCATATTTCTGAACTATGAAATTGATATTTCTAACGTGATTGACGTAATTCCTTAAATACTTTTCTTTAGTTCCTTTATTCAGGTGGCGATTTGTAAGACCTGTCTGTTATTGGTTCAAATCCCGCTCAATGTGTAGAAGTTACATGGCTTTCTGACGCACAGCATGACGCGTCCTAAGGTTGCGTATCGATTAGAAGAATTAGATATGAAGTTAGCTACAAATACATTAAATAATCAGACGCGGACACACGACAAGTGGTGATCCACCAGCGTGGGCAGCATAGGCCCTACAACCTTATACTGAGAAAGAAACTCCTTCAGAAAATCACAGAACCTTCGGACCTGAGCCTCATTCTTCCATAGTGGTTTGCATAGAGCGCAAAATCTGCGTTTTAGTTTGCGATGGTTGGCATAGCAGTTATAATTATTTGAAGCGCTAATCGTGTTGCGTTACGTTCCGATACTTAAATTTTGAGAAGACGTTTACAGAATTAGGTTCCAGGATATATAACACGGCACGGTTCTGCAAACTAAAATGAACAGAGGTTTGGAACATAATATATAAAACATTTTCACAGAACATGCACATTAACATCTGTAAGGAGTGAGCTAGAGAAATATAGAATGGACCTAGGGGTCCAGGAAGTTAGATGGGAATAAAGAGAATCAGTATAGATCGGAAATTTTCCCTCTTTTTAGGAAAAGGAAATAAAAAATCACCAACTAGAAACAGGTCCGCAACTGAAGGGGGGCTAGGGAGCCTGGCTTCCCTAAACTTTTCGTGGCCCCTCTAAACCTCAACACAAAATGCTATTATTAATACAAAAAACACAATTTAGATATTTGTAAGACAATTTTTAATAACTTGGCCCCCTTAACATATTCATGCCCCCCCCCAACCTCTGTGGCTGGTTTCGGGCCTGACTAGAAATAGAGTTTTTCGTTCGCAAACGAAAGAGATCAGTACTAAAAAGGGTTGAATTTCTTAATGATTGGCTTATTGAAGAGTTACTAGTGCAATATTATTGTTCTAAATGTATATACATTATTTAATTTGTGGTACCGAATATGAAGTTTTTACATCTTTCAAATGGTCATTTATTCTGATCGCAATTTAAAAACGCGATATACAAATTATAACTGAAAAAAATAGCCTTATATTACTTCGTAATGAATCACTAAAACAGGTTTTATCCTCTTTATTTTCTCTCTATCCCCCTCACTTTCTTTCTTTTTTAAATTGACTATTTCATCATCTCTAATGAAAGGTCAAACAAAGATCTGAAATACAATAAGGAAGTTATCTTCAATACGAACAGCGAGTACACTTGATTTCTCTTCTTCATTTTCTTAGCCCATTTTCATGAAATGATACAACTCTTTGACAACCATTCTTTGTGAAAAACTGAAAAATAACTATGAGTTAGCAACATTGAAAATGAGACAAATAACAGTTTATTCTTCCGTGAGCAAATAGTACACAACAAATGCAATGTATTATGATAATTAATGTATTGTTAAGGCACAGTAAGAACATTTAGGATCCGACTCAAAGTATGTATCTAACTGAACAGTGACCGAAGAAGGAATATAAATGTTGGCAAAATTAAAATTTTGTACTTGTAATCCTAAAACTTGGACGGTATGAGGTTTATGAGTTAAATTTATTGGGAGTTCAGTATAGGGTATATCATGACGGATGCCAATGGCAATACCTCCATACCCATCTTCACGAAGTTGTTCGATGATTCGGTAGTTTTTAATTTCTGGCAAGAACTATTGCATAATAATAATTTTGATGTCATAACTGGTGACACCAATACCCAAGGAATATGGTGGGGTGGAGTCCGTACTAACACAGCTGGACGACAATTAATCAAAGCTTTATCAACAAGTGATTATCTTCTTCTAAACGATGGTACACCTACTCGCATCTCGTATAATTTAGCTAGTGCTCCAGATATTTCCCTTATTAAAACAACTCATTACATTCATTCCTCATGGCATGTTTTTTACGACGCCCTAGGAAGTGACCATTTTCCCACTCTAACGGAAATATCAAGTTGTAAATTACCTTCTACTGAAATTAATCACATGTCTCTTTTCAAATCGAAATTATCTTATATTACCACAGCTGTACATTGGTGTTCATATGGCGAGTTTATTACTTCTTATTTACAAAACAATCAGTTGGTTTTCAATTCTCTTTTAGACAAACAGAAAGCAGCAAGAAATTTTGATAGTCTCCTTAAAATGGCAGTTTGTCATTGCAAACTTCAGTCAACAAATTCTTCTAAATTATTGCCTATTCGACGTCCTCTAACCAAACCTCCTTGGTGGACATTAGAATGCCAACAATGCATTAACCTCAGACAAAGAGCCTGGAAAACATTTCTGCACACCAAAGAAAAAGTTCATTTTATAGAATATAAAAAAGCGAATGCACTTACTAAAAGAATACTTCGTCAACATTGGCAAGAATTCTGCAACAACCTTTCTTATCAAACTCCTAAAACTAAAATCTGGAAATTTATCAAACACTGTAAAAAAACAATCTATTTCATCTGCACCAAATAAAATACAGCTCTCAGGAAATGCTTGGATCGAGGAATTTCATCAACAATTGACACCGCCTTCTGTGAATAATAATCGCCTCGACTTAATAACATATTTTTCTTCTCGCTCACACTCTATATTAGAACAGCCGTTTACAATGGAGGAACTGATTTCAGTTCTAAAATCATTAAACGCAGACACAACCCCAGGTCTGGATGGAATTCATTTTAAACATTTAACATCTCTTCCTCCCGAGGGAATTGCAGCATTGTTGGAATTATACAATATAGTTTGGAAAACGTCACAAATACCGACCATGTGGAAACAAGTTTTGATTACTCCTATTAAAAAACATAACAAACCCATTGGCAAAGCAACTAGTTACAGACCGATAGCATTACTATCATGCTATTTAAAAACACTAGAACAGCTGATCCTCACCCGCTTACAATGGTATCTGGAACACAACCAGCTCTTACCCTCCAATATGACTGGTTTTAGAAAACATATATCAACAATAGATGCTATCAGCCCACTTATATTAGACATATGGACTACTTTCCAACATCGTCAATATCTTATGGCTGTAAGTATAGATCTTCAACAAGCATACGACTTAGTACAACTAGATATATTGATTAAAAAAATGGCACATCTAAACATTCCGGCCTCATATATCCGATTTGTGCACAATGTTCTTATAAATAGACAAATATATATTAAAATGAACAAGACATATAGTACCTCTAGACAAACTTCTCTTGGCCTTTTACAAGGCAGCAAACTCAGTCCTACTCTATTTAATATTTATATGGTGGACTTACTTCAAGCTCTCACAGGAATTGTTTCTGCGTATCTATATGCGGATGACCTACTTGTTTACGTAATCACTGATAATTTGCATAGTGGACGAAAAAAGCTGGAGCATACGTTGGGAAAAATTTCAGACTGGTGTCAGGAAAACGGTTTACTAATTAATTGGACCAAAACTAAATATATTGTTTTCACCAGAAAAAAAATAATAATTTTCCACCTCTACGACTTTCAAATTTTGAACTACATAGTACAACATATATCAAATATTTAGGATTATATCTTGACTATAGGTTAACTTGGAAAAATCACCTTACTCAAGTTCTACAAGAATGCAAGAAAGTACAGGACATTCTTCGCAGCTTAAGTTCGAAAAAATGGGGCATTCATCCACATACATTATATACCATTTTTCAACAATGTATTGAAGCTAAGATTCTCTACGGAAGTATTATTTACTCCATTACAGCACCTCAGTTCTATATAGCTCTAGCAAAACTGCAGCATTCCACATTAAAAATAATACTTGCACAGCCTCAATTCTGTCCAAACAATGTTATCTTGGAAGAAACAAGTACGCTTCCTTTACCTATAAAAATGTTCAAATTGGCATGTAAATATCTTTTACTCAGACTCACTATTACTAATTCTCCGCTCTTCAAAAAATTGGACAAATTAGAAGTACAGAATAAACATAACAAGCTACCATATGGCTCCAAACTACCATGGCTCTATAAAGCTTTTCTATTTTTAAAAATCTTGCGTTCGAAAATTATCAAGCTTCCGAATCTACCATGCTTCAGTTTTGCATATGAAACCAATACGACTACTATCAAACCTATTTTTCCACCTTATGTTGATACTAAGAATAAACAGCTCTCTCAAAACTTAAATAAAAATATCTGGTATAGTGTTATAGATCGGTTTTCACCGAATATTGTTTTTCTATACACAGATGCATCAAAAGTTGAACATAAACCTGTTGGTGTAGCAGTTTTTATTCCTCAACTAAAAATCACTAATCAACTGAAACTTCCAGTTTCAACAACCATTTTCGAGGGCGAAGCCTTCGGTATACGGCATGCATTATTACTGATACAACGTCATAATATCCAGCACGCATGTATATGTACGGATTCTTATAGTGTGTTGAAGGCACTTTCTTCTATTCATTGGAATATCAAATCTACTTGGACTTTACTTAACATCAAATCTATTTATCGCAAATTACTATCCATGGGTTATACAATAGAATTCATTCACGTTCTCAGTCATATAAACATAAAATCAAATGAAATCGTTGATAACCTATCTAAAAAAGCAAGAGACTCAGGAATTATCGCCAATATCAAACTTCCCCCTTTAAATTTTAAATATTACATTGATCAGATGATTTCTGAACAATCAGACATATGGAAAAACAAAAACCGAACAGGTCCTGGAACTTATTATTGGGAAATTAATCCTGTTCGCTCTAACAAGTGGAAGGACCTGCGTTCTTGGTCTAGATCCAAAATTATTCTATATTATAGACTCAGGTTCAATACAGCAATCACACCTTACCTCTTGTACAAAATTCGTAAGAATACTTCACCTTTATGTTGGTGTAATGAACAAGTAGGCACTTTGGATCATCTTATCTTTCACTGCTCTCTATTATCTAAACATAGGACAATAGTTATGAAAGTTTTACATCAACGCTATGGCTACGGCCCATTCTCAATCAAACAACTTTTGACAATAAATGATTTAGATATTTTACACTACATCATAATCTTTCTTCAAGATAATGGTCTTGCACTCTGAAAAATTGTAGTATGCTAATCCGGAATCTAATAGTAAATATTATAATTCAACATATAAATGTTTAAGCATCTTTTCTTCCGGTGGAAAAAAAACGCTTAATTACACTACAAAAACTTATATTCTTACAAACATAATAGCAGAATTTTATTAACGAAATGAACCGTTACTCAAACTTATTCTCTCAATTTCACCGGAAAAGGCCTAATAACAAACCTTGCAACTAACAAGCATAATTTTACATCGTTTTCTATATTAAGGACGTGGGTGAAACAGACTTAAGTCTGCACTCTTCAATTTTTAACACCTACTGTTAGGTGAAGTGGGAGTGGAAGTGGAAGTATGTATCTATATGGATCGGATGTGTGTGGTCTAAGTGAAACCTCGAGTGTACAGTTTTCCTCGTTTTTATGCAGAGAATGCAAAAGAAACAAGGTATGTTTGAGTACAGCGTGTAAACCATGCCAAATTAAAATTGCAAATACATCTGAAATTATAACAAGAGCGAAATCCAAAATGCAAGCCATAGTTACTAGTGTTCCTATTGAAAATGACAGTGAATTAATACTTTGTACAAATTGTCAAGCAACAAAGGAAGAACTATCTTCATTACAAGAAGTAATCAAGGTACTCAGTAGTGATATTGAATCTTTAAAACAACAACTAAATCAATTTCAAATCAACGCACAAACAGAAGAGAATGCAGTGCAAGGTCAAAATTTGTGGTCAAGTGTAGTGAGGGGTAAATCTAAAAAATCGCCACAAGCACGTACTACTGTTTCCACAAAATCCGATATTGTTCTAACGAATGGTTTTTCAGTGTTGGATGAATTAGTTTATTCTTATACTTCACCGAATAGAAACAATAGTAGTAGCAGACTGGAAGAGACAACAAAGTGTCAAACTCCCTCTCCAGTACAAGGGTCAAATGTGAATGGCAAAGATGCATCGAAACTCCATACTACCCTCGGCAACACAACTAATATTGCTGTAAACAATGACTTAGTGTATCCTTGTACGTTACCAAACACATACATCCACAGAAGCAGACTTACCGAAACAAACAATGAACAAATATGTCCCCCTGTACATGATCCACACAAAAATTACAGTGCTATTTCAAACACATATGCGTCTAAAGCATGTTTAGTGAATGATTATGAAGAAACGCCTAAAAGAATGTCGAAACAAATGTGTGAATCATCAAAAGTGGATAAAGTACCGGTGACTACAAGGGCTGATTTATTAATTCCTAGTACACATTCTCTAAAATTCAATGATAGGTCTAAAACAGCTGACAGAAAACCGACCATATTAATCTTAAGCGACAGTCAGGGAAAAAACTGTGCATCTACACTCCAAAACCTCAGTAACAATATATCGGTAAGTTCCATTGTAAAGCCAAATGCCAAACTTGAACAAGTGTGTGAAGATATAAACAAACTATCTGCAAATTTAACCGATGATGATTTCGTCGTTCTCCTTGCTGGTACAAATAATTTTCCACAATCCCCCACAAATAATCCCCCACAAACAGAAACACTATGTGCCCTCGAATCTACTTTAGCATGTCTGAATAAGAAAAAAATAAACTCGGTTGTGGTCACCGTTCCCTATAGATACGATTTTCCGCATCGTCCAAATGGAACCTTGAATAGGCAAATTTTTGAATTCAATAACAATGCTGAATGCATAGGTAAAAATTTCAAAAATGTGGAATTTATAAACACCAGTCGTTTTCCAAGGTATCATTTTACACACCATGGATTACATTTAAATAACGCAGGTAAAAATGTACTTTGTCGCATGATACTACATACTGTACAATCAAAGAGGCTTCAAAAAAACTGAATGGTATCGAAATTGAAATTCAGAAATGCAATATTTTTACTTTAGCTGACGGCAAAAATAAAAGTCATTATTTCAATACGAAATTGGCCTCTACAAATGATACTATGATTGCGGACAAGGGTATTAATAACCTCACCGGCACTCAAGAAAGGTCAAAAAATCCAAAAACTATTATTCGCGTTGCTAATCCTGAATTCCAATTTCCTAAACAAAAGAATAATAATACTGTCACTCCTTCATATGAGACTCATGTTTCCTCTATAGCACATTATAATGATCCCGATCATTCTTTTATGGCGAAACAAAAGTCCAATAGTGTCTTAACCTCTACTCAACATAGTCAACTAGAGATTTTTCATCAAAATGTACAAGGGCTTAGCTCAACAAAGAAAATTATGCTGGAAATTTTATTTAAAAATATGCAGGAACCTAGTCTAATTTGCTTAACAGAACATTGGAGAAAACAAAATGAACTTGGTATTATTAATATTCCTAATTATAACCTATCTGCAAGTTACTGTAGAACAAATATGAAACAGGGAGGATCCTGTATATTTTCACGATCAGATGTATTAATTAAAAAGGTAACGAAATTTGAAAACCTAAACATAGATAAACATTTTGAGGGATCCATTGTTGAATTATTATCTTATAAGGTAGTAGTTATATGTATATATAGAACCCCAGAGAGTGATGTAAATATTTTTATCAGAAATTTAGAAAATATTCTTTCATATTATGAAACAAAGACGAAGGATGTAGTTGTAGTGGGTGATATAAATATTGATTTTTTAGACCAAAATTCTATTGATGGTCAATTGAAAATATTACTACTTAGCCCTAATCTAGAAGCAATAGTTAATGAACCAACGCGAATAACGGAAAATTCACAAACTGCCATCGATCAGGTGATTATAAACAAAAGGAAATTCTATTGCTTCGTTAATGTTTTCAATAGCGGGTTTTCTGATCATAGGGCACAAATAGCCACTGTGAACTCTTACAATGCAAATGTGTTAGTTAATCCACAAAACAAAAAAACTGGCTGTTCAAAAATAATAAAAATGAGAAAAAGAAATTTCAGTGAAGACAATATTTTACAATTTAATAAGTATCTTGAATCCGAGGACTGGTCAAGTGTAATGTCAAAATCATCTTATTCGGTGAACGATAAGTTTAGTATATTTTTCAGTAAATTTAAGCTGATATTTGATCAGTGTTTCCCATACGCAACGTTTACAATCAAGAACAATAAACAAAAGAAATGGGTGACGCAAGGTATAATAGTGAGTAGTAAAAAGATGAAGTCACTAAATCATCTTAGCAAAACTACTAAGGATAATAGTATTAAGATTTACTGTAAAAATTATAAAAACATATATAAAAAGGTAATAAAACAAGCCAAAAAGTCCTATTATAATAATATAATTTCTAATGCAGAAAACAAGACCAAAATGGCCTGGAAAATAATTAAAGAAGAAACAAATCAAAAACCACAACATGTTCAAAATACTGAAATAAAACTCGCGAACGGCAAAAACTGTAAAGACCCTCATGTTATTGTTGAGCTTTTCAACTCTTACTTCAGCAACATAGTTACTAACCTACTTAAATCGCAAACACCATCGAATGATATTAAGAATAACCCTAATCGAATTAATCAAATAAGTCGTTCTTTATTTATAATTCCAACAAATCCTTCGGAAATAATATCAGTAGTAAGGAATTTTAAATACGGATCATCAAGGGGTCCAGATGACATCCCGGAATTTATAATCAAAAGATGTATCCACGCAATTGCACAGCCTCTGTCTCACATAATTAATGACTCATTCTCACAAGGTATATTCCCAGACAGCCTGAAATGGGCCCTTATAAAACCATTACACAAAAAGGGTGACAAAAAGAAATGCGAAAATTACAGACCAATAGCTCTCTCCTCTAAATTTTCGAAAATTATAGAATCCATAATGAAAAATAGATTAATTACGCATTTGGAACGTAACAATGTTTTATCTGACTCGCAACATGGTTTTCTTAAAAATAGATCCACATCTACAGCTGCCCTTCATTTCTTGCAAGAAGTAGTAGACTCAATAGAAAGTAAATCATACCCACTATCTATATTTTGTGACTTAAGTAAAGCTTTCGACTGTGTCAACCATTCGTTACTCTTAAGTAAATTAAATGCATATGGAATAAGGGGTGTTGCTAACCAATGGTTTCAAACTTACCTTACAAATAGACAACAATTTGTAGAGATAAATTTCATTAATGAAGACAACTTGTATATCGAAACTCACAGATCAACACCTTCTATGGTTAACATAGGAGTTCCTCAAGGATCAGTCTTAGGACCAATATTGTTTCTTTTATATGTTAATGATCTACCACTTTATATCACTCATGGTAAGTTATTTCTGTATGCAGATGACACAAATATACTTGTAAAAGGAAGTAATTTAACTGAGCTGCAAAATAATGTAAATATAACAGCAAGAGAGCTCGAAACTTGGTTACACCACAATAACTTAATTATTAACACCGAAAAAACCAAATGTTTATATTTTTTCCCAACTAATTCATCGCCAATTAAACCTTCGTTTACAATTAATAATAATAATGTGGAATGTGCTTCAAATACTAAATTCTTAGGATTAAACCTAGACGACAAACTTAAATGGAAACATCATATAAACAATTTATGCCAAAATTTATCTTCTATTGTTTATATGGCTTATACACTTTCCTCTGTTCTTAACCTAGACACTTTAATTTCATTATATTATGCGTCATTTTATTCCCGAGTACAGTATGGTATTGCCTTCTGGGGTGTCACTAATGATTTGTTTACAATATTTAGATTACAAAAGAAAATAATCCGTATCATTACACATTCCCATTTTCGTAGTAGTTGTAGAAGTAAATTTCGTGAACTCAGATTGCTTACGATACCGAGTTTGTATATATATGAGGTATTAAAATTAGTGAGAAAAAACATAGATAACTACTTAACGCATGCCGACGTACATGAATATAAAACTAGAAACTGTGATAAATTTGTAATACCGTCACACAGAACAAGTATGTTTGAAAAAACTACATTTTATAGAGGTGCGGTGCTATATAATAAATTACCAAGAGAATTGAAATACATAAAAGATGATATAAAGTTTTTGAGAGAGGTTAAAAATATGCTAATTTGTAAATCTTATTATTCTGTAGATGAGTATATAGGTGAATAATTCTTTATTATTTCTGAAGGCAATAAAACTTAGTACGTAGATATATTTTAACCATTAGATTAAATAACAAATCTTTATTTTTTCCTTCTTTTATTGTAAAAAAAAAAATTAGTTTTATATCGTATGCTTATAGTTTATTTGTATGTGTTTATTAACTCTGTATTTAACCAATGTATTATTGTGAAATGACATGTTCTATACCATATGTACAAATTTGTGTACTCTGTATGGTCAAATGAACGCAAATAAATAAATCTAAATCTAAAAAATCGAAATCGAAATCTTGAACCAAAATCGAATTTGTAAGAGAAAACTGTTACAACAAATGACAAAACACGCGAAGTGCGCGCCACAATTTAAAGATGTCGCCCAAGAAAGCCAAGCAGATTACCTGCTGCTCCGAGTTATTCTGTTAAACATAAAGAAGGCCAGTGTTGCCAATCTGGGGGAAAAGTCGCTAAATCTAAAGGATTCGCCTTCCAGGATAGCGACAAAAAATAATTTTTCCGATTAGCGACTTTTTTGATGATTTTGAAATGACGATTTGGCGACTTACTTACAAATCTATGAGACTTTTGCGCTGCGAACAACTTGTCGTAAAATAAGTACTAATAACTCGAATTAGTTCAGATATATGTTTAATTTTCTTTTGCTTATTTGAATCAGTGCAAATGTTGACGAGCTGGGAAAGTACGTAATATTTATGTCTATATTCCCGCTTTGATTACTGTTATCTCTTACCTTCTAACGGGAACGAACTCCACCTTTAGTTTACAGAGCTTCCGTTTAGAGGCAGAAATAATACATTACCGATAGCAAACATATTGTCTATAGAAGCGTGAGCTTTTAGACCAAAATTTTTTTCTAGATCTTTAATTTTGCTCGTTTTTCTAAACTCATTTTTGATTTTGTTGAAGCAAAATTGATCATAAAGTTAAAAATATATAAAAGTGAAATTATTGTTAGTTTTATATGTCTTTGAGTCTTTCGTGTATATATATATATGAAAGAGGCAAAATTCCACGAACATTTTTTTAGGGACTTTTCACCCAAAATTGGAGTCATTTCATCTCCAATTTAGCGACTTTTTGTATCAACTTGTTGGCAGCACTGAACAAGGCACTCGGTGTATTCGATTCAAGAAGCGAATTCTTTACCCGAATTCGCAGTGTTGCACAGGCGCAACGACAACAGTATTACCAACGATAGATAAATTACAAGAGAGAAAGTATTAAGCCAAGAAAAGTTCTTTAATTTAATTTCTCAATAAAAAAAAAAAGGACTAGATCAATCACTGCGAAAGAATAAAGAATACTTGTAGCTAAACGAGAATGTGGAAAAGGTAAATTAAATAAATAAATAAATAAATAAATATTTTTAAATGCTTAATTTGTAATACCGTAAGGTGAATCGAATACAAGTGGCAAAACACCATGCTTGAAGTGAATGCTTCGAGATCTACAGTCAGTGACAAAAGTTCTTTCCCTTAAATAAAAATTCCTTCTGCGAATAGCTTTGGAAAGGATTTGAGTACAGTTTTCACTAAATTAGAGATGGCGTGATTTTCTGCAAATTACAAAAAAAAAAAAAAAAAAAAAAACCTACTCAAATTAGTAAATTCGTTTGAAACTTATAAACGAAAGAAACTTCACCGAAAGGAAAGAACCTTTGTCGCTGACAGTACATCTGGACGCTAGTGTCACTGATAGGAGAAAAACGTAATAAAAATACCTATATTTCAATTAGATGAAAGAACAGTCATTTACATTATTTTGAAATCATTTATGCCAATTTAAAACTATCCTATACATTAAGTTCCATTTAGTTACATTGTTATAAAAATAGCAAAATTAACATCTTTGTTATCATATTCTCCGCATTAAATATATATATATATATATATATATATATATATATATATATATATATATTTCGTTACCAAAGCCTGTAACTTCGGCGTCAGACCGTCACGTCTGATAGATTATGTCCTTCGGCGATTACTCTTCCTGGAATAGGGATGAGAAAGGCAGCAGTACGAGTCTTTGTGAGATAATCACACTGGCGCAAATCCCGGGTGATGTCCTTCGGGGTGTGGTACATGCCTCCCAATAATCAGATTTAAAATGTGTTTTTAGGGGGGGGAGAAATGAGATTTGTACCCGACCGCCACAAAGGGGGAACAAACCCCCTCTCAATTTGACCTTTTTGGCACACATCATACACGAACGCTGGAAAAATGGATAAACTAAGCTCCACTGACCAAGGAAAATTAAGCTAGGTGAACACTGAGGAACCGGGCTCGATGCTCCACCTGCACACTTGTATATACAGAGATAAAAACAATAAACTTTGTTTTTAAGACTTTATTTCCGAGAAAAATAAACAGAAAAAGCAAATATTTCAATGCATATGTATAGATATTCTAGGGCGGGCACATATATAGTCTAGGGGGCTCAGGCCCCCCTTAAACATGAATGACTTTAACACTGTAATGCAGTCTTGCGACTTGTCCTTTGGACATTAGTACGAGCTTGACATCAACTTTGCAACCAATTTTATATATTACGAATTATAAATGGAAAAATGCTTTCTTCTTGCATATACCTTCCTAGAATATTAGAGGGTATGTTATTAGTAATTAATGCGAATTAATATTATTTTACAACATTTACATGAATTGAGTAGTAGCATAGTAAAATTTTGCAAATACGAGCAACTTAAATGATTATATCTCTTTGGAAAAAATAAACCGGATTGATTATAAATGCATTACATTTAATGGAAATCAATGAAAATTCCGAGCAATATAAACTTTGCAACTTCTCAGTTACCTCAGAATTAACGTCGCTCCGGGGACAGAAATTACGATCATTGCCTTATTTTAATGTACCACTCAACATTCACCTAGTGTGACTCAGGGAAATCTCTCAGCATGGTCGGGCTAGCATTCTTATACCGGTATTCTCCGATAACGACGAAAGACACTTTCACGGGACCAGCCAACACCACCTAGATTTCTGAAATCTAGGTTGTGTTGCAGCAGCACGTATGTTTTCAATGGTGCACGCAGTTAAGATTTTGTTTTGGGAGGGGAAGGGGGGATTGTAAATCCGAAGTAGAGTTTTGCAATCTTAGTCAAATATTTCAACAGAAACAGTTTTAAAGTTGAAGTGTCTGCTCGACGATTTAAATTTGAAAAGAAAGTTGATTTGAAGGAGTGACACTCCACAATTAGGGAGGTCTGGCAGAATCCCTGATAATCTTAAATTAAGTAAAAGATCGATTAAGGTGCAGTTGTAAGTAAAAATGAATCATTCGCGTATTTTGAGATAAAGTGGAAACATTTCAAATACAGTTTCCGTATCCGTGATGGCATGTAAATGTACTTTTGCAGGGCAATACAGAACCAGATTGCTTTGATAGTAAGTAAATATTTTGAAGTGAAGAGAGAATTTGACGCTCTTTTCCTATTTCTCCGCGAATTAATGCTGAGCAAGTGGTAGCGAGTGAAGTGTGGTTAGTTCAAGACAGGTTACATTCTTTCGTTTCTTATGGTTAATAGAAAAAAGAAAATTTTGTGTTGAGAGAAAAAAAGAATTATTCCTTCATTCATTAACAGGCCTTCAGAGAAGAAATGGGTGCATGACAATGGTTATTTGGTTTCACAAATATTGGATTAGTAGGCATGTGAGATAAATAGAAGATATCAACTGTGCAACTAGCACACGCCTAATATATTCTCGACCTACGGTACGAAGTGAGGTGGGATGATCAATCTCACGGTAGACCACCTTTATCTTCCGAAGGTGCCCAGGAATCAGGCCCGTAGTTACGGGGGGGCTAGGGCGGGCTCAGCCCCCCCTAAATTTTTTGCAGCCCCCCTAACTAAAATTATAGTTCGAATTAACGGGGGATGCCGGGTAAATTCCCCTTCGGTAAAAATTTATGTCCGGCTCGTATCACAGAAGTAACATAAATTTTCGCCTTCTACATTTACAGCAACAATACATAAGCATCCCCCTCTCGTTCGAAAGTTTAATTCGAACACTGACTGAAATGTTGGAAGAAATTGTATTTCCAAATAATACTCCATGTGCAAACGACCTTCGCTGCAGGAGAAAAATAATTTATGGTTATTCTATCGGCAAACATGTATTTGTGTTCAGAAACAACATACTTTTACCTTAATCTGCGGACGAAGAGTTTACTTCTTCCTGTTCTTTTTGGAATTTGCAACTGAAAACATCCTTTTGCTGTGAGTCATTGGCTTTCGGTTAATATGCGAGAGATTGAAAAGACAGCATCCCTCAACAAGGGGTCACAACTGTTTCGCTCTAAATCACACAGGTGTATGGGTTTGTTTTATGTATATTGGACATGGAGAGAGAGAGAAGTGGGGGATTTTGACTACGTTTTATGTCACGTGATAACGGAGTAAGAAAAGTTTCCTTTTCTGAATTGTATTTACTCTTGTTATGTTGTGAGTTGAACGTGTGGTTGTAATTGAAAGTTGGTCGATGCTGGTTTCTGAAGATGCACCGAAGTTCACTTGAAAAATGAGAATTGTAGTGTAGCAGCAACTTGACTATTTGTTAAATAACTTAGCATAATATATCTTTAAACTAAAGATAAGTTCGATTCACTTAATCTTTATCGGGGGTAAATAATTAGATACTTATATTAAAATAATTTAATAATTGTTGCCAATTTTTGGTGCCAGAATCAAATGTTCAAGCAGATCATTAGACGTAAGCCTAATCATGCAAAGTTACTATTTTGTAAATGAATACCTTGCAATCTTCTGGTATGTAAACAAAAAATGCAGTGGACTAAACGGAGGTAGTAGTTGCACTTATAGGAAAAACAGAATGTTCAATTAAAAATTGAACCTTATTAGATGATAATATGTATAATGCTTTATAAATTTGAAATTTCACCTTTGACTTAAAACAGGGTGCGTTGGGGAGTTTAGTGTCTCTCTTCAGCAGGGAGGCTATAAAGAAACGGGACCTATAGCTTAAAGTAACATCCAAATCACTATCGGTTTGAATCCGAGGACTCCCAGTACGGTTTGAACCCGAAACCAGACGCGCCGAAGGCGAGCGCTGTACCCATGAGACTACGGGGTAGCCCACGAAAGTAACAATTTGTTAAGGTAGATTCATTTTGAAGAAGATATATCTTCAATAGAAATAAGTAAATAGCTCTTTAAGTAATTAGTTCTTAACTTAAACATTTTAGTACCTACGGGAGCAACTGATCTCGAATTCTTATTTGTACAATGTAAAGAAGAATTTCATGTATACTTTGATATGAATTGTACTATACAAAGAAAATTTAATGAACTGTTACTTCTCTTATCAATTTCGTTTCGAGAAAGAAGGTAACTGCGCTAGAACAGGGAACTTTTTTGGAGTTATTTCTTATTTGAATGCTCGAGTACCAGATCATAACAGATTATTTTTACTTAAACATGACTTTAGTAGCAATCATCCTAAATGATTTTTGATAGTATGTTCCAAAGAGTCTAAAACAGTGGTTTTCAAACTGGAGTCCGCGGACCCCAGGGGTCCGCGTGACTTGGCTACGTGGTCCACGACGTCTAAAAATTGAAATGTGTTGTGATAAAATGGAACTCACAGCTGTTATGCAAAAAGTATTTTTTCAGTTACTAAAAAGAAAGCAATTAGAAATTATACGTTTGTAAATTTGAATATTTTCTTTACTAAATTTCTGCCCTGAAGCCGGTCAACCTTTATATAGAACTACTTCAGGTGAGAGGAATTCCTTCTTTGTTAGGGCATTTTTTCAAAAGGAGTTGTACATTAACTGCACCGTGCCGATCTTGTTTTGCTGAGTTACAAGGACATTACCAGAAACCTCGATCTGGACACAATTGTTTTAAGATTGGCAGCATCCAAAACAAGGAGACTTATACTGTGATAGTGTTGTTAGTGATTGTTCAAATGTACAACTTGTTTCTATTATAGTGTGCCAACATGAGGAGTGTATATATGCGTGTTGTGTTTGTGTTTCCTAATCTTATGAAATTTATAAATTTGTAGATAGCAAAAACCCATAAACATATAATTATTTCTTTCGAACATCACCATAAAAAAAAAGATCAAAAAATGTTTAGAAGTACAAGTGTAAAATAAAGCGAGTGATATTTAAAGAAATATAAAGTTTCATATCTAAGGAGATGTAAATAATAATACAGGTAAAATGTTAATTTCACTTTTCCAATATGCATATATTTGTTTAGGCCACATGTATTTCAAAATATTGATTTAAGATTCTGAGACCCTTCTCTGTAGAATCGATTTGAAGATAGTATTAAATCTCATTACTCTCTACATGTTTTCAAGTTTCACAAATATTTTTTCAGTCATCAAAAATTTAAAAAAAACGTATTTCCTGTACTAATTCTTTGGAAATTTTAATGATTGGTTCGTTCGGCCAACTATTTTTTTAACAAATATTTTTTTTTATTTCCTTGAAGATGAGAAAACGGAAGAAATATTTTGTTGCCATAACAAATAAAATAAAAAGGAGACACACAGTATTCTAGCTTTCAGGTACAGTTGTACTAACGCTATAGGGGAAAATTTTAATAATAAGTCCTTCACGCTGTAGTTTTAGTTTTAAGAGCATAAGAAATTATTCATCATCACACACAGGGACAGACATTTTATATATATATATTGTATAATCTGTGTCTCTCTCTGTGTGCCCCCACCCTAATTTACATTTAGCCCCCCCTAAATTTGGAGGCTGGCTACGGGCCTGCCAGGAATACCAAGACGACGGCGCGACGCTGGCACTCAATTTGATAGAAGGTTGAATGCATCTCAGAGCACCAGGCATAGGAACAATGCGAGAAAGTCTGTAGTATCCTGGCCGGGATATGAATCTGGACCTGATTCGTAAGATGCGCTACCGTCTGAGCCATGGCGACTCATTACTTCTGATCATATCGCCAACCACATAATAAATATCACGATTTTTATACCTCCTATTTACACATGAAAAGATAGATTTTTAAGGGGCTAAGAAAATTTAAGGGGAGGCAGTCCACCTACTCTTTTAACTGACTATGTGCCTGTACATAATTTGATTTTTTCAGCAATTTTTGTGAACTTGATAAAAAAAAATCTTAAACGTATAAATAAAAATGAAATAATTTAAGTCGTAAATCTTCACACATTTTATAAACGCTTTTATTGTTACGGAATGTCAGCAGAGTTGCTCCAATCATGCTTATATTATCCCTGTCTGTCCAAACAAAGAGCTGTTCTCAGGCTAAAAATTAATGAATTTGTATAAAATACAGACAGGTACGAGTCGGCAAATTACTATATAAGAGGAAGGGCAAGGAGCAATGGGTATGTGTATAACGTTTTGTTTATTTGTTTATCCTTTCTTTCTTCTGCATGGAGTACGGCCAGGCCTAGTGTATTCGGTGTATTCGATTCAAGAAGCGAATTCATCATCCGAATTCGCACTCTTGCGCAGGCGCAGCGGGAACAATATTGCCAACGATAGCTGCAAGAAAAAGAAAAGAAGGGAAGAAAAAATTAAAGCGAAAGTCAATAATTATTTGCTATTGTATGTTAGGGATCGTTTCTTTCGCTTTTATATTCAGAAAAAAATGAGGTCTAGAAACCCTGTAAAAGAATAAAAGTCATCATTTCTTGTAGCTGGACTAAGATGTAGGGTAAAATAGATAACCTAAAATATGACTGAATTGGTAACACTGCAGGTGAATTCGAATACTACAGTATCCGAGTCTTCTGTCTGCTTTGCAGCCACTGTTGCCACACTTGGTACAATTGTACCAAATTCAGCCCTTTTTGTCATTCGTCGGCCCGTTGGTACCACGATGGCATTTTCAGCCCCTTTTGTGAAAAATTTTGGTACAATTCTACCCAATTCAGCCCCATTTAACAAATACTTGTCACATTTTCTAAAGTGTCAGTAAGACTTTCTTTACATCTCTTTCTTTTGATGTCTTTCAGGAAGCTTATAGGACCTTGGATCGGTTTTACATCTTTTTACAAATGTCAGTTTACTTACCTTATATTCTTCTCACAATTTATTATCCTCCTTCGGTAATGAAATAAGCGAGAATAAGGTGTAATAATTTATATTTTAATATTTTACTACAACGTACTATTTACACACGAACTCGGAGATGATGTTCCTCGTTTTATATATATATTTTTTAATATACGATTATAATACCATTTTGCTTTATTGGTCACTTTGAAATAGAGGCGCGTTTGGTTTCGTTACAATACATCCCGAAGATAACTGTTTTCCCTTTTAATTTGCGGCCTCTGTTATACTTCCTATGCGCAACACAAGTTTCATCTACGCCGGGTTCCTCCTATTTGGATGTTTTTAAAAAGAGTACTTTCTTGTTAGAAGAGGGGTGTGAGTGTTCTAAAACTTCACCTCTTTTAGTTTCGTGTTATTATAGAGCCATGTATTACACTGGTATAAAATGATGAATTCAGCCCTTTTTGTTTTAATTTGGTACTATTTTTCAGCCCACTCCAGAGATAGGACTGTGGCAACACTGTTTGCAGCTTTCGCATTGTGATTGTAGAGCAGCGGAAGTCTGTTGCTTTCTCGGGCTGAAGGCAAGGAAATGGAAGAGAGAGAAATGTGTAATTCTTTGCTATTTGTTATATTCTCATGATGGAGATTTAGCGTGGTACGGAATATTAAACAACACTTTTTTTTTTCGAAAATAAATTGTGAAAAAACGAGTACAGCACAAAGTAACAAAAGCGAATACAAAAAGAATTCGAATTCTTTTCCGTAGTACTCGAGGTATCCGAATTCTTGAGTGAATCGAATGAATCGAATTCGCTGTATTCGATTCGGCCCATCACTACACCAATCAGCAAATAGTCGTGCGCGCAGTGATACAACATCAAGTTACGCGGTTTGTTTTTGAAGGGTGCAAAGGATTGTGAAAAACGCTTTAGTTCCATTATCCAAGACATCTTTTCATTCCCTTGATCCGTTTCTAAATTACGAAAGTTTATTCCAGCTTTTCCCCACACACTATGTACTGTAAACGCATTCAAAATTTTAGGTCGTCTGGGGCTAGTAGCGTAGTTAGAGTTTTTTCAGGGGGGGCAATGAAGGGCCCAAGAGGATTTTGAGGGGGGCATCTCCAATATATATATATATATATATATATATATATATATATATATATATATATATATATATATATATATATGTATGTGTGTGTATTCAAGGTGAATGTTTCCACCTTTGTTGTTCATGATTTTACTTTTTGGAAAACAGTGAAAATATAAGAATTTGATACCTCAAACAACTAGGATTCATTAATGCAATTGATTTCTAATATAAGTAAATAGTTATTTAATCATGGCGTTTAAAATATGTGTAGCTGGTTGACTTAAGTGGAAGCAAACACACTTTTACAGGTAAAGAAAATAACTTATAGGTTCATGCATCTACTTGAACAGGATCTTTCTATTCGTGTGGACAGCAGCAAACATATCCACAACTTGTTAAAGATCTAACGATTTAGCAATTTTCTTTTCAATATAAAGTAACACTAAGTTTTTCAACCTATCATGAGTCATTGAATTGCGTATACAAGTCTTTAATCTTTTCAAAGAAGAGAATGACCTTTCACATGTAGTTCTAGAAACTGATATAATCACAGGTTTCTAGGAATGCGTTTTTGTAGACACAAAGAAGATCAACGAAATTCGTTAAGGAATCAGCTTTGGTTTTCTTCTCGTCTTAATTGTTAGAGCAACCCACATTATGCTTTATTTCTTGTTTAATTATGCTTTTTTTCAAATGATGCTTTATTGTTAATTTCAATGATTATTTTTACATTAATCGTGTATAATGTATAATATTCATTATACATCAAATATTCTAAATATCTTGATCTATTTATTGATTTTTTTTTGCAACTAGTTTCTCTCATAATTTCATTGTAAAGAGATGTGCTTTGCTCAATAAATTTTTTCTATCATTTGTGTGCGCCTTACAGGTACATATATACAGAAAGGGAAAGTAAAAGATCCCATCAAAAAGTACAGAAAGTGCTTAAGTTCAAAAAGTAAACATAACAATATAGTATGGAGTTCTTGCATACTATTCATTGTTGGCGGAAAAAGTTCTTTTACTTTTTTCTTTTCTCCACATCAAAGGACGAAAAGTTTACAGAAATTAAAATAAGCTTTTCATTGTTGCATTGTTATGTTCTTAATGATTTTGCATTGTAAATATTGGTTTTAAAAAATATTAACACAGTATGTTAAACTTTCAGTTAAAGAGAATTTTCCAAGAATTGTGCTATATATTTTAAATTATGCTTTATGCTTTATTTTCTAAAATTATGCTTTTAAAACTAGTTTCTTCTGGACTCTTAGACAATCACAATCATGTTCAAGGTACCAACCATACTTGTATGTGTAAATTGCTGTTATGCTTTATATCCTTTTTATGCTTTTGGGTTGCTCTATTAATTGTGTTTGGGAGGATTTTAAGTTCTCACTTTAATGTTTGCAGATCACTCCATAATGCTGGGTTATAGGCTCGATAATGTTGTAATTTAAAAAAGTTTTTACTTTTTGGATGTAGAGTGGTGATTGATCTGATGATTTTGCAACATGATACAAAGCGGTTTTCCATATCAGTGATTGTCTATCAATAGTAGGGAGAAAAATGTCTCTTGATAGATATATTATCTTTAGAAAATTCGTTTTCTGCATCCAATGAAGGAAAAGATTCATCCAAAATGAATTTGTGATATTTCGATGGCGGATGTCTAGTTCGTTTCCACGAGGAACCCCTATATTCTATTTGTTTCCGGCTCTGGAATTCGAGACCATTTTTTTTTTTTTTTTTTTTTTTTTTTTTGCATATCTCCAAACATTCTTGATAAATTTGTTCGAATATTGTTCGTTTAGAGTCATATTTACCAGACCTCATTTTGGACAGCGTTTGAACTAGTGTATCTACAAGGATCAAACCTTCTGACATGTCTGCATCTACTTGAGATAAGGCGAAACTCAAAGTTATAGCATGGCACCAGTAATCTTAATTTTAGCAGCCCGAAAACATTCCCTCGTGTACAGATCACACTAATTTTCCGGATGGAATGATGGAGGTAAATAAATATCAGAAGTTCCAGATTTGTTTTAATACCGCATGATAATATAATGTGTTGAAAACAGATTTTATGAAAAAAAGGAATAAATAGATATGATAATTTGTAAAAAAAAAAAAAAAAAAAAAAGTGATAGTGCTTAAGTGAATTATAAGAAAAAGCCTTGAAAAGTAATCAAGAGGAACCATAAATGTTTTTTTTTTCCTTTGTTATAATAACTTGTCCTAAGGGATAACGGTGATAGAAACTAATGAGACTTTATAATTGAAAAAAAAAAAACATAAAGCACTTAATTTGAAATTAAAGATTGATAACATTTGGTAATATAATGGGGATTCAGGCTGGCACAGGGAGGCAACAAAGACTCTTTTTTTTTTTTTTTTTGCCATGTGCAAAGAGATTAACCTTGGACTTCGGGTAAGAGGTTACCATATACTCATGTGAGTTTCAATTGCTACCGCTTGTAAAAGTTAGCTAATGGGGCGTTTACACTTAGTCGACTTGCGTTCGATTCAGTTGAATTGTCGTCACTTTCAACTTAATCGACCGTGTAAACAGGACTTCAACTTAATCGCTTGTTGATCGAAAGCGACTAATCGACTAGCAACTTAATTGAAAGACGTTCTATTTTCTGTGGTCGATTCTATTTTCTTCTGCTATAACACCGCAAATTGTACCAATTACTTTTTGCTTGGACATCTTTAAAATTGCCAGTCGATTTCGAATCGACCAGAGGAGAGTGAGTCGACAAGCAGCATTCAATTTCGGTTGAAACAATTGAACACATCCATCGATCTGATTCGGCCTAGTTGCTTCGATTTAGTCGCAAATGCAGCGAGTCGATTTAGCCGTGCGACTAAATCGACCAAGTGTAAACGCCCCATAAGAAAGACAGTCTGAGCATAGTTTTAGTTTCCTAGCGTAATTAGTTTTTGTGACAAGTAACTCGTATATGCAAATAGCATCGTTAATGTCATTTTGTATGTTAGAATTGTCTTTGTGTAAATAAAATTGTAATTAAGCATTTCGAGGTAAAACAGGTTCTTTTACTTAACTTCTACAAAGAAAAGATTGGAACTCACCTTTTCAGCACAGATACGACAGCGTGGGATACTGTCGGTCAGTAAATAATATAATCTGAAGTCATCTACTATACGTAACTAAATATAATTGATTAATCATTTTTATTAATCAATAAATAGTTGTTTGGTAGATAAACTCATAATAATAATAATAATAATAATAATAATAATAATAATAATAATAATAATAATAATAATAATAATACCAAATCATTTAATGGATGCTGTGCATTTGTTCTATGTCGCCATAATCAATGGAAATCAATTACTTAGTGTACGAAGACTTTTTTCGTCCAACACAAGTGTAATGTTTTACTGCAGTGCATGTTATTTGTAAATATGCATATCATATTTTAGTATGACTTTCAACATTGAAGCGAATGAGAATGCCGACTGATTTTCTATTTTTCTGGTTGTTTGTCAAAAACAAAGGAGATAACTAGATAATGGACAGAGGTTAAAATGAATGTCCAGGTGGCGAGGTCAATGCAAGCATCCCACAGATTTCCGTGAATTAAATCTTCCCGTACTACAAACTAAAACGAGTGGAGCTATTTCATTCGGAACGCAACGGTATTCTGCAGTTCGTAACTTTGTTGTCGAGAGATGTTTTGGAAGTAGTTTCACTGGTAGCCACTGGCAACTCACCGTTTGTCGACCTATAATAGCATCATCTGTGTGGGGGGGCCACTAGGGGGCCAAGAATTTGAGCAAGGGGGTCTGGCCCCCCTTGGCTCCGCCACTGTTTGCGGCACCATTTAAAATTATTCAATGGTTCTAATTTTTCTAATGGCTTAATTTGGTTCCATATGGAACCATTTTAGGGGGTGAGTCCAAAGAAATTTCTAAATTTATTTTTCCCCATATAAATTTGGACCACCCTAATATATATATATATATATATATATATATATATATATATATATATATATATGTGTGTGTGTGTGTGTGTGTATGTGCTGCGGGCGTGTGTAACAAGGAATGAGCGTATACCCACCTAAAATATCAGCATTACATCACTGGTTTTAGCCAATTGGATCCAATTACAGAGGCGTATCTAGAAGCTAAAAACTTGGAGGGGGGAGGCAAACAGAGCCGAGATAAATCCTGAGTTTAATATAAACTTTCAAAAATGCATAGTAATAGCTTCAATTATTTTTGTCACTCAAAAAACTGGGGGACATAGGCCTCATCGGCCCCAGGCTAAATCCGTCTCTATCCACTTACTACTTTGTATTCCTATTTCTGCGAGATTCATCTTCATATTGTCCACCCATCTGCCCCTAGATCCTTGTAATGGATGTTTTTCGGTTGGATTTCCAGTTAAAACTTTAAAAACGTTTCTACTTTCTTCCATTCAAGTTACATGACCTGCCCACCTGAACATCCTAGACCTGATAGCCTTATGCAGATTCATTTTGATGTGTGATTATCGTCATACTAAACGCTTGACTAGTGCAGGAAACATGTTAGTCGAAGTCTTTAGTATGGCACTAATCAGGCCCGTATCCAGGGGGGTCTAGGGGGTTGCCCCCCTTAAATTTTCGCCGCCCCCCTAAAATTTTCACGGTAGGTTTGCAAATGAACTAAATATGGTGATGAACTATAATATGATTAGATCGGGCCCCCCTAACTTCGGCCGGGCCCCCCTACATTTTTGGGCACACTAATCACGCGTCAAACGACTTTGCATAAGGCCTGACGACTCTAACAATATTTGGTGAACGGTATAGCTAAATTATGCAGTTCCTCTTTCTGAAGTTTCCACATTCCCTATCCCCGTACCTCTGGGTCCGAATAGTAGTCTCCCGATTTTATTCTTAAATACTTTCAGTATGCGTTCTTTCCTCAAAGTAAGCGACGATGTTCCACAACCATATAGACCAACAAGCATGATCGTTTTATATATTTTAAACTTCAAATTCCCGTACAAAATTCGCGACGACAAAAGATTTTGAACCGAACAATAACCAAAATACTATTCTTTTGAGAACTCTTTTGAAATATTGTTATTTATTACTTAAACTACAGGGTGGTCCATAAGTCTTAGTACAGTGGATTATTTTGGAAACACACATGATTAAAGCAAATCTGTCTAGCGAGGGGCGGACTTGTGTAAAGGAGCTACCGATTGATGCATTCGTGGTGAATGGCGGCCATCTTGATGGCCGCCATCCTAGATCCAGCCTATTTTTTTTTTCAAATGGGAAGGTATGCATGTGATACATCAATTAACACTGTTTTTGGAGGAAAATGCAGACCCGAAAGCAGAAATTCGTTATCATGTCCCGTTCTAAAGTTATGACGCCCCAAAGTTGACGGTTTTCTGCTTCCTTTGCAGGGAGAGCGACATGGTACTAACGCTGCAAGAAATATGTCACATTTGATAGGTTTTCTTTTCGTTGCAGGTAGAGAGAGATGGCACTGACGAAGCAGGAAAGAATTGAGATCATCATAATGTCTGGGGAAAGAAGGAGTCGTGTGATTGCCTACGACTTAAACGCGCGCTATCCTGAAAGACCTGCAATAAGCCACAACACCGTTAGCTATCTCATTAGGAAATTCAGTGTAACTGGTCATGTTGCTGACAGACCACGGTCAGGTCCCCCACGAACCGTGACAGATGAGGAGACATCCACAATGGTGCTTGCTGCGAGTGTGAAAAGTCCGAAGCGCAGCACAAGGCACCCATCAGCGATAACAGGCGTACCTCATGCTTCCGTGATGATGATTCTCCATACGAACAAGTGGCAGGGCCTAAAATTCAACGAAATCACAGCTCCACACTGTTAAAAATTTTATATAGTATAGAATTTTGTTTCTATTTAGTCAGCACTAGTTTAGTCAGCATTTGTTTAGACATATAATCAGTGTTCTGTCCAGTACATCATGTTTACCTGCGACCCCCCCAAAAATTATTATTATTATTATTATTATTATTATTATTATTATTATTATTATTATTATTATTATTATTATTATTATTATTATTATTTAGGAAAATTTTGGCATCCAGAGCAAACAAAATTAAAGGCACATTAGGATACATATTTAATTGTATCGTATTAAACCATAAAATACAGGAAACAAACCGGTAAGAAAAATAGTCACACTGGAAGAAAAAAGTCACTTTTTCTTACATAAGAATTTCACTGTAATTTTTCAATGATCATCATGCTGTCTCAGTCTGTTTTCTGCCGAGGCAAATACACCGTTATACCAGGGCTGTTCCTTTGGCTTCCTACCAACTTCAAAACGTTTTTCCTTTTTGGCCAGCCATTTCAAAACAGCAGAGGTTGGGCTTAAATCTTCCAATGGACCAATGGGTAATTTTTTACAGTAGTGGGAGCCAAAGAGAGTCTGTTATCTGTTTTCAATATGTTGTAGTCACTTATAAGTCTTACAACATCGGAAGAAGATGGTTTCGAAGCAACAACTCGGGCTAGACTTGTTGACAGAGCATGAAATGACTGATTTCAACAGATTTTCATGAGAAGGCTTTTAGCGTCCAGACCTTTCAACATACTGCACGATGATGCCTCTCTATATTGCATTGCGAACTGCAAAAGATCTGTATCAAGACAAATAACTTCGTGGCATTCTCTTAGGACATCATCAGTTACACCCTCTCGCAAAACGCGCAAAGACTGCAAAGCAAGAATACTGTCTTCATGCAGCAAACGCTGACTAACAAAGTTAATTATGGAATCCAGGACTTCGTAGCGTACTACAGTAAAATCTCTTTTCTCACTGACATATTTGTTATGGGATTTATTGCGACGTATGTTGCGATGAAGTTGAATGCCATGTAATGAGTACTGTATTTCTCCGTCGACGTTCTCTTGCACACGTTCGTTTAAAAAACGTTTCTTCCCACCCGCCCAACAGAGGTTTCTCTTTCATACTCTCCAATTGTGCTACAGTTCTATTTTTATTTGTTATTATGTCCAAAAGAAACATTTCATCACTCTCACACTTCTGCTGGCAGTTCTTGAAAACATATAGAGCGTTTGTCACAAGACACAGAAGATGAAGGCGATCTACTTCTATCCATTTACGCAGATTGGCTTCATTACATACTTGGCTTTCCGTTTACAAGTAAAGGCAGCTTGGATACCAATTTTTTAGGAGAGTAGTGAGCATACTGAATGAAAATTTTGTCCACCTGACGTCAAAATATTCTGGGTAGTGCAAAACTTCTAAGTTATTTTCTGAAGCTACCATCGTTAAACCTTTCTTTCGCTGCCCTGAAGAGTGATAGAAAGCACACAGTCCAGATGCTGCTTATATGAGAGATGAAACTTCTTGGACATTCTTGGTGACATCTTTCCATGCTAAATTAATGCGATGGGCAGCACACCAAATTTTCAACAGAGGCAACGTTTCACCTAAAACAACTCTTTTATCAGTTAACAATTTCCACATTCCTTTGTGTTCTCCTGTATTCATGTTTTCATTATCAGTAACTATCGAAGTCAATCTGGGAAACATTACTCTTTCTACTGATTTTCGTAACGCTGTGCTTCGGCTAAATTTTGGCGGTTATTGATGTATGTTATCTCTGGTAGTACATATTTCTATAACGGGTTCAAAGGATCGTGTAATTTTTATCTACAAAACAACACATTTCATTATATCGGAAAAGTGTAATGTCCTATTGAAACAACAGATAAACGTGAAGTTAGTTGCATATATTAAAACTATATGAATGCAACCGAAAACGTTTGAAAACTAGTTAAAAAGTTCCTTCACCTCAAAATTGGCAATAGTTTTCCCTGCCATCTAGGAGACACCTATACGTATTAACTCTGGCTTAATGTCATATACTGGCAGTTATATGGAATTGAGTAACCCCCCATTGCATAATGAATGTATTGAATCAGTAAGACTTAGTTTGACACACTAAACGCTTTTAAATGCATAATCCGAGAAAAGTAAGGTACTCACATTAATACCACTCCACACTTTAAGAATTATAGTTCCACACTCCTTTCCTACAGTTCCACAAAGTGTGGAGTACTCCACTCAATTTTAGGCCCTGACAAGTGGCATCCCTTTAAGCTGCAGCTTGTCCACAGTCTTTCAGAGGATGATCCAGACCGGCGCATGGAATTCATCAATTGGGCTTTGTCACAATATGACCGAGATCTGCATTTCCTAGCCAGCATTCTCTTCACAGACGTAGCAAACTTTTATTTGGATGGGGACGTGAATCGCCAGAACATGCTATGTTGGTCTAATGCAAACCCACATGCGATAAATCCCTGCTAGAGGGTTACCCCCTGCTCATATTATGGTGTGGTGTGGCATATGGAACACGTCAATCATAGGACCCTTATTTATTCATGGTATCCTAAATGGTGTCCGATGTCTGGACATGTTACAGAAGTTGGTGTTTACGTTGCTTCTCGGCCCTGATGCAGCCTTGCCGCAATATTTGCAGCAAGATGGTGCCCCACCGCACTATGCGCTGCCTGTGCAGCAATGTTTGGATCTGCATTTTCCTGGACGTTTGATCGGTCGCCGAGACCCTGTAGAGTGGCCAGCCCGGTCGCCGGACCTCATTTCCTTGGATTTTTTATGGGGACACTTAAAACACCTGGTGTAACAAGAGATTCAGGATGTTGCACGCCTAGAGGGACGTATTCAGGACGCGTGTGATAGCATCATCACTGCTGTGTTGTTACGGGTTCAGGAGGACTGGATTAAGAGACTTCGGTTGTGTGTTGCAATGGACGGGCAACATGTGGAACATCCTGTAGGTGGGAGTTTGGGGCGTCATAGCTTTGGAACGGGACATGATAACGCATTTCTGCTTGCAAGACTGTATTCCCCTGAAAAAAAGTGTTAATTGATGTGTCACATGCCTACCTTCCCATTAGAAAAAAAAACATGGATCCAAGATGGCGGCCATCGCCATCAAAATGTCCGCCATTCACCTCGCATGCATCAATCGGTAGCTCCTTTACCCAAGTCATTCCCCCTAGGGAATTTTTCCAGATTGCCTAAAATATACTATAACTGTACCAGTACATAAAAAGGATGATAAAAATGAGGTTAAAAACTATCGTCCAATCTCTTTAGTACCGATAGTTTCGAAAGTTTTTGAACAATGCATCAAAGATCAACTATCAACCTTCTTTGAAGAGCTTTTTCATTCCTCGCAATTTGGATTTAGAAAAGGTCGTTCTTGCAGGGACATGGGTTTAGAAGTAAATGCAGAGAAAACTAAATACATGGAAGTGCGTCGGGACCGTAATACGGCAAATTGTGGAGGCGTTAAAATATTAAATAATACTTTTGATAAAGTGGATACTTTCAAATATTTAGGATCAATATTAACAGACGAAAATTATATTCACGAAGAAATTAAATGTCGACTAAAAGCAGGGAATTCGTGTTACTATTCGGTTCAAAATCTCTTGTCGTCGCGAATTCTGTCGAGGAATTTGAAGCTTAAAATATATAAAACGATAATCATGCCTGTTGTTCTGTATGGTTGCGAAACATGGTTGCTTACTCTGAGGGAAGAACATAGACTGAAAGTATTTGAGAACAGGATCCTGAGAAGAATATTCGGACCCAAGAGGAACGAGAATGGGGAATGGCGGAAGCTTCATAACGAGGAACTACATAGTTTATACGGTTTACCCAACATTGTTAGGGTCGTCAAGTCTAGGAGGCTTAGGTGGGCAGGTCATGTAGCTAGAATGGAAGAAAGTAGAAACGCTGTCAAAGTCTTGACTGGTAGACCCATAGGAAAACGACCATTAGGAAGACCTAGGCGCAGATGGGAGGATAATATTAAGATGGATCTCGCAGAGATAGGAATACAAAGTAGAAACTGGATCCAGTTAGCTAAGGATAGAAGTCAGTGGAGAGCTTTTGTGAACGCGGCACTGAACCTCCGGGTTCCATAGGCCATAGAGTTAGTTAGTTAGTTAAAGGTCGTTCCACAGTTAAAGCTGTTGAAAATATAGTATCACAAGTATTAGACTGTTTTGAAAATAATATGAATGTTTGTGCAACACTATTAGATTTAACTAAAGCTTTCGATACAGTGTCACATGATATACTCCTTTCAAAATTGCATTATTATGGGGTTAGAGAAAAAGAACTGTCTCTGATTAAATCTTATCTCAGTAACAGAAAACAGGCTGTTCGCGTTGGTAATTCAATTTCAGAATTTTTGCACGTAACAACTGGTGTACCACAGGGAAGTGTCCTGGGGCCATTTCTTTTTCTAGTTTACGTTAATGATTTTCCAAGTTTTCTTCCTTTTAACAGTGTTTTGTATGCTGATGATACAACTGTCTTAACCATTGATAAAAATTTAAAAAATATTCAAACTAAAAACACTCAAATGTTAGAAGCGTGTTCAGTATGGCTAAATTGTAATAGGCTGCTATTAAATGAATCAAAGACGGATGTTTTGTATTTTCATCTTAATAACAACATACATGATTTGAATGAGTGTCATTCTGTGAAATTGTTAGGAATCCACTTGGATCCAAAGTTAAACTGGAACATACATACTGAAAATCTATGTAGAAGACTATCTAGAGTTATATATTTATTACGTAAACTAAAAACTGTTGTTAGTGAAAAAATACTTCTGTCAGCTTATTATGCTTTCTTTCATTCTCTATTGCTCTACGGTATATTATTATGGGGTAATTCAACTGGTGCTCAAACCGTTTTTAAATGGCAAAAAAAGGCAATAAGAGTGTTAAAGGGACTACGTGATAATGACTCTTGCAGACCTTTCTTTAAAGAGATGCAAATCATGACAGTGCCCTCAATGTATATCTATAGCTGTCTCATGTATATTAAAGAAAACTTGGAAAATATCAGTACCCGAAATAAAATTCATTGCTATGACACAAGATACAAAGACGACCTCGATACACCATATTTCAGGTTAAATAAAACACAAAAGAGTTATAAATACACTGCGATGAAGATTTATAATCTTCTACCTACAGAAATTCGTGGTATGTGTAATAGAAACTTCGAGAAACACTGTAAATCTTGGCTCATTGAAACAGCTGTATATAGCGTTTTAGAATTTGAGAAAGAGTTAAAAAATAAAAAGTGACTAGTTATGTACTTATATATTCAATGTATATATTTTGTATAATCTCTTGACGTTGTCTATTGCAACAAATGTTGTTTAACGACAATAAAAATATTCTATTCTATTCTATTCTAGTCAGATTTGTTTTAATCACTGTACTAAGACTTATGGACCACTTTGTACTATAAACTGCAGCAATTTTGCATTTTTGTGTTTTCGTCGGTACTACCGCTATATGAAATTTTCTTCCATGCGTAGGTCTACACTGACTTCGCATAGCACTTGTCTTCATCATATCATCTTCATGGAGTATTAGCGTGGTGAATAGCACACTTTGCTTTGGTATTTCTACTTAGCATACATGTGAGACGTAAGATTGCTATATACTTATATTACATACGTTAATCCGTAGGTCCATGTCTCATATAGCCTCGCTGCTCAACGGGACGTTAAACTCAAAATCAACTCAACGATCCTATTGCGAAAGCAACTATATTTTTTCCGTATATTTTGCAAATTTATGCCCCTTTGAAGTAGAATAGTTCTGCCATTTCAAGAGTTACTGTGAGAAATAATGTTATTTCCCTATTTTTGAACTTTCAGCTCTCTTCCGTATTTTTGAACTTTGCGCTAACGCGATGCTAACTTTACTATTATCGGTCAGGAGTGACCTTTTGAATCTGCGTTGCGTTTTTTTTTTTTTTTTTTTTTCTTCGAGGATTGGCACAGAATGACCCTCAACGATAGTAATTTTCTTCAAGTTGATTACGGACTTCGAAACCTGGCAGCACTGGCTAGTGGTGTCTGCTAGTAGATAACTGAATGGATGAATTGAGGAATTGTGTATAGTTGAAAATGCTGAACCAGTGTGCCTTGTTTTGTGCGTTTTTATTAAGTCTTTTTAGCTGCTGTTTTACTTTATATGAAGATCAAATAGGAAAATTTGATTGGTAATTATTTACAAATGTTTACTTCTTTTTTGATACATCGCAACGTCTGGTACCTGAAACGTGCTACGTTGATGCAAGGCCTGATGTTAAATAATGGTAAAAATTTTAGCCAAAGAGAAATGAAAACAGAACTTTGTACTGTATTTCAGCCTCATGCCCCTTCGCAACCGAGTGAAAACGCGAGTTTTCCGTTCGAAATGTGTATGATACTGGGTTCGATTCCTGGTGAGATTACTTGCCTTGTACCGAATTCGTCCAATCGTTTGGAGGGCACCTTAAACTATAGGTTCCATATCATATGTCCTAGGTGCTGAAAAGAAAAAAGTCTCTACCAATAATATTTCAGTCTTGGATTATTTTAGTTATGAAGGTACTTAAATTAATTGATTCATTTGGTTGATTGGGGGTCGCGGTGGCTCAGTGGTAGAGCGTTCACCTCTGGTGCTTGGGGTCCCGGGTTCGATCTCAACCCCCGCCAAGTGAACTTTGTGGTGGACAAACACCGTGTGCGCGGGTTTCCTCGGGGTTCTCCCACTTTCTTCATTCCAACATTTCATTCATTACTCATCATCACCGTCTCCTTTAGCCTCACCGGCATAAACGTGGGACGTAAAACTCAAAGATTTCATTTTATTTCATTTGGTTGATTGTCAATGGGGACGTCAACTTCCAGGCTATTTGCCCCCTCCCGAATTGGATCAGGGTGTCTATCAGTCACGAAAGTCACGACATCAGAGAACAGTCATGAAAGTCAAGAAATTTAGCTTTTGGGTCACGATTTTTTTTATTATTTTATTTGTACAAATATAAGTATACACTGGATAATTTTGTTCTATAAAATGTAAAAATTTACCACCAAAAGTGTTTATGGTCGGCTTTAGATGCTACCAAATCGCAAGCAATGCACCCTTATATTGCATGCATGAAAATTCGGCCCAATTCGCACCTAAATTTGTTCTTGAGAATATCACTAAACTTTATGGTTTGGGAAAGAAAAGGTCACGAAATTTCATTTTGGAATTTTGGTAGACACCCTGTGGACTGAATATGTAGTATAGGCATATCATCCAGAGAACAGATTAATGTTTAGAGGAATATAAATTAGAAATATCACTACAAATGTTTTATTATTTTAATGTAGTAAGAATAAACCTAACATTTAGAAAAGGGTGCTAGTCAAGTTCTAACACACTACATTTTGAAAATGGCAAGTTTTTACTTCGACTAATACATTCATTGGAGCCATGTCATCGCACTAGGTTCCCAGAGCATTTCCCCACAACGATTCAATTCATCAGATCAGTCTAAGGATCAGTTCCTCGAAAGAAACAACCTGGGATAGCATTTAGTATCTCCCCCATATCCATCGATGACTCTGCTGCCGCTACTGTAACTTTGAGTAAGCCGTTGTAAACGATCACTGAGAATCGAATTAACAACCTAAAACAATCACAGATAAACGTAATATAGGCCTACCTCAAATGAAGTGAAAACTAGCTTCTAAAACTGTCCAGTATAAATATTTCAAACTATCCATAATTTCCAACTACGACATCTAATTTTCAACATCATCAACAACAACAAAAAATAAATAAATAAAATATAATGTCGAAAGCTTAACTACATGGCCTACCGCCTCCTGTAAAAATGAAAATAGCTGGATAAAATAAACGGTATCAAAATACAGTTCCTGTTATAACAAACAAGAAAAACTAATATAGTTTCACTCATGCCGTACGTCGGAAATAGCTTCAGCCTTCTACCACAACCATCAGAAATTTTAGGTAACAGTTTGGAGATGAGGGGGGCCAAACTTAGTGAAAAACAGGACAATTTATGGGAGAAGTTAGTTGATATTCCTATTTTGATGTTCAGTCACTCAAGAAAATATCGTTGGGGACCTGTACAAACCGTAAAAGTAAGTAAAGTGGCTTATGTGAGAAAAGTAAATTTTTGTAACGAAGACAGAAAACATCATCCCCTGCGGAGCTCTTCCCCACCTTCACTCGCTAACGCTCGCCCGGCAATACTGTGTGAATCAAATATTGGTAACCTAACAACCTAATTTAACGTATCGAACCATACAACAATGAAATCTGAGGAGAAAATCGCAAAAGAGTAGGTGGAAAAAGCTGGCTCCCCATCGCGAAACAATATCCAAATTTTCTCGGACAAGCCCTTTCTCATTATCCGGCAAATTGCTATGCAGGGTAGAAAGACATTGCAAGCAATGGAGCTCTTCATATATGCGCGGCGGTCTCCACCCATTTTCATGGCGAGCAAACACAGCCGCCTCTCCCTGCTAGAAAGCCAGATCGCCTTGTATGGCCAAACGGAACATTACAAGCATTGAAGCTCTTCACATATACACGGCGATCTGCCACTTGGGTGTTGGGGGAGGGAGCAAGTGTTGCCAGGAAAGAGTAGATAGTGGCTCTGATAATATGGTGTGTGTGGTTATGTTCTAGCCCAGGACACCTGGAGTAATTTTAACGAAACTTGTTGCATACAATATATGGGAAAAGATGACATGAAAAAAGAATCGAAAACGATCGATACTACCGAAGTGTCGAATCCAAAGGTCGTTGATTAAAAAGGTTCAAATCAATATAAATTATTTTTTTCTATGTAATAGAAGATTGGGAGAAATAAATGTCCTGGCAGCACTGGACAAATGGGCTTGTAATTCTATAAATTTGTGGTGCCCCAAAATTGAAATGTACACTATCAAATATTTCAGCAATATTACATATTTTACAGTCTTTTGCTATATATTTATGTACGTAGTATTTTGCTATATATATTTTGTTACATAAAACTTCCTTCCGGACTTGAGTAATAATACCTTAATGTACTATTTTCCATCGACAGTGTATTTCTGTATAGTGTAGAGAGGCTATTTTTTGTGTTTACAAGTGGAGTGTTACTAGTGTGAAACCACGACAAGGTAACATTGCCAGAGATCACTTGTTTTCACTACCCTCGCTTACGCGTATACTTCGTGTCGCTGACTCACCTAGTTCCTTCGGACGCACCATCGCGCGGGTTCACTGGCTTAGCCCTGCTCTGACTCGGTTAAGTAACCTTCGTGCTTTTCAGCGGCCACCTAGCCCAGATTGATTTGTGGTTCTTGCACTGTAATTTTTATGCTATATATCCGGACGCCGTATTTATACGAAATTCATTGTTATTTTTGTAACAATTACTTCTAGTGACTCCCGTAAATTTTGTTCTACGTGGGGTAATGTGTAACCCAGCACAGGTCTTTTGGAGAAAAATAAGAAGGAAATCAGTGTAAGAAATCTAATTTTTCAAAAATTATTTCGAGTCGTGTGTCAAAACTTGACCATGCACGTAAAAAAGAACTTGAACACGTTAACTGTTCCGTCACCGTAGTTGTGTTCCAGAGGCCTCGCGACCCTAAACCAGGTCACCACAACTTTCGCGTTTGCGGCTGCATGTATCACCGGTGGGTTGAGAACAAGGACTCGGAAAAAAAAGCGGCTTTAAAAAAACTCAGTTATTTCTGCTTCGCTTTTTTACCTGAGAAAATTTTAGTCTTTTTTTTTTTTTTTTTTTCAAAATTCTGCTTTAAATTGATAAAGCAGCTTCTCTACGACACACACAAAAAAAAGCTCGTTTAATTAGTGGTTAATGCGGTCAATAATATAAAACCTCGAAAATAAACTATGGATTTCAAAAAGATATTTCAAGCAGTTTTAATTCTTAACATATTTACATTATGAATCCCAAAGGATTAACCAATGTATATGAGAAGAATTTTTTTAACCTCTTACATACAAAAGTAAATACTTTTAAAAAAATATATACACAAATAACGAGCAAAATTGTATTTTTACTTCAAAATATTCCATACCCCCTTTTTGAAACAAAATAAAACATAAGAGAAATATTTACGTTTATATGATACGCTTAAACGCTGCACATCAAGAACTTTGTTTTGGGGTAGTTCTGTGTATTCTTGAAATTTTACAGTTAAGTTTTGTATAAAGGTAACCAAGAAAGTCCTGTTGCCGTTTCAACCATCACCTTCGAACATCGATATGTCATCTAAGACTTACCTGGAAGATCATAAATAGTCCCCACCAGCATTGCCAACGTTCTGGAAGGCTATGGATTCCATTGCCTTAGAACTTGATGAGCCGTGAAGCGAAGAAGGTATCAAGCGCATTTTGCACCTCTACTAGGGACTTGAGCTGGCGTTCTCTAAGGTGATTGTCCAAGGATTGGAACTGGTGATATTCGGACGGTGCAATGTCCGGAAGTATGGCGGATGCAATAGTGTTTCCCATCCAAGGCGTCCGGGTCATCTTAGCCACGTGGGGCTTAGCATTGTCCTGTAACAGGAGAAACCCTTTGCAATTCAGAAGTGCTGGCTCTAGAGTTTTGAGTTTTTCTTGAACACGACCCAACTGGTGACAGTACACAGTTGCATTCATGCTCTGATCAGCTGGTAACAGTTCCTGATGCACGATGCCGCGAGCAGTGCACCAAACACACAGGAGGAGCTTCTTCTGGTGCAGTGCTCGTTTCGGCTGTTTTGGAACCGGTTCATGGGATGCTAACCAATGATGGCGTCGTGGAGCTTCGTACAAGACCCACTTCTCATCACATGTCAACACTGTCCAGAAATGGCTCCTTCTGGCCCGGAGTCAAATCATGTGGGACCCATTGACCCAACTTGTAGTGCTTCCCAAGTTGATGGAGGTGCTGCCGAATTGTTTCTCCACTCACACTGAATTGTAGTTCCAGTTCCTCACCCTGTCTGACCACTGTTCGCTTCAATTGCTGCCTGATGATCTTAATTTTGTACATGTGTTGGTCTTCCGGCATGTGGTGCGTCTTGAGTGTTTTGTCACCGCCCTTAAGCTTGTTAAATCACTGCTGCACTGTCCGCGTAGTCACAACACCGTCACCAAAGGCCTGGCATATCTTCCGTCCCGCTGCAGCGGCGTTTGACCCCAGTTTGAACTTGTACAGCATACACGCCCTTATGACGTTCTGTGGAGGTCCCATGTTTACTCTGTCCTTACGCAAGTTCACGGTGTAACTGAACTGTCACAACCAGGTATTATATTGAATATACCCACACCAACAATTGACCTTCGCCTTATCACCATTCGCATTCAGCTCACGGTGTGAGGCCAATGGAACTCAGACCTCCACAAAAAGCGACAGAACTTTCTTGGTTACCTTTATATAACAATCATCATGGTTTACCCAGTCCTCAAGATTTCTGAATTTTTAACAAGAGGAATTATTTAACATATCATTACGGAACACCCTAACCTCCCCCCCCCAAAAAAAAAAAAAAAAACGGAATATATTTAAGTCAAGTCAAGCACACCTCACAACAAACATGAGTGAGTGGTTAGCTTTTGTTCTTCTATCGGAAAATCGAGAATTCAATCCCGCATTCGACCATTCTAACAAAATTTTTTCTCAGTTCCATCTGTGAATGTAGAAATAGTGCGTGTACTATTCGCCGACTTCCTTTCTTTTTGATTTTAAATTGTTGTTATTGAGCTGAGCGAAGCGAAGCTCTTATACTCGGGTTAGCCGTTTGGTTGTCCGCGAACTCCTCCTAGACCGTTTGGCCGATCTCAACCAAACTTAGCACGCTGATAGAGTATGTCGTGCTGAGTGACAACATAGGTCGAAATAAAAAATCCGATGTACCATCGAGGAATAATCACCGAAAAACGCTTACTCCTAGACCGTTTGGCCGATCTGAACCAAACTTAGCACGCTGATAGAGTATGTCGTGCTGAGTGACAACATAGGTCGAAATCAAAAATCCGATGTACCATCGAGGAATAATCAGTGAAAAACTCTTCCTGATTACGTAGTTTAAGCTCGCTCAGCTCATTTCATTGCAATCGGGTATATCCATTGCATTCCTAGTTACTAATTACCAACAGTGACAGATTTGCGGAGGAGGTTAGGGTGTCTTTCGAACAGAAAACTGTTTCCTGATATTACGGAATTTTTAAAAGAAACGAAATATTAGTTATGCCTTTACTCATAAATTTCAAGCTCCCCTCAAATAAAAATTAGGAATTGTAGAAAACCTAACATTAATAAGAAAAAGCCCTCCCAAAATGGTTTTCTAAATCCGTCACTGATTATCAATATAAAATGGTCTTCAAAGTTGTATCCGGAAGATTATTGCTGAATATATATATATATATAAACGAAATATTAGTTATGCCTGTACTCATAAACTTCAAGCTCCTCCCAAATAAAAATCAGGGCTTTAAAAAAATAATCAGAGAAACTAGTCTCAAAATACTTTTCTAAATCCGCTACTGATTATTTGTAATAGTATTCGAGGTTGTAGCCGAAAGGTTATTACTAAATCATTGCACAGCTACAGTATAACGGAAATGTGGAAGTACGCTTTGACGGATATATTGAAAAACGTACGCTCTGACATATATATTTGAAAAACATAAATTTAACTTGTGTGCTAGAATCTAGAGTACTAAGCTCTAAGAAATTAAACACGGATGACCAAAAATTAATTGTTCTATAGAAGAAGAATATGCCGATAACTGAAAAGTTAAAATAAAGTTTAATAGCCACTAAACTTGCCCTTAAATACTACGTTCTTTATGTTTGCTTTAATTCATAAAACATGTGTTCAATCCATCATGATGGTGAATTCCGGAGCGAAATATGACATTTAGGTCATGAAATCTTATTTTACTATAGAGTATACTATAAAAAAACTATTTAGATAGAAAGATCATGAAAATGAAAAAAAGCCAGAATCTCCAAAATTCCCGTTCCCCCCCCCCCCCCAAAAAAAAAAGCCGGCTTTCTTGCATATCTACCAGTGGGTCATCTTTTCTGCAGTTTTATATAGTCACATAGAGTCTGGCCGGCCTGTAAAGTAATGTGCTTAGATTCTTTCCCGAAAAATGTGTAACTATTCGCAATTTTAGATATGCGTATCTTTCTCTCTCTCTCTCTCTCTTTTTTTTTTAATTTTATTTTATTCGTACAGATGTGTGAACTGTAGAGAATACTGGAAAATCTCGTTTTGGTGTTTTACAAAGTGATGTATAAAATTCGTAAATGGGTGCTGCTATGTCCTAGAGAGCACCCCCCCCCCCCAAAGAAAAGAGAGTAATTAAAACCGATATAAAGTATAATGTTGCGTGTTGTACATGATTATCTATAGTGAAATTACTCATACGAACACTCGTTCACTCAAGGATGTTATAAAATAGAGGATCTGCCCATAAAACAAAATCGTGAAGCCATGAGTCACAGCTTCGCCACACCTACTCCGAGCCACTCAGATCGCAATGTTTCGAGCCAACAATAATGGCGGAAACGAGAGTAGCCAATCAGACGTGCCGGCTCAGACGATGCTCGATTGTTTTTCGGCTTCATTGAGTTCCTATGATGAAGATACATATGGGCAGATCCTCTATTTTATAACATCCTTACGTTCACTCTATGGCCTTTGGAGGTTCAATACCGCGTTCGCAAAAGATGTGCATTGACTTCTGTCCTTATCCAGCTGGATCCGGTTGCTACTTTGTACTCCTATTTCTGCGAGATCCATCTTTATAAGTGTCCTCCCATCTACACCATCTTCCTAATGGATGTTTTCCGATTGGATTTCTATTTAAAACTTTGAAAGCGTTCCTACTTTCTTCCATTCTGGCTACATGACCTGCCCACCTGTACCTCTTAGACTTGATGATTCTACCAATATTTTGTAAACGGTATATAAATTATGTAGTTCCTCGTTATGAAGTTTCCGCCTTTCCCCATTTCCCTTCCTCTTGGGTCCGAATATTCGTCTCTGAATTTTATTCTAAAATACTTCCAGTCTGTCTTCTTTCTTCAGGGTAAGTGACCATGTTTTGCAGCCATACACCACAACAAGCAATATTGTGGTTTTATATATATTAAGCAGGGTTGGCAAAAACCATGTTTTTTTTTTAAATAAAAAAAACATGTTTTTTTTTGTTTAAGCCCGGTTTTTTTTTTTCGTTTAAATAATTTGCTCTATGTATTTATATTAGGTATGGGCAGAAATAAGTTTGTTTCGCCTTGGTGTTATTATGCAGCAACGGGGCTGTGCTGGAAGGAGTCACATAAGCTTAAAGCGGAATCCAAACCGAGAGAAATTGTTCTCCATTTGGACTCGAAACCGGGACTAATTGGCCACAAATGCGATGAGTCTGCCGACTCACTCACGAAGGACTCCTGATAAAAATACGTTGCACTGATCTTGACATATCTGTTAATATAATTGTCAAGAGTCATTTCAGAAGAACAAAAAGATAAACAGTTGCACAAATGAAACCATTGTACAGAATTATATATAAACCGGGACACTCCCGCCTTAACCATTGGGGAAATCCTGTTATTACTTCAAGTGTAAAGCAATAACAGAAAAATTCCGTTATTGCTTGGAATGTAAAATTTTATGGTCAACGTATCATGATAAGTACGCTAAAATTGAGGTATTAAATTACAAAGTTAGTTATGTAGATATCATTCAATCAAATTAAAACTGAAAATCCAATCCAAGCTAATGTTGGAAGCTACATAGGCAGTCGATAAATTTTGCCAATTTCTATCAATATATTTAAGCACCTTGGTTTCTTTATAAAACAGGCATTCAGGCAAGCAGAAATACACAATTTGGTTTCCTTCCGTATATTTAGGCTTAACATCCTTATGTAATACCTAGCTTATTAAGGGGAAGACTTTCTCTTAACCCTTTCGGATCTGGTGGCAACATCTGTGTACATCATATTTTAAGATCAATATAATTACTCTGGTGCATTCAAAATGGCTGGGTTTTCATGTCAGTATTCTTTGAACTTGTCTAAATCACTTTCCGCTATTTCTCTGGTGCTTTCATCTGTTGTCAGGAAGTAACGCACATATCTTGCAAAGTACTTGCAGGGGCTATCACAATGGACAAAACTCAGCCCGTAGGCTGTTTTATTCTTGGCGAAACAAACTATTTGCAGTAAGTTTTCCTGTTTTAATGTTGTATTTTGAGTTTCTAAACTATGTAGGTCACAATGATGTTTACGATTAATGCCATTTTGTATTTTATATAGGTTTTTCAACCCTTACGCACGCAAAATGTTTTGTCCATAACTCTCTAAATATGACACCCGCAAACAAATTGACGCTTGTATTTCATTTGTTAAGTCAAAAAGAAGAATAAGACAAAATAAAAATAAAATCGAAGATTAAACAAAAAAAAAAAATCAGGGCTGAAAGGGGCAAAATGACATCCGAACTGCTACTTGGTTTACATTTGAAAGAAGGGTTGTGGTTCGAACCCTCCTTTCGAGAATTGAATATGGGACGCCTTGATTGAAAGGTGAAACGGAGATAAAACTAATAGAGATGGTTTGATATGTAGGAACATCATCATGCCGTTCATACGATTTATTTATTTATTTATTTTTTTTTTGAAAACCAACTGGTTTAAACCAGCCAACCCTGATTTTAAGCTTCAAATTTCTCGACAGAATTCGCGATGACAAAATATTTTGAACTGAATAATAATACGAATTCTCTGGTTTTTCGACACTTGTGAATATCGTTTTGGCCTATTAATATTTATCCTAGATATTTGAAAGTATGTATTTGATATTTTAACGCATCCATAATTTGCAGTATTACGATCCCGAGGAACTTCCATATATTTAGTTTGCTCTTCATTTGGTTCGAAATTCATGTCCTGCAAGCGTTTAATACGACCTCTGCATTTCTTTTTATTGTTCTTCTATCATTCCCTATTATATTTACATCACCAGCGTATGCCATAACCTGGCGAATACCATCAGTTCTAGGTCGTGGGTGTTGTCTTTCATTTTCCTTATAGCATACTCGAGAACGAAGTTGAATAATAGTGGCGTCAACACATCTTGTTTCAGACCATTCTTGACTGAAAGCTCGTGGACAAGAATTTTCCTCGGACTTTATTTTGGGATTAATTTAAACACATTTTAATTAGTAACGTAGCATGAAGTTTCGAAATGGGTAGGCTGAAATCAGGCCCTAGCTAGGGGTGGGTGGGAGGGCCCAGTCTCCTTGTGACCACTGTCAGCCCTCTGAAACTTTCAGTTCTTTGTTGTATGTATCTATTAGTGGAAAGTGAACTGGTCATTCCTTCCCCCTATTTTTCTCTCCGCTTCTAGTTAACCATGCTCTTACAGAGGTTGTTCAACCTACGTCTGGCCGATTTAGTTCCTTCCCCCTCCCGGGCAGAATGGACTCACCTGACCTGGCTCATGGCGTCCTGGGAACGGAGTTGTTTTTCCGCGCGTGACCAAAATGCCGCCCAAACTAAGCCGGTTTTCGGAAGGCTATGTTGCGGCTCTTTATGACGACCACTTTAGTGTTTCTATCATTAGAAAACAGTGCAAGAAGAATGGTTGCAACATCAGTTTAAGTGGAATAAAAAATATTATTAAAAAGTTCCACCATTTGGATCACCAACGAAGTTGCCTAGGAAGCGGGAATGCACCGAGGCCACCTCCACCATGCAGAGGAAACTTCGCAAAATGGCAATGCAAAAAAATCCGCCAGCACAAAGGTGTATGGCTAATCATCTTGACGTGTCAGTGGGGACTCTGAGTCGGACGTTACACCATCAACTCAAGCTGGAAAAAAGTCATGAAAGCTCGCTGCCATCTTCTCACGGATGCTCACCAAAAGGAACGAAAGTGTAACGCCCGAAAGCTGTACGAACGGCATCTGGCAAAACAAAGGTGGATGTACGTCGTAACGCTCGATGAAGCATGGATTTACCTTTCCAACTGCGGCAAACCGAGAGCCATCATGCACCGAGAAAGGCGCCAAGAACTTCAGAAGGTGAGTCCGTGTCTGTAAAGAATCCTTCCCAAAAGAGTTCATGGTCGTTACTGGCTACTGTTACCGAGGTAAACTGAAGATTCGTAAGGTGGCGAAGAACTGCAAAATAAATTCACAATATTTTCAGGAGCAGATCATGCGGCCGATCTACGAGCATGAGATTCCAACAATGTACGGAAATGACGCCAATCTGGTGCGCATTCACATGGACAAGGCCTCATCACATACCTCACGATCGTCCCTCGCATTCTACAGAGAGATGGAGGAGGCAAGTGGTATACAAGTGATATCTTTCAATGAGGTACCTGCTAAATCTCCAGATGCAAGTCCTATGGACTATTGTGGATTTGAATTGCTGAAGCGGGCTTTGGGAAAACGGCGTGTGACAACTGTGGAAGAACTTTGGAAAGCTGTGCAAAAGGAATGGGACAAGATTCCCCTCCCAGTTCTTCAGAGAAGCGTATTACAGTGGAAATTACGCTGTCGGGCTATTGTTAGGAACCAAGGGAAACACATGGAGCACTTGCGGGCCTGGCGCCATGGATTCTTCTAAATTTTTAGGTAAGTCGAAATTGGCCGAATGTAGACTGAACAACCTCTGTATATGGTACCACTTAAATTGGATATGATTTAGGCCTCCTTGGTTTTCATCTATTTCCTCAAGCACGAGAGATGGAGTGGATCGGTTATATTCTTTGTTTCAACTTTTTCCTCTAATGTGAGACGGGTGAAATGTCTCGTTCTCAGATATCATTAACTAAGTTTCACGATAATGCCATTGTAGATCTTCACATCTCACTTCAGTAATATACACACACACGCATATCACACAAAACTGTCAAAGTACACTGTATTACTATTTCAAAGAAACAATTAAAAACGGATATAAACTTAGGTTTATGTTAAGTATAAACCTAAGTCATACACGCAACTTCAATACACTTCACTCATAACACATATCAGTATACTAATACAAAACAGTAATGCAACAGCGCACAAGCAATTGTACTATTATATGCTTTTACGGAAATAGCTATTTTTAGATTGGAAGTATTAAAAATAGAAATTACACCTCACCTGGGGCCCCATTCCGTACGGAGCAGGACGTTTGAACGCAAATCTTTATATCTAAATAGGTTAATCTAGTTAATGGCTTATAATTTATTTCACAACTAGAACCTGGATGTTAACGGACTAAGCGCCTTGAAAATAGGCACTAGTATCACAAAATTGTCATAAAAATATAACTGCACAACTTAAAATTTAAAAAATCAGAAAGGTGAAATTTGACCCTATTAAAAAAAAAACTATCTACAAAAACTCTAAATTTTCGTTACGTTATAGTGTGCCCTGTGGTAAACAGTCACTGAAAGTCTCAGTTGCATTAAATGCTTGGTTTAGTTCTAGTAAATGTTTGTATAATGCAGAAAGAAAAAAAATACGAGGTCTAATTATTTTGTTTCTAGAATGATATATCTTAATTTCAGGAAAATCGGAGATCATGATCTGCAGATTTTTTTGTTGAATCTATTGGACTAAAATTAAATTTTCTGGTAGGCATCCTATGATACCCCAAAATAAACTTCTGTGAAGTTATCTGTATAATATCTCTAACGTAAAGGAATGGGCATTTTTGGATATTCATAACTTCATAGCTATCTATAACATTGTATTACTACTTATTATATATTTAGAACAGATGTAATTGGAAAGGAAACAACTTCGAAACAAGAAGTAAACATTGAAATCTAATATAAATATTGAATAATTTATTTTGTCTTATGTTACATTTACCATCAGTCCGTGACGAAACTTTGGGCCAAATCTCGCAAGAATTCTAGAATGTCACAGTTTCAAAATTCTGTACAATACGGGGAGTTCTTTCATCTGCCTGAATATATTTTCTTCTTTTCTTGGGCGGCTCTTCTCCTCGAAGCATTGCCTCGTACACTAAGTCCCACTTTTGTGTGTGTGTGTGTCCTCCGAATCTTGTTAGATAGTATTATTACTAAGAAGCAGGTCTGTGTATTTTATTAGACCTAACGAAAAGAAGCGTCGATAAATTGAAAAAAGAAAAAAAAAAGACTATCACTCAGGAAGAATTCGTAACATCAGATCAGAGGTGAATGCTTTTTATCAGTTTTCCTTAAAGCTGAATCGTAGAGGGTTTTCCCGTGTTTTTTTTTCGTTTTACATCCAGAATTCAAAATCCCGTATAGGTGAACAACATTTAGTGGTTAAAGATCCATAGCGAATTGACTTTAGATGGACTCAATATATTGCCTGTGTGAAATTCAGTCCATCAGATAAAGTACGATTGACCTGAACTTTTTCAAATTAAATATCAATCTCTGTCTTCTAGATGTGATCCGTAGTTACATATTCAAAAAGTACTATCTATTAACAATTTTACCTACATGTTCAGAGAAATTCGCAACAGTGAAATATGAATCTTATTTCCCCAGTTTCTGCATTTGTGTGGACACGAGCCTTGCATGTGTCATTTTTCCTCTCACACCGCCAAAACTTCTTCCCATCGCAGCTCTACCTGTCGAAAATATATTGAAACTCGTTGTCCATAACATTCACTTGTTTTCTTGTAGAAAAAAATGCCATGTTGAAATAAAATAGTACTCACGTTATTACACAATATACACACACCTAAAACTTGTAAAAACAATAGTTAAAGCTGAAGAGTCGAGTAGACAAATATGTAGCGCATCTCATTAAAAGTTTAGGTTACAAGTGTAAACGAATCTCGCATTCTGATTGATTCCTCATTTCTATCACATATCTTGATTGATTTCTTGGCGCCTTGATTGATTTCTCGGTGACACAGTGGTAGGGTGGTTCCTGGTTCGTTCCCTGGCTAAGTAAGTTTGTGGTGCATAACATCGTGCCCGTTGATTTCTTGGAATACTCCCGTTTCCCCCACATTCTCATTCCACCAATTTTTTCTATCGTCATTCACTTGCCTTAATCATCCGTCTCCTTTAGCTTACAAGGCATAATCGTTAATTTGAAAGATTTTAATTTCAAAACCTTTAACACGATATTATTTAGTTCCTTTCATTGTACTCATTTCTGTTGTTTATAATGAAATAATCTGTAATCAGACATCATATTACTACTTACTACAAAACTTTCTATAAATGCTGTTATCAAGATACATATAATTTTATGTTTAATGAGAGCTGACAAATCTACACAAAATTTGGAATCGACTAGCGAAAATAGCACGTTTCTAGGGGATTGTTGTTTCCAAGATCTCATCGTTGATAGGAATTAGCCGAAAACATATAAACTTAGCATTTTAAGTTTTTTGTCAACCGTACGTTTCATTGTAATGACGGGGCTACTGTTTATTGTGTTATCAGTTTAGTTGGAGTGGTACTAAAAAATAAGTCCAATTTTTTGCTTTTGTATGCTGCGTTAATTTTAATTAATTCTCTTTGTTATTAAATTTTGCAGGCGTCAGCCATATGTTGGGAGACTTAAATATGCTGCTTTTGATACAGTATCAACTGTCTTGAAAAAAGTTTTTGTTGCTACTGACAAGAATGTTGTTGCAGCTCTTAATCCTAAAACAGGTCAGTACAGACATTTTGAAATTTCTCAGTTTCTCAAATGAACGCTAATTTGAATTTAGTACGCAGAATAAAAATGAAAAGGTTCGTATTTCTAAAATGCAGATCCATAATTTTTTTTAAAAAAAAAATGTAGGTTTATAATATTCTACGTGCTGTTTAAATTAGAAAAATAGTTGTGTTTTATATAAAACTTTCTATATTCATTATAATTACCTGTTTAATTTTTATAAGGTAAGAAAAATTATCAATATAATATAATAGGGTGTCTGTTGGTCACAAAAATCACGAAAAAGTCACGAAATCAGAAAACGGTCATGAAAGTCAAGAGAAAGTCACGAAATGTAGCTTTTGGGTCACAATTTATTTTATCTATACAAGTATAAGTACGAACTGGGAAATTTTTGTTCTATAAAACGTCAAAATTCACCACCAAAAATGTCTATAGTCAGCTTTAGACACTACCAAATCGCAAGCAAAGCACGCCTCTATCGCATGCATAAAAATTCGACCAAATTCGCTCTTGAGAATGTTATGAAGTTTTATGGTTTGTAAAGAAAAGGTCATAAAATTTCATTTTGGAATTTTAGTAGACACTGTATAATGAAATGCCTTAACATCGTTGTCATCGAAAGATATTACTAGCAATCAATACACGTTATGAGTAGCAGAATATTTGAGAAGATATAATAAAGGCACATCCACAGAATATACACATTGACAGAATATAAGTTACTTGAAAACAGGGATTTAAAAATCAAGAGTAAAATAATGGATATTGTTTAGAAACACAGATTTCATTAATATTTTCTTCTAGTTACATTATTCAAGTCTCCAGTTTCATTTGTTCTTTTCTGTTTGATATTTTATTCTTGATCTTGCAAACGGGTTTTTCGTATATGGATTGGTGACTTAAATCCAATTGCTTTCCACATTCCTTAAATCCGTATTTCAAGCCGTTATCGTTTTCATGATGAAAATTTTAAATACCCGTCGCTCTGTTGAAGATTTTTATTATTATTATTATTATTGTTTCGTAGATTGTACAGAATTGTTCAGGTATATTCGAACAAGTTGAATGCACCACAACCATCCTCAGGTGTGAACAGTGACATAGGGCCTCACATTCTTTCTTAGTCTGTGGCTTCTTCTACCAGGATTTAGAGTGAATTGTGTGGGACAGTGCAATGCCGCCAAAAGTGAGCTGCTGTTGGAAAGTGTATATAATGACCCCTTTTTTAAAGGTGAAGTTCGCCATTCGAGATTGTGAGACAGTGTTGAAACAATGGTTTGATCATCGGGAAAACGTTCAGTTTAGTTTAAGTTTGGCGTCTCTTTCATCAGCGAGGCTATATGAGACTTGGATCTACACACCTACAGCTTAACGTGGAATCCAAACCACATGAGCTTCCACTCACTGGGTTTCCCGCGCCGAAAGTACGTATATTAACATATAACCACGAGGACTCGTAAGGTAAGAGGACTTCTCAATAATTAGACTTCTATAAGCGGACTTCAGTCAAAATAATGCAATGCTGCGTGGCATACGCCAGATAGCTTGCCAGAAAAACTTATCCCTCATAAAGAGAGGTGGCAAGTTAGGTCAAGTTTTCGTCAGCCTAGTGTCAACGGAACCATCATTCAGCATCCGAATCTGCCACGCCATTGCAAGGCCATTGAATGTATGCAACATATTAATCTTTATAGACCTTAAAGTTTGTTTAAACTGAATTCCAACAAGTCAAAAATTGTGTAAACCTCGGTAATTTTCTGCGGACACCTCTACAGGAGTGCTGCTGCATACACTGTTGCAGAATTATACTGGTCGCTGAACACGAACACCGACTAATACTATCTTTTAGATCATTCTTGACTGGATACATACGTAACTACAAGTTTAGTTTACCGATCACCACACGATGTTATATATACATATAGGACGGTGCGTTGTACGTGCTTTCAACACTGAACTTTCAAAGTTGACTCCCAGAGCACCCTCATGGTTATATTGTCAGCGTACGCGCCTTTGGTGCAGATAGCCCAATTTCAACATTTGGCGCACAATACAAACTTTAAACTGTCATTTGTTCTGACCAAATTGACTTAGAGAGCTCCTTTGAATGTTATGTGGAAAGTATAAAATAAACTTTTCAACAATATATGATACTGTTATATTCGGAAGAATGTTTGTTCAAGGTCGTTCAGTTTGACCTTGTGAAGACTCGTATCTAAAATGCTTTGAACACAAATATACTGTGACATACCCGAAATAGAGATTGGAGTGGTAATAGGAACATAATAAAAATATTAATTTATTTACGTATTTACTAAGTGCTCTTTTTTCTACTTACCAGTTACGAGTTTTCGTAGATTGACGTAGATTCAATAATAATAATAATAATAATAATAATGCAACGTGCTGGTTAAAATATACCTATATTGGAGGAAAAGAGACTTTGTTCGTTAAAAGTACATACCGGTAGCATACAGTATAAATTAAACATTCTTAAATTGTATCCGTACATTCAGTTGTTGGTGACAGTCTGCTTTCTGTTGTCGTCAATATGGGTATATTGCATTTACTCACCCAACAAGTACCTGCTGGATGCAAGCAAATACGAAGGATCCTAATAATCCATAAACATGAAAATAAATAAGTAAATAATTTTATACATCATTTGTGTTTTTAGATATACTCTGAAGAAATTCGAGCCACCAAAGTTGTGATTTTTTTCATAATATAAGGAATCTGTCTCACTAAACTGTGCTCTGTAAATTCACTACATTCAGAATAACATTTCACAAGCACTGTATATATATATATTGTGGGTAAAAAAGTTGCCAAAAATTTAAATTTGGGAGGATTTTGACCTATGTTATCCTCTTTAATGAGACTTTATTACGTTATGTGTATGAGTATAAGAGTCCATTTTCTTTCGTGAGACATAGGTATATTGATGTTCTCTTCTTAAATTTTGGGAGGGGCACATAGGACCATTCCTTAAATTGGAAAGTATCAAAAAAGAAACTTGGGTAAATGTTCGTTAGGAATCGAATATATACTTTTGTAAATTTGTTTGTGCCTGCTTGTCCCTTTCGTGGATTAAAAAACAAAAATGTATTTGCTATGTGCTCAACATGTTGTCTTATTGACCTAATGTATCTTCTTTGATAAGCATTTATGTCGTTATACGGTTGAGTGCAGGAGTCTATTCCCTTTCATAAGACATGAGCACATTGATACTCCCTTCTCAAAATTTGAGAGGGATACATATAAACCACCCCTTAATTTGGAAGTTATATATATATAAACAAGTTTTGGTAAATATTCTCTAAAACTCGAATGTGTAATTGTAAATTTTGAGTGGTCCTGCTTATCCCCTTCTATGGCTGGATTCCCACCGACCTGGAAAACCTAGAAAAATGAGAATTTCATGAAAAGCTGAAAAAACCTGTAAAGATCAGGGAAATTAAAGTATTCATTTTTACATCTCATTTTTGCCTTACTCGGCTGTTTGGAAGGAGATAATTTATAAAAATAGAATAGTTTGTTTTACAAAGAATTTCTTCCTACTCACACACACCCATACACTACATATATGGGTTGGATAAAAAGTAGTGGAAACATTGTTTTCGTTTCAGAGGGCTTTGTCTCATCACTATAAGTCTTCCGTAGCTGATAAGGAAATGTGCAAGAAGCGGGAGACCATCCAACACCAAAGAACCTTGCCAGAGTTAATGAGATGTTCGTGAGGAGCCCAAAGATAGCAGTGCGTTAAGGAGCTCTTGATGAAAATCATCTCAACGTTATGCAGTTGTCACCATTCTGAAAAAGAACTTCTCTTTTAAAGCATGAGAACCACATTACATGCTACAATTTTTACTTGTCTCATCGAATTGGCAGATTTTGAGTTTGTATGATGACTGGCTCGAACTGTTTTGATATTCTGTGAAATTGATGGGACAGTATTTCATGTTCGTGGATTTTTGAACAGATACAACAGCCATTTCTGGGCGCGTAATAATCACATGTGTATTGAAAAAGCACAAGGGTGTCGGAAAGTAACGGAATGGTATGATTTGATGTCATCTGAAGTTCTTGATCATTTCCTTATGCGAAACACAGTGAATAACAAAAGATACCTGGATATACTCAGAACTCGTTTGTGGCTCAGAATTTCACAGTAGTACAAACCACATCTGCATACTACGTAAATAGCTGTATGATAACTTACCAGATCATTGGATTTGGAAACGTGGTGCACATGAATGGGCGGCCCGCAGCCTAGAATTAACGCCTTTTGATTTTCCTTTGAAATTGGGTTTAGGAGACGGGTTTACAAGAGAAAACGATGGAATTTGAATGAATTTTAAGCAACATTATCTAACGTGATCAATAACGTTGCAGAAAACGTTTTGCAAGCATCAGTGACGAATGGAGCAGTACGTTTAAGGAAATGTGTTGAAAATTCTGATGTTCACGTGGAGTTGTAGCAAGATTAAATAAATCTTCAAATACTGGTCTTTCTGAATATACTGGATTCATAAAAGTCCTTTCATAAAGAAAGAAGTTACAATGAATTAAAAATATAGAGTGATTTGTCAACACCTTGTATACTATCAAAGGAAAGGAAACATTCGATTTTAGAAAGTTTTGTTTAAAGGTGTTTATTCTTTCTGTTCTTTATTTTTTTTGAGTAGTGTACTGTAAAAAGTTCTTTTAGGAAAGTAATTTATTTTCTTTTTGTTTTCTTCGTAGGTTACATTGTATGGCGTCAGGTTCTGGAGAAGGGAGATCAGGGTAGTATTCATTTTATGAACGTTGATACTGAAGTAATAACTGTTTCGGGACAAAATCCATTTTATGTTCGTGCCTGGGATTTGACAAGCGGGTTCTTACTATGGGAATGGTCAAACTCTGTTGGCATGACAAATGAGTAAGTATAACATTATTTATTATTGATTTTATATTCAGATGTCTTTTACCTGACTTGACTTAGTTAATTTTTCGCCGTCACATTTACCAGTTTCTTGATCTTTTTAGAGCAAAGGAAACTAGCAGCTATTAGTGTTTCTTTGTTATTATGATTCTTAAACAAACAGTGGTTACTATTTCTTTCATTTTTCTCCTTGGAAAATCGAAAGTATTTCGTCTTTTGATGTGCTTTGACTGTTATGAAGAACAAATGAGCAAAGAGTAGAATTGAACATTAAACTCTTCGTAGATTTTCCTTGTTATTATTTCTTCACTCTACGCTCAGTGAACACAATGATCAGAATAGAACTGAGAAATATATAAGAGGAAGCATATGCAGTAGCAAAAGATGGATAGAACGCATATCTAGGGAAGATGTAAAAGTGTTATTTTTCCTTGAAATATGCAGTACCCATTAATAAAGTTAAACGCCTGGAATTTTAATTAGGAATAAGAGTCTTTACGTACCCAAATGTTCTGTGAAACTTTTGATGAACTATATATTTACTAACAAAATGGTTGCATTCGTCGATCATAGTCAAGTTCCACATATTTTCTGACACAAGTATTAATGACTCTATACACAGTATTAAGAAATTTTCGCTTAATTTTGTGTAATTTGGATGACTTCTGATTTATTGCACCAAGTTTTCTGATTGTATAATTCATTTTGACCTTATTTTATTCGTGAAGTATATCTTGTGAAAAAATGGAAAGGAGGGGAGAGGAAGAGAAAAAACAGTCGGTTGGACTATTTAAAAACTACTTACAGTTGAAGATGTTGTGTGTTCCAGAAGTTTTGTACAGTAAGATGTATTATCAAGAGTAATATGAATTAGTATTTACACAGGTATTTTCTCTACTGCGACTGATAATAGTAGCCGTTCATTAAAAATAATTTCTGGATACCTTTGGTAAGTAAAAAAACATTTTATTTATTGAATATGCGCCTGATACGAAGTTCTATTATCAAGAATTTTAGTTTGTCAGGGGACAAAATAAGAAGGAATTGGTCTGCAGTTTATTTTGTATCAACATTCCGAATATTCGTGTAGTACGGTAGAGAAGCAGAGAAAACTTGACTTGAGAATGTCGAAGTCAATCTCAAATTTCATGATTTAAAAACGAGAAGTGATTTTGTGCTTCTTTGGTAGTTCCTGTTAATTTGCCTCCTGTTGTTGCTCACATTGGAACTTGCGTAATCTGGATTCTTCGCAATTTCACATTATCTAACTATTGTGTAATGCATTGCTCTAACATGTCTAATCTTATATTAGCGAAAATCTGTTAGCTTACTGATCTGCTCTCCAGATTAAGATATTGGACTGTGTCCTTCAGTTTAAGTGTAATAATATATTAAAGCAATGAATTGCAGGATTGCTGTAATGGAAAATAATAAATTTGAATTATTAAAAGAAAAAAAAAAGCGATCCATCGAGTCTGTTATCTGTACTGTACATCTGTACTACAAATAAACATCCTATAGATTTTTATTATCATTGTTTGCGATTGATTGGAATTGGTTTGATAAATAATTCCATTTGAACTTCGAAAGACGTCGTATTTTTAACTGGTAATTGAATGTGAAGCTCATGGGCATGGCCAGATAAAGGCAGTCAACTTTGTTCTGAAGCCCAGTCTTCATTATGGCTCTGTTATATATTTTTCTATATACTTGAACCAGGGGCGTCATTTAGGGAGGGCAGGAGGGGGCAATTGCCCGCCCCCCAAGAGTTTGAGGAATATATAAACATTAATAGATTGTTTACTAATATACTAGTACAAAACGTGAAAGTCCTATGTTTGTGGTGCTCTTGCCCCCTCCAAGCGAAGTCAGAAATGGCGCCCCTGACTTGAACTACTACCTATATTGTTATCTATAATATCACAGTCCACATACTCTTAATCTTTGAATCTTAGAATATATCTGTCAGTAGTTCTGAACCATTCCATTCACTACATAGTCGTATCTTTCGTTTTCATGTCACCGTAGTTTCCTTTTTGTGTCACATAGAATTCAACTTTATTACAAATATCGTGAATTGTCTGCCTTCATGCACTTTGGGGATCGTTTCCGAAGTTGCACATGATAACTGTCGATCCAGATGATTAACCTCCACAGACTCCCAGTCATCTTTGAAACGCTTAAACTACTCAGATGTTCTTGGCTAGCTTAGAACTTGCTCACCAAAATTCTCGTTCAACTTCCAGTGGGTTTCAGCTGCAATTTATTCAAAACTTAATGTAGATCCTTCTCTTTTCCATGTCATGCATTTGGAAATTCGTAAACACAGCAGAACCCAGTATAATGATACCAGCGAAAACAAAAAACCCACATATTCACAATAATACCCCTTGGTCGACTGCCAGTTAAAATACACAGCAAGAAGCAACTAGCGACTGGAGTTGGTACTGTTACTGGTTTGGGCGAAATATTAAAAATTTCGGAAATTTTGTTTAGCACCTCGTAATAGTCTGTTCTTTTGTAAATTTTCAAATGTTTTGCTGAAAACTAGTAGCAATGAAAGATTGACTTATATTTTTCGATTAAGTTAACGTCTTATATACATGGGCTTTGAAGTATTTTAAATAAGAATACTCCGTTTATTAAGGATTCATTGAATGAAAAGATAGCTATGGGGCTAGAATATATTTACAATCGTTTTATACTCTTTATTGGCGTCGCGTAATTTGTCGATATGGCTAATATAGTTTATTAATTTGATGCAACACTTGGTGTGTTGAACATTTTTTTCATTTGAGAACAGTTCATTTTCTATTTTAGTTTCTCTTTAGTATTTTATTAGTCTATGGGCTATTTCCGCGAAATATCAGTTTAATTCTTCACATATAAGTGTGAATTCCTCAATATATGCCATTCAGTGGTTACTTTTTTAATATTTGTTAGTTGTCTTTCATTTATTGGTATGCCAGCTATGACAATTCGCCAGAAAGATCTGGTTTTGGTTTTTAGATCCTCCACTCCCCTTTCTCGCACAACACACCTATCATGGTCACCGACTACTAGCATTAAGATATTCTAAAAAACACTTGACTGTTTTTTGAGGATTTCGCACATGTTTCCTAGAATTACGTACACTTTTTCTTTTTTTTTTCTTTTTCTGGTTATTTGTGTAGCCTTCGGATCTTGTATAGTTCGATGAGAATGGATTTTTTTTTTTTTTGGGGGGGGGGGGGGTGTATTGTTGTCCAGCTTCAGTAGTGGATCATTTCCTTCTTCGGAATCTGTAACTAGTGAACGATTGTTCTGTGTAGCTTTTGAGTTTTTGTATTTGACACACTACTGCATCGTATGTTTGTGCACGTTGATCAATGAATTTGTCATTCTGGAGCTGAACTTGTATCTTTCGTTGCTCACTTCCATTGGATGCGGGCGTGAATCCAATTAGTATTAGTATTCTAGTCGCTGTTTCAGGAAATTTTGTGTTATTCGTTTAGAATCGCCACTGAAAACAATGGGATTTAGAATTTTTTGTAGGGTTAATCTTTTCGGGATTATAGATTTTCACTTCGTGTGCAGAAGTTCTTTGCAGCAGCTCTGTGTTGTTCAAAAGTATCATCCATTGAGAATGTCGCACTCAGGATCTAAGTGAACCCACCACCATCAAATTCACCAGCTGAATTGGGCCATGGAATTGCAATCCAGAAATTACGCGAGTACTATGAATCTCAATAGATAAATACTTAACAGTGTTTATTAGCTATATTATGTTTGTTAAATTCTTGCTCTTTATCTATTGATATAGAATTGTTTGGTGTGTTGTAAATGTTATATAAATCATATTTCTAAAATCAGAGTCTAATTCATAGTTGATCTTGAAGAGTGCTCAGCAATTGCTAGTATACGCCGTTCGTAGTAAGGAGATTTGAGTCTGATTGAAAAGTATACGGACTTTTCTGCCACATAGTACTAAAACAAATACAAGCAGGATCAAGTTCTGTTACTCTTCTAAACATAAAAAGAGATTGTTTTCAGATAGCATGTTATAAAAATACATGTACTACTGTATGTTTATAAGAGCTTATAATAGGATAATTCAAGTTGTTCTACGAATATTTTTAATGCATAAATTGTCATTATTATTTTATTATTAATGTAGGTATGTAGCAGATAGATGGTTTATTCTTGGAGAAACACTGTATCATACTGCTGTAATCAGGAGATCTCATATAGAAGTAGTAAGTTATGCATTAAAAACTGGTGCTCAGTTAGATGTCAGAAAAATTCAAGGTGCTTGGTTATCAGGAGATATAAGGTAAGTGATGTTTCTGAAAATATTTGTATATAACAAGAATATTTTTTTCCATTCTTTCCTGAAAGCTTTGATTTATAAAATATAATTGTTAATTTTTAGTTTTTAGAGACAAGGAAGTAAATAAACTGCATACATGTATATAAGAGACATAAAGTGAACTTGGAAATAGAGAAAAGGCACAAATGTTTTCTTTTTCGTCACAGTGAAGTAGAAATCAATGACAACATTTACTGACTTAATATGATCGTTGACGGAAGAAAATAGTTGCGGGTCAATGAATAATATAAAATAATAATAATAAAATATTTTGTGATACGTGTCCGGTTGCGCTCTTGCTTTTTATTGAGGCCATTTCCGGTTGGCTGTCTGTTATCAATCATCATGAGTGAAGTTTCACCTTTTTCTTCTTTTTTTCTTACTCATGTTCATGTGTGACATATATCTAGAAAATGTTTTTAAAATATTTAGTTTTCGTAGTTTTTCTCTGCATTGCCTGGAGAATATGTTTCTCCCCTTGTAACATGTCTCTATTCTCTTCCTGATACATTTCTCACATTTTCATCTTCATCTAATTCCTATATCTAGTCACATTTGTTTCTATAATATACTCCCCTTGCCTTTATTGGTTTCCCTTCGTGGTTCTTTGGACATTTTGGACATCCAGCTTGGACATTTTCATTCTTTCCTTGATATTCTTCCCTGTATTTTTTTCCTACCTTGAATATCCACCCTTCTTTCCAACTTTTCCTTCAACATTGTTTCAGTAACACATGTCTTCTAGTCGTCTCAGCAAAAACAGAAGAAAAAGTCAACAAAGAGTGTAAAAATAATGTTATTTCGCCAAAATTCATTTAATGCTATTTCAGACACCGAGTAGCTCGAAAAAAATGTCCACATCTGTTGTTAGATGATTATAACAGTTCGGTATCCTGTAGAAAAGAGACCTCCGTGTAATTGCCAATCTAGGGTGGGCAAGATGGAATGGGTGGGCATTTCATGTTATGCGGGAAGGGACACGTAAGGATAGTTTCTGAAGTAATGTTTCCAATCGTAAATTTCCATTAACTATTTTATGAAGAAATTTCAGGTCAGAGTTATTTCTGCGTACTCCAGGAGTCTGAAAATCAACTTGTCGCATGAATTCTTTCTTAGCTAATATTCGAAGTGCGGGAACACGAAAGCATTCTATTGCAATAAAGAAATTAAGAATAGAATCGAGTCTAGAGAGATGTGTAAGTGTGGCCAAGGCCCATATGGGAGATCAGTATTCGATCTTGGACTCTATTAGAGTTTTATAGAATGTTGCTAATGATGCCACAGTGTGTAGTTCAGTGAATCGGTAAAGAAACCCCAACATACACATCGATTTCTTAACTATTGAGGAGATGTGGTCAGAGAATGAGAGTTTCGATTCAAAGATGACACCAAGATCATTATGACTAGCAGAATGTGTTACAGGGGGATCGTTAATATGGTATTTGGAGGGAACAGGAGAGTTTTTCAGAGTAATTTAATACTGTCATTTCTTACTGTTAAGTTTCAAGTGCCACATTTTACACTAGTCTATAAGGTAATTTATGTCTTCCTGTAGAGCAGTCGCGTCTTGGAGAGACATGATATTTCTCTGTATAGCTTACAATCATTTATTTGCAATTACAAGTATGATAGTAATGCCTCTAAGGTGATACCTTTATTTGTATTCGACAGATAGCACCGATACAGGATCAGTGGAGAGCTTGCAATGTCAGCTACAAATAGTGGCATCATTTTTCAGCATAGTCCCCATTACGGGCAACACACTTGCGCCAACGCGAAACAAGGTTTTTCATGCCGTCGGCGAAGAATTATGGTGACTACTGGCGACAGCATTGCAGAACTCCTGCTTCCAGCTCCGCGTCACAAGTATAACGTTGGCACTTAAGATAATTCTTAAGTTTGAGGGAGAGCCAAAAGTCGCAGGGCGCAAGATCCGGACTATAGGCATGATGGATCTACGTCTGTGTAACATACTTCCTAAAAAAGACTTTAAATGATATAACAACAATAATAATCAGTCAACGCAAAACCAAAGTTCACTTTTCTTATCTATTTATTCATGTTTCTTTATGTATCTATGTATTTTGTATGATGGAAGTATACCAAAATTAAAAACATAAGTAATAATAAAAAAAATTAAAAATAACACGATAAATGTTGTAAAAATAGTATATACATTTTTCTTCTGTAATTTCAGTTGTGTTATAATTCCTGAGTATGTAGTGTGTGTAGATCCATTAGCGGAAATGGTATTTTCTTTGAACATAACGAACAGTGCCTCACAAGTCAAGAGTGATTTATTATCTTCAGTACTCGGTGGGAAAAAACTTTCTGTTCCTGTGGAACTGAGAGAAGTTGTCAGCCCAGTGCCTCTTTTGAGATTACGAACGCAGGACGATAAAGATCAGGTTCTGTTGATGGAGGAAAATAGAATAGTTGTGCATTCTGAGGTTCCACATAATGTGAATTTGATAGTGGTGGTGCAGGGTAGGAATTACCTCATCAAAGTAAGGCAAACTGAAGAGGTAGGTCATATTTGCTTGAACTATATATCTAGTTTGTAGAAACTTAGGGAATTATTGTTTTATAAGGTACATTATAAACTTTTGCTTAAACACTTTGTGAAATAGGATGAGAAAGAAGCAAAAAGAAAAGAAAAGTTAAAGAACAGAGAAAGGAGGGGTGATGATATATGTGATGTTGGAATATGATCATATTGGCACCTGATTGTGTTACTGGACTGTAAGTAAATGTGGTATAGTGAAGGAAGAGAAAACTAAGGAACAGGTAGCATTGTAGAATGAATTCTATATGAAGAGGAAAATACAGAATATAGCGAAGAACGATTGAAAAATAAAAATTAATGGAGAAATTAACAAGAAATAACTCCTACTTACCCACAGTTTCATTACCCTTGATGAAGTCCTAAACACATGCCCCGAACTTTCGAAACTCAGAACATAATTCCTGATTCAAATTGCCCAATTTGCCTTGATCATGAACAATTTCACATTTGAAAATATCAGTCATCTTTAAATCAAGGTCACTCCCTAACAATCACATGACTCCCCTTGTACGCTAACCTGTTTATCATTGAGATGACTTATCTGTCCCATTAGTTTTGCCTTCCCTACAAAAATCCATCTATGTACAACCTGGCGACACTATCACATGTAAGCATCTGAACTATATAGATGGATAGATAGATAATTATTGCAGTTGTCTCCGTTAGTGGAAACGATTACATTCTTCATGATTTGTCCTTGTAATTGATACACCTTGAAAACTTTAACTTGTAATTTACTGGGAGAAATTTTAGAGGATTCGATACAAGCATGTAATCTTTATATTTTATTGATGCTTGTGTTAACTTTCAGATATGAAGTTACATAATACTAACGTTTTTATATACGTTGTATGCTTAATTGTTCGAAATTCTGTTCAACATTTGGAGCAAGTATATACGCGCAAAACTATATAACCATATTATATGAGAAATTTGAGAATGTACTCAATATATATGTATGTATATATGTATATATATACATATTTTCCACGTTTTTTCATTCCCATTTATTTAGCAACGTAAAGTGACACAGATTGAACCAGAAGAAGTACATTTGTTTCTTGATATTTACTTCATATATTTTGATTGGCTAGAGTGACATAAGAGTGACATGTCTTTTCTACCAAACGGGTCTCTTAAACTTTCATACTATCAATGATCTACTTCTTTAGCTAACCGTTCTTAAAACGAATCTTTAGAATTCTGTTAAGCCTTCCTATGTTATTTTATTCCACTTAAGAAAGCACATTCCCAAGCATATTCAGGTTGAACTTCAGTTATAAAGGAGTTACGTTCAGTAAGTGCTTTGACGTCTAGTTTAGTAACAACTCTAAAGGGAAAAAAATGAAATAATGTATATTACATTTTAGTAGTCTCCTTTTATGGAGACCTATTTTTACGCTCTGACTTCGAGATTTTGTATACCGGAAACAGAATTCTGTTTTGTGGTTCCTAGTGAATTGGAGAATTATCTGAATTACCCGTCGTCAGTCATGTAGAGTTGTTCTCCGAGATGCTTCTTCACAGGGTCAAAGTGAAAAGACCCAGCCAAGTCAGGACTACAATTGGCCATAACTGCTCCAAGATTTGCTGCCGCATGTAGTATCGCGTTATCATGTTGAAGGTTAATACCTTTCGTGAACAACAGTGTGCATCTCTTGTATATGGGATTTCGAACTTCATCAGAAAGTAGCGTGGTTATAGTATTTACAGTACAGTTTGAAAGTTTCAGAAAATCCAAGCACGTAATAGTCTTGTGAAAAAAATGAAATCTTTGAGTTTTACGTCCCACGTTTATGCCGGTTAGGCTAAAGGAGACGGTGATGATGATAAATGAATGAAATGGTGGAATGAAGAAAGTGGGAGGAAACGGAAGAACCCCGAGAAAACCCACGCACACGGTGTTTGTCCACCACAAGTAATAGTATTGTGGTTCCGAATACCCATACTATATCCTTACCACAGATAGTGCTGTACTAAACTTCTAGTGCGGCGTGAAATTTGCATGTTTCCGTTTAGTCGAAGCTCTTTTTGTTGTAGTGATGAGTCCATATCTAATCGCTTGTAACAATGCATATGGAGTATATATATATATATATATATATATATATATATATATATATATATATATATATATATATAATATAAGATTTTAAATTCCAACCTCTGTTTTTGATAGGTGTGAATCTGTACATGGAAACAAACAATTAATCTTAGTCCTGAATGGCTTATTTTCGGAATTATGAGCATCAGAAATCTTACAAAACTAAACTCTGAAGCTCTGTAACTGAAAGATTAGTGAAACGTTCCTAATACGTTCATTTTTTGACCCGCCAAAAATATATGTATTATTACGAGACAGAACTCTCTTTTTGACGGACTTGCTCACATATGGACGCAGACAGGAATTACTCTTCGTTCGTACGTGTTAAGCACAGAAAATGCTTTTCGCAATTCGAAAATAAATCTTTGGTACAATACAATAAATCTGAAATCCCTTCCCTACCAAATGTCTTTTTCATAGGTGAACCAGTAGACAGAACAGTTGCAAGCTAGTTTAACCTATTTAAAGTCCCTTTCTCCATGGTAAATTTCTTTCTGGTGGAACTCTAGAAAGCCTTCAATGAATGAAAATAGTCGTAAAGAACCAGCTGTATGGCCAATTATTGTATGCGGAATATTTTCCCTACCTTGATAGATTCACTTATCTTTTCCTTAGGGCTTGTATCTTCCCTTTTACTTCAAGATATTTTACTATAAAATTGCAGCGAGAAATATTTTCCCTCACCTGTGCGGGAAAGTTCTTTTTTTTCTTTCTTTTAATACTCGAACATGAACATACGGAATGAATATAATATAGGTTAACATTTCCCGAATCTCTTTTTCACTTTTTGTATGAGAGTGGATTATCTGTTGTTGCGGCTAGAATAATACACTACCAATAACTTGCCTCTTCACGCATCTTGCTACCTGATTCCCCCCCTCCGTCCACATACACACACACACATGTATATACATATGTATACAGGAGATAGACAAAAAATCTAAAAACACTTCATACAGGACACGTAAGTTTGGCCCTCCACTGTACAACACGTGTTGCCGATTGTTTTTTGTTTTCAATGTGTCATGTGGACCTTCCGCTTCCGTCAGCAGTAACCCGTTCACCTGTGAGTGTCGTGGTGTGAAAGTGGTGCTTTAAAATGGGCGACCTGACACACTTCCAAAGAGGCATGATCGTTGGTGCCCGTCTGGTTGGAGCTTCAGTGGCAATAGTGGCGAACATTGTGGGGATATCGAAAGGCACTGTGTCCAATGTCACGAGGGTATACACAATTCATGGGCAAACGACGTCTGCAAAGCACAACAGTGGTCGAAAGACAATCCTGTCAGATAGGGACCGGAGGGCATTAAAACGGATTGTAGCAGTTAAAAAGAAGACCGCCGCAATGAAAATTACGTCTGAACTCAATTCCGCCCTACAGAATACGGTTTCATCGAAAATAGTGCGACGGCAACTTCATAAAATAAATATTTATCGCAGGACCACTATCGCCAAACCCTTGGTCACAGCAGTAAATGCGAAGAGGCGTATCCAGTGGTGCAAGGACCACAAGGCGTGGACAAATGAGCAGTGGAAACACGAAATGTGGTCTGGTGAATCGACCTTCACCTTGTTTCCAACAACCGGTCGTGTTTACGTATGGAGAACACCGTCGCAGGCCTATGATACAGACTGTCTGCTCCCAACTGTAAAGCATGGGGGTGGTTCTGTTACAGTATGGGCAGTGATATCGTGGTTTTCTGCAGGTTCCATCATAGCCCTGCATGGAGTGATGAATGCTAAGGTGTATGAATCCATTTTGGGGGACCAGGTTCTACCCATGGCCAAAATATTGTTCCCTGATAGTGATGGCATCTACCAAGATGATTTGCCACCCTGTCACGCTGCAAAAACGGTGAAATCATGGTTTGAGGAGCATGACCAGGAGCTATCACACCTCCCCTGGGTCCCAGAATCACCAGATCTGAACATTGAGCCATTGTGGTCTGAGTTGGAAAGGCGTGTTAGATTTCATTACCCTCCACCAGCTTCCCTAAAGGAACTGGAGCATGTTTTGGAGGAACAATGGTACAAAATTCCACACACCACGATTCAGGAACTGTATACTTCCATTTCACGTCGGATTCAAGCTGTTTCCGACGCAAAAGGATGCCCCACACCATACTAGGTATGATTTTCACATGTTCGCAAACGTTTTAGATTTTTTGTCCAACCCCTGTATATATATATATATATATATATATAGATAGATAGATAGATATAGATATAAATAAATAAAATATAGAGTGTAACTTAATGTAACAAACTTCGGAGATGAGGTGATCTATCCCGATCAAAAAAGGTCCAATGGACATACAGTATATTGGACATATTATCAGAGTTAGCGAGGGCCGAAAACCTGGGAACAATAAGTTAGAAGCGGTAGATGTCGCCACGAAGAGACAAAAGTTCGTCGGGCACATAACAGGAGATGTTCAAATTGTCCGCCATGGATAGCAATGTATGCATGACAACGCCGGATCATGGATTAATAAACCTGATCGAAGATATCTGGGTTATGTCGAACAGTTGGACAGACGTTATGGATACTCCGTTTCAAGTCATTGACATCGTTGACAGAAGTAGAATACACCACACTTTTGTGTGTCCCCACAGATAAGAATACAGTGGATTCAGGTCCGGAGACCGAGTAGGTCAATGCATTGGACTACCACGACTGATCCAACGTTGTGAGAAGTTGTTGCTGAACTACTAGCTAACATTCATACTGAATTTCACGGGAACCCCATTATGCATGTACCCCATGTTGCGGCGAATCTCTAGAACATTTTCCAGTAATTCGGGCAGTGTATCGTGCAGAAAGGACACGTATTGTGCTACAATCAGTCTTCAGGGTAGCATGTATGGCCCGATCAGTTGGTCATGGACAATACCACACCATATATTGAGTACAAATTGGTGTTCATGATTAACAGCTGTACCATGGGGTTGTGCATCTGCTCAAATGTGTTGTTATCCATGTTGACGATATCTCCCTTCCAAACGTGACCACACCCTGATACCTGAAACTGCATGATGGTAGTTGTCTGTTGCATGATTCATTAGCAGAATGCTTCACGTGGTTGGAAATCCGCTTTTGTCTGTCCTTGTACCCTTTGCAGGTGGTATGGGTATAAGTCATTTTTATGTAATGCACGCAACACAGACACGTAATTTTCACGGGTGACTTCCCTCGTGCTCATACCTGGCTCATTGTCTACAGCTTCTAACACACGTTCATCCATCACAAGTGTTCGTACATGACAGGATCGACCAGATTCAATAAATTGCTGCAGACATCTTGTATGATGGTTGGCGTCTTTAGGAAAACGCTCCTAATAACGTCGTGCTGCTTCATGCCCATTGCCATATTCACTACTGTACATTGAGTAGCTTGTCGGCCTGTTCGTGGTGGTATAAATAACGTCAGTCATTGATTTTCTAAAGTCATTGGTTTTCGATATCTACGGCATCGAACTTAATGTTCCCACGCTTTCAGTCCCCGCTAACTCTGCCAGTATGCTATGTATATGTTCATAGAACCTTTTTTTTTTTTTTGTTTTGCTTATGTAGATGTCAGGAATCACCTTCCGACATTTGTTACATTAATTAAGCTACATGCTGTATAATATAATATAATACAACTACCGCATGAGCTGCGAGTAATCGAAATTTGTATAACTCTGAAAAGGACAAATAATTGTAACCCATGTGTAGTGATGTGAGGTGGAAAATTTTCCGTTCTAAAAAAAAACTATCAGTAATCAAGTAACAATTCCTCAGTAGTCATAAAATTGATTGAATTCGTGTATAGAAATGTTAAAAGTGAAAGATCGTTTAAAGAATCTGAAAATATTCATTGTTCAGACAGTTTTCAGTACTATGTAGAAACAAGCGAAACAACTTTTCATGAATCGAAATATTTTCTGTCTTCTATGGAAAAATTGAAGAACTATTTATGTCGGAAAATTTTTATAATTTTGAAGCAAAAAGTGTAACAACTTTTTGTGAATCGGAAAGTTTTATTGCTCTGTAGAAACAAGTGAAAAGAATATTCATAGATTGGAAAATTTTCATTACAATGTAGAAACAAGTGGGAAAAACTTTTCATAAGCCGGACAATTTTGGATATTCTCGGCGGGAGCACATGTAGTTCGGATTCCACGTTAAACAGTTGGTCCCGTCTCATATACCCTCGCTGCTGAAAGGGGCGTTAAACTCAAAATCAACTCAATTCAACTCTCTCTCTCTCTCTCTCTGTAAAGTGCCGAGAACATACATTGAGTTTGTAGAGTACAAATACCCCATTCTATTATTTAAAATTTAAATTTATTAAAAGTGATGAATATTTTCCAATTCATAAAAACATGCTTCACTTATTCGTACATCGTTGGTTAGCCGTAAAATTTATTGGTAATAAATATTGTCTTAAAAATTTCATGAAGTAAAAATCTAACGATTCTTCATTTCTTCAAAAATGTTTCAAAAACTTGAATGCGTTCTTCCCTCAGAATCCATCTTTGATCTCAAAAAATTATATTTCGTCAGTTTAATACGCGTAAGACGAAGTTTTCTCATAGCTTTACTACTTTTCTAGATTTACATACTGCAACATTTATAAATAACTATAGATAATATAAAGTGCCTACTGTAAATTTTTGACGATCCAAAATTCGAGTTTAAGTAACTCATGGAAACAAATACTGACCATTTTCTGGAAATAAACATTTATTTATTCATATATTCATTCAGAAGAGAAAGTGAAATATAACTAATAAGTAAGTTGATTTGTGTAGTTGTTCTTCCAATAAAATAATAAAAGAAACGTAAAAAGCTACACTATTAGCGCTGCGTTCTAAAAGCAACAAGTAATTTCATTTTAATTTACAAAATAATATATATATATATATATATATATATATATATATATATATATATATTTCTTTTTTATATATGTATGTACTTATTCTATCGAATCGTCATTATTTCCAATACATCATAATGGTAGTTTTACTATACAAATATCTGCTCTAAAATGTTGATTATACAAAATTCCAATATTGAAATTATGATTTGCGAGTGTTAAGCACAATAAAATCAAAGCATTTCTCCTTATTTTCTGTTACAAAAATAATCTTCATATGGAAGTTTTATGTAGTTATTTCATTACATAGGCAGCCTATATGTGAAGAAATAGTGGATTTTTTTTTGTTTTTAAAATAATTGATAAATCCACAAAGGTTTGTTTTCGATTTCTTGTTAAATTTTAAATATTGGAATGGGATATTTGTTCTCTATGAACTCAATGTATGTTCTCTGCACTTCACACACACACACACACACACACAGAGAGAGAGAGAGAGAGAAACACTGTCTAAATTTTTACTTCCCAACTTGAAATATTAGAAAATTTTCTGGTTCCCAAAAGCTAATTGGAAAATTATAATTGGTTGCTGTCTAATTGTCCTCTACATGAATCGAATTTTATATCTCAATGTGAAGTTAATTATATTGGAAAATTTTCCACCTAACATCACTATACATAATATCCAAAACTGTCAGGCTTATGAAAGTTTTTCCACTTGTTTCGACATCGCAATGAAAATTTTCCGATCCATGAAAATTTCTTTCACTTGTTTCTACAGAGGTATAAAACTTACCGATTCACAAAAAGTTGTTACACTTTTTGCTTCAAAATGAAAGTTTTTCGACTCATAAAAAGTTTTTCAATTTTTCCATAGAAAACAGAAAATATTTCGATTCATGAAAAATTGTTTCAATGGTTCCTACATAGTACTGAAAATTGTTTGAGCCATGAAAATTCTCAGATTTCTTAAACGATCTTTCACTTTTTAACAATTTGGTTAGAACGGAAAATTTTCCGGAAAAATATAGAAGAAAAGTTTCCACCTCACATCACAACTAAACAACGATGTAGGAATAAGTGGAGTATGTTTTTATGAATCGGAAAATTTTCATCACTGCCCATGTGTCCGTTATTCAAAGGTTTGACCATAATGATAGAGAAGGCGATCTTAAAATTTATACAGGAATTCATTCCTGTAGCTTTCAGCAGTATTTCATTCGGGAAGCAATGCATATGATTACTCGAGAGAAATAAGAGAAAATTCTGTGAAAGAAAGGTAGATCCAAATGAATATGCATAGAAGGATTGGCCATCAAGTTAAAATGCTTTGTGACCACCAAGTTAAAATGTCGATATTTTCCACAGACGAAAGATGGTAGGGAATAAGTTTACGAACTGTGTCTATTGCATACCTCTAGTAGTATAACTATGGTGGCCTGGAAGTAGGAAACTTGAAAATATGCTACTACACGGTTGTTATAATTTGGAAATATCCTCATAGATCAGTAAAATAATAGTGTAGCCACTGGAAGGCTTGGTTGTTCGAAGTTCCATCAAGCCAAATAGGTGACATTATACAGTCTAGTTATTGAAACTAAATTTTGGTAAATGTCAAAGAAAGTTTTCCGAACAGCTTGTCCCGAACATAAACAAGTCGAGGAAAGTTCCACCACATGGAATCAAACCCAGGACCAGGGGGCGAGAAAGAACATGACTCAGCTTCGTGACCAGAAAGATCACATGCTAAGAAAGAACCTCCTCAAATCTATCCATCCATTCATGTAATTGTTGTATAAATTAATCGTAAAATAAATGTGATCAAAGGAAATTCTGAGTACGTTAGTTATGCATCTGTTTCCCTTAAATACAATATTTGAATATTTTACTGTAGTGGAGTAATATTAATTTGTTTCCGTGCTTGTTGATTAGCTAAAAGTTACACATTACCGAGATGATGATGAATAGAAACGTTATTTCGCGAGTGATACAAGATCCACTCCTCAGAAGGCGAATTCAAGGTTCTAACAAATGGAGAAGTGGAATTCCAGTATTTTTACAAGAACATATTGTTCAAAAAAACAACCCAAAGAACTTTCGTTGTAAATGCGTATCCACAAATGGTTTTCCCTTTCCACAAGATTAGCCTGTTAGTCGTGGCGCCTGCTACGCTCCCGTGTGCACTAAAAGGTTCCCTCTGTTTGACTTCAGATTCGTGTTCTAGGTAGTTTTTTTTTTAAAACAAAAAAGTCAATCACATGACGGATGTGGTCGATAAGGCCGCCATGTTGGATTCTAATATGCCAACCATTTATGCTTATATGGTAATATCTCATCACAAAACTGAGATACAAACTTCATTCTCGTGCCAAATTAAAGATAATGCATGTTTCAAGTGATTTGAGTTAATACCGTTCCTTTATTTTGTCGACATTTTTAAATATAGCAAATATTATTGTAAAAAAAAAAAAAAAAAAGAAAAAAGAAAGAAAGAAAGAACTTTCATAGTTTCGTTATATTCGTTTCATAGCAGATTACTACGAAACTGTGAGAGATATGGAAAGGCGTCTTGAAGTATACGCTATTGAGTAGAATCTTACCTTTCAAACGGTACGTATATTATTTCTATATCTCAAAAACTGAGGGAGCTAGATCATTTTATGTAGCCCAAGATGTTGGATTTTGAGAACTTACGTTGCGAAGTGGCAAGCGAAAGTACTCTCACAAATAAAGACGAAAAACATTTGGAAAGGTAACTAGTATAGTAATACATTATTTTTGGAAGCCCTGCCCTCCTAGCGGAAATAGAATTTGGGCATTGACTTACAATGACGTCATCAATATGGTGGCCAAGCTATAGTGTGCTCTGGTCCCATGTGCATTGAAAGGTACCCTCTGTTTGATTTCAGTTCCATGTTTGGGGTGGTCCGTTTCTTTATACAAAAAATTGCTCACATGATTTTGGTATGATCTATAAGGCCCCCCTTGGATTCCAATATGGCCACTCTGTCGCCATATATATTTTGCAGTTATTAATTTATTAATAAAAGATCTTAAGGCTCAAAAAAGAACACAATTGGGAAAGAAAAGTCACTACAAGTTTACTGTCAGTTTTTGATGAGTTTTATTCCAAGTCATTAACATTACTTCACTGTTTGCTAACACTACAAGTATTTCAACTCACAAAACACTTGTTTGTCGTCTTAAGGGGGTAAAATAGTATTTTCTGACAAAAATCAATGGTTGTCCATCGAGAAGAACGATGGGCAGCATGAATAGGATCAATTCCAGGAAAAATCGGTTGCAATGAGAGGTGGTTGTTCAGAGGGGTTTCACTGTACGCATGTTTATAAGTCTAATTATAAAATTACAGTGAAATTTTTATAATTCATAAGTCAAAAACGTAAGTTTCTATTACTTTGAAGCGATATGTTCCGACTAAAACATTTCTAATGACATCATGCATTCTTAAATAGTCTCCTGTACTTGCAGAAAATATTGATTCATGTAGTTATTTACGACCCGAGTGAAAGCTCCCCCGTAGCATTATGAATAGCTTGTTGTTAATAGTTGCGCGTGGTCCTATTCTCTGCGGATGCTCAATAGTTTTCGGCGTTGACCACGCGTTGTGCACAAGAAGAAGCGAACTACTGAAAACAGAAGTAGAGGCCTGTAGATTAAAATGGCTGTTTATTACATGACGAATTAACAACGCATTTTTAAGCTGACACACTAAAATTCATCCAGTTACACTTTAATTTGCTTCACTCAACACACATTTTTAAAAAATCTTCAGTTATGCTAAAGAATAAGAAAATCTTTTTTTGTTTACAAAGCCTTTTTATACATTGTGTTTTTAAATTGTACATAGGTTTTAGATATATCAGGAACTATATTGGAAAGTGGAGAAGATGTCCCTGAATTAACTGGGAAGATAAGGTTTCCGAGTTCAGTAGGAAGAATCGAATACGGTGGAGTAGGATTGTGTTCTTCGCGAAAGGAAAAAAGTCTTGGATGTCGTCTTATGCTGTCCGCAGAAGATCATGCCATTCTGATGCTACAACATCCAGGTAAGTTAATATTAACAAAATAAATTATTAACCTTGGTAGGAAATACATGCATTAATTTCATTGTGAAGATTTGCTACTAAGATTAGTAACTTAATGATATTTGCTCCGTACGTTACACGTAAATATCAACAAAGAACACGTAACGTATAGAATTCAAGCAAAATTTATGTTCTTAATATTAGCGATTTAAAAGTTAATTTTTGCGGATAATATTAATTTATAGCAGTAAAATTTTTAGTTTTCCCCTACTTTACTATGTAAGTCCTTTCCTCGCACTAAACCTTTCATATATTTTTCCATAGTCTTGTGCGAACTAGATATTACATACAAAATGTTTGTATGATTTTTTTTTTTTTTTTAATAATAAACATTGTTGTATAGCATTAGATAATACACTCGAAATATTTATACATTATCGAAATGGCATTTTGTTTCTAAGTAAAGGCTAAAGTATGCTGTGATATTAGTGACTTTGCTACTGTTATGTTGGACAAAATTTTCAAGTCAACATTCTTTTTGATTTAAAATTTATCGTAATTTCGTTATATTTGCCAAGACTTCGTTTGATCATTTATTATTGCGACCAGAATTAACTGTTGCTCAATACCAGCGAGAAATTTTAATTTAGAAGTGGAATGCTTACTGTAAAGTAAGTGTTGCGCGGATAGTAATGCTTATAATTACTTAGTTTTGATATAATGAGTGGGAATGATATAATAGTGAAGTATTTATATTTGAGGCGCACCTGATAATAAGGACGAATTCAATAAAAATTACGAGCAATCTAAACGGTCGGATGCTACATTCGAGTGTAATACGATGGAGTATTGAAAAGTTATTGGCTTTGCCAAGAAAAACAAGTGTTAGAGGTCGAGATTACATATTTATTCAACGTATTCCCCTTTGAGATCAGTGCACTTCTGAGAGCGTTGTTGAAACTTTTCTAGACCATGCAAAAAATCTTTCGATTGTCCTTCACACTTTTTCCCTCATCAGCCCGTGTGACGTTAGAAATGTCCTCAAAACGGCGACTTTTTGAGGTTGAAAAATAGTGAATTGGAGCCGATTTCGCAGCCACAATGTTGGACTTGTGTACGGGTGCATTATCGTGAAATATGATGATCCCTTTTGTGAGCTTCTCCGGGTGTTTCCTCTCAACTACTTCTTTCAGCTGGTCTAGAAGGTTAGCATAATACTGTCCGGTGATAGAGGCGCCATTCGGTAGGTAGTCCACCATTATAATGCCATCTTTGTCCCAGAAATCGGACACAGGACTTTTTTGGCCGATTTCTGAGTACGGAATTTTTGGGGCGGGGAATCTCTATGGCGCCATTCCTTTGACTGTTCCTACGTTTCAGGATCATAAATATGGATCCAGGTTTCATCCTCTGTCTAGCCAAAAAGTCATTTGTCTTTTCAAAATGAGCTAAGATGGCTTTGGACGCTTCGACACGTTCGTTCTTTTGATCCGTACTCAAACGTTTCGGCACTCATCTCACTGAAAGCTTGTGCATGTTTAAGACTGAGGTAATAATATAATCACCTCGCTCCCTGGAGATGTCAGGTATCTGAGCAATCCTCTGTTTGCTGGTCTGTTGAGGTTGACGGGCGCCAGCTGCGGGGCTTATCTTCGACCGTGAAATGGCCAGTCTTAAAAAACGCGATGTTCAGGTTTTTACACGACTGTATGAAGGACATTTTTTCCCCAGTATTTGGCACATCTCTATATGAATTTCCCTTGCAAACTTTCCCTGGAGCCATAAAAGCTTCGTAACAGACTTCAGCTCTGACGACAAACTTCCTCGTGCCTCTTCCATCTCACCTTCTACCTACAATGACAATGTTTTACAATTAGATTTCAATTGATTTTAACACAGTTATATATTAAGATATGAGGCTTTTATATGCCAACAATTTCATTTGTCTACTTCAATTTAAAGGGAACTAAGCCAGGAACTTTTCAACTTCTCGTACCAAGCGACACTGTGGCAGCTAGTTCTCGTGCCTATACAATGTCTGGAAATTACACCAAAACCTTTCGGGAAGTGATTCATGTCACCAAAATAAGACAAAAAATATAGACCAGCTTGAATGCACAAATGACTCCTTTTGTATTACCAGCCGAAAATTTGTGAAAAATGTAAAAGCAACCGTAACTCAAGAATAGAATGTCGAATCAATGCCAAATAAAAGGAATATATTATTTTTAGTCATCGATTGGGTGGCATAAATGTAGCGCGTAAAGCAGGTTACCAAACTTTTTCAACTGCAGAGCCCTTTCTGAAGCGAAAGTTTCTTGTGGAGTCCCAAAGGAGCCTTTAGTTCTGTTTTTGTATGTTCTGATTTTTTAAATAAAAAAAGTATATTATGAATAAAATAGGAATGCATTTTTTGTTCATTTATTTGTTGTAAACGATAGTAAAAAAGAACTGGTCAGTATTATTTATAACTGAAATCTACAAGATGATATAGTTCGTTAAGATTTTTAAAAAAGTGTTACATGTACCGTAATCACTCCGCTACCAGTGTGGAGCTGAAACGGCTGGTGTAATCGGAAAAATTCCACCATTTTAAATTGAAAACCACATATTTCCAACAACTTTCTTTCAATTTTTTCGTGAGTTTCTTCCGTGGTTAAGTGGTTAGCATACGCGCCTTTGACGTGGGAGACCTGGGTTCGATTCCCGGCGGGAGCTCATATGGTTCGGATTCCACATTAATCAGTAGGTCCACGTCTCATAGCCTCGCTCCTGAAAAGGGGCGTTCAACTCAGTCAGTCAATTTTTTCGTATTTTGATTCATAACAGAGTTAGCCTATGATCCAGGATTGTTGTTGTACCGTGTATGTTTCCTGGCTTTATATCGATGTGAAATCGGCACTCCTCATAAAGGAAGTGAAACATGTGATTGCAGCTAGTAAATAGTAGTACGTGTAATATCTGTGGAAAGCCACATACGTTGTAATTTTGGACCTTAAGAGACTAGATAAATTACAATAGTTGTTCATGAATCGAACAATGATTCATAGATTTTAAGAGTTTAAACGCGAACATTAATTTAACTTCTATTTAGTTATGCATAACTGTTTTTCTTTACACTTAATCCACGTCATTCCTTATTTCCCTAAAATTCTTTGTTTTGCTGTCGGGGCTTCTATTCTTTTAATAGGAACTCTTCCGTAGCGTCTGCGTTTTATTTGAGGGTTTTCGATATTTTCCTCTCTGAGTGCACTAAAAGTAGATTTTATCACTCCAGTTAAATTTTCTTTACTATCTTCTTTTACTTTGCACACTGACGCACTTGTATCATATCTTCGTATTCTGTTGGTGTGAGCGTTTCTTCACAGTGTACTTTTTGGGTTGAGTTTGGAATTTTGAGTCTACAATGTCTGTATCAATATTTTCACTCGACATACATCCATAGATAATTTGTTAATTTGTATGCTATTCCTCTTATGTCTCATTTTCTGCAAACAGAAATATTGTTCATATTGCTCATTCTTTGTAGTAACTCTTCACAAACATGCACAACAGCTGCACTTAATTGATTGCTGTTTTTATCTAATTAAGTTAATATTTCGAGCTACCAATTCACTCTTCGTGAATATTTTAATCTTGTTTCTTATCTCTATACATACTTTAATCAATTCAGTGGGCTAATTCTCATTACTCCTATTTTTTCTTTCATTTAAGCTTCTGATTTGAGATTTCTAACTTTATTGATATTTTTTCTCTCTCTTTTCAAGGAAGAAAAAAAGAAGGAATGAAGAAGATAGTAATTGGTCAACAAACTTAAAAAGCTCTTCTTA
>NC_137458.1:204800052-204880052 GCF_964235325.1 Thermobia domestica | reverse complement strand
ATTGACAAATTTCTAGTAGAAATTCTAACGAAAAAAAATAAATAAACACTCGGAATTGCACTACTGATATTTTGAAACGTTTAACCGTTCTTTGTTTTGAAGTAGACAGGCAAGTCTGCCTGACACCAATTCATTTTTTACTTATCTTTAAAAGGGGTAAAGATTTTTGTTGTATTATTAGTTCCAAAGATTCTGAACGAATATATTAGACTAAATTTATTTATTTATTTATTTATTTATTTATTTATTTTTACACATACTAGGGATGCAATAAGATATTAATTTTTATTAAGTTGTAATCAGATTGACTTTATATTCATTCCTGTCGAATTTACTTGATGCAATAATTGACCGACTTTTATGATTGAAAAGAAGTGTTGAGATTTATTGTGTGAAGGCACAAGGAAGATAACTTACCTATTCCAATGTTTTGACATATGAAAATGTCTTTATATAATAGTATAAAAATGTATTAGGTTGTTATATAAAGAAAGTTAACATTATTTTGTGTATGGGTGGTGGTAATTCTGTTTTATGATGAGTTGTTTACAGCTTTAAATATGCGTATAGTCAGTCATGCGCGAATTGTTTTCTAAAGGCTTGAATTGTAATAGTTAAAATTAAAGGGTAAAATGAGTTCAAGATTATTTCGAATTTTTCCTTCTTGTTTTTGTATTCAGTTTCTTCAGTGTCTGACTAAATGAATATGTATTATATATATATATATATATATATATATATATATATATATATATATAATTTGTGTGTTAACAAATCTACATTTATGTTAATAATTCTTTTTATCTGCAATGTGCATTCGTAACAGTGGATATAGGAATGTCATGTAAGTATTCAGCTAGACGTTAAATGTGTGTTTGTTGTTTTTCTCTTTTCTTCTATTGATTTATTGTTGTGATATTAGCATTTAATGCATGTATTGTGGATGTTTATATCAAATGATCATGTTGTTAAGTGTTGTTATTATATTAAAACACTGAATGACGTGCAATTAAGCTGTTGGTATGTAAACAGTTGCGGTGTAATCAATTGAAAAATGTAGTAGAAGTTGTCTGTGAAAAATTAAATGAATACATAATAAAATGGAGGTCTTGTTCTGAGGACTCATGTAAACAATGAAATATAGGGAAATAGTATATATTGTTTTGATTCAATACAGATAAATATTATAGTAGGAGAAAAGACGAGAAAGAAACAGTACATACAGGATGTATAAAAATTATCAATTTTGTTGTGTTCTCTTTTCGAGACGTGACGTTAACATTAGTACATCCTCTGTAACTAATGCTTACGTAGTTTTGCACTACTCGAAGCGGAAACAATTATCGAGAATCAAAGACATCGTAGAATAATGACGAAATTTGTATGTGTTTGTGTGTACATGCATGCATATACGACAGTTACTTTGGTTGCTTTCTTAGTATATGTGGTTATTTTAATATCCAAGAGAAGGTATATTTGGAAACCAAACCAACGTGAGTGAGTTTTCCCTAAAGAATTGCTGACTGTTTTTGTACCATTATATAACCAATTGTTCGAAGTGCAGTTATATGAGAATTAATATTTAATTTCATAGTGTGGTGTTTAGATCACCATTTTGTGGTAAATAAATCTGCGTTAATTTGTTTCATTAATATTGTTTTCATATACTAGTATACACTTTCCGTAACATCTCTCTAATTAACTCTATGGCGAATGGAACCGGGAAGTTGAATCTTACCGAAATCCGCGCGCCTTAATTTTTCTTTTACTGAAATTTTAATGCTATCCCTAATTTTAATCGAAGTATCCTTAACATTAGTACATTCCAAACTTTCTAAAACCGAAGATTTACAAGGGTCGTTCAAGGATGACCGGGATTTTCGTACGTAAAAAATCGACGAATAGCCGGATCATGAAACTTGCGGGTGATGTAATGTATTCCTTCTCGCGTAACTAGCGCCCGGCTTGACGTATTTGGCCCATGCACAGCAGTTGCAGTGAATATGGCGGCAAGCAGTGTGCCTGTGACTATGGAGCAACGGTATGTAATCAAATTTCTTGTGAAGCAGAAAGTTAAACCAGCTGAGATTTTAAAGATTGCAAGCACAGTATGGTGAACAAACGATGTCAGGGAGTAGAGTGTACGAATGGTGTGAACAGTTTCGCGAAAGACGGGAGCTGGTGACAAATGAAGCGCATTGACACATTCGCCCAAGGGTGTTATCCATGTGGATTTTCTGGACAAAGGGAGCATAATTAATGCCCAGAATTACTCACATTGTTCAGTGGTGCTGTACGAAAGTCCATTCGCAAGAAAAGACTTTGGATGTTGTCTGGAAATGTCATTCTTCTCCATGACAATTCCCGCCCTCACACGGCCAATGTGACAACCCTGGCCGAAATGCGCTGGGAACTTCTGCTCTATCCCCCCTACAGTCCAGATTTAGCCTCCAGTGATTATCATTTGTTTGCAACCCTTAAAGATGATCTGGGAGGGAAGAAATTTACGACAGATGAAGCACTGCGGAACGGTGTCCTCCAGTGGCTACGACAACAACCAAGTTCTTTCTACGCCAAAGGAATCAGGGAGCTGCCACAACGAAGGCAACGGTGCCTCGACGCGCACGGAGAATACTTTGAAAAGCTGAGATAGTTTAGTGCTTCTTGTTCTATCTGTTTCCTCTGAAGAAATAAAAAGTCCCGGTCAAACTTGAACGACCCTTATCAACACTTCAGTCTGGTATTCCCTTCTCGCCTGACATGTACTCCCTCCTCTAGTTTCCTTAAATTAAACCTCCCCGTTTTCAGATACTAAAGATTTCCTTTTTTTTCAACGATAATCTCTCTCTCTACGTATATATATATATATAGATGGGCCATGTGACGGAACGGGACATTTGAATACATTTTCACGACGTCGTTTGCTTGGTACTACCAACAGTGAGTAACGTAAATCCCTGACTACTTTTGAAATAAAAAAGGGGAATTGTATTTTATATTTCTATGCCAGAATATATGTAATGGAATGCACACTAATGCCTAGAGATAAATTTAAGTGCTTGTGACGGAACGGGACACGGAACATTAAAGCAGTTTCAGATAAGGGGACTTAGGTTGACATTTCTGTAAAATAACCGAAGCAGTATTTCCCATAATCTTATCGATTACAGTACTAGTTACTTCCTTCAAAATAGTGCGGCTTCAGTACTGATAACTGATTAGTTTGGGTAACACCGTGAATTATATTCGTGACGGAAAGGGACACCTATGAGAACTTAATAAAATACGAGACAATTCATTTATTTGAAATGTGTTTTTTACTAATATACTAATATCAAATGAAACTATAATATACAATGTTATATATAGAATAAGTTGTATATAATATACTAGGATGAAACTATAGTATATGAACTGAAAGACTGACAATTAATACAAAGCCGAATACTGATGTACATAATTGAAAAAAATATTCTATGGATGTTACATCTATTTCATGGGAAAAAATATCTTTCACGACCGTCGATGTCAGGGGTCGGCTTTAAAATATATGTGTTTGGTATCCAAAAAGTATCGTTTCCTTTAAAAACGAACTTCGAATTTCCAGTACCGGTAGTTATTTTTCACGAATGACACCTCGCTTTCTGCTGCACCCATTGAAACAATTTGTTCCATGAATTGTTTAACAGACTCCTTACCAGTGACTTGAACAACAACAAATGTCCCTACTTAAAGCCGTGGTCCTGTACAATCAATGGATTCATCAGCATCGAAGTTTCAGAAATCTTGAACTTTAAGTTATGTTTAACTTCAGAAAGCGAATTTGTCTTATTACACACTATATATGGTGACACTCCTTCAACATAGTGGACTGAGTATGTGTCTGGAATTGCCTAGATGTCCTGCAAGCAGATGCCAAATTCTTGTTTCGACTTAAGCACTTTTCCCCTCGGACACAACAAAACTGTCGTTGATTTTGAGACTGCAGATGCACACGCATAAAATGTTTGCGCGTCATCGACATTAAATTTACTACCTAACACTGCGTGCCACACAAGACGTTTTAATTCTCCATCTACAATTCCCTTTCCATGACTAGTAGCCAAGAAATTCCACGTCAGAGCAACTTGAAACTGCTTCTGAAGAAGTGTCATTTTATACAAAGTGAACCGCTGTTTAAACTGGCTGACTGTTCCATCAGAGAAAATATTAATGCTCTTTACTGATGAACATCATTCTTTAATTAATCCTAATAACACCTTCAGGAAAGCACTAACAGCATACTTATCATGGGTCAGTTTCTCACTTACAACGGCGTAACTTGGAATAAGTTTTGGAGAAATCCATCCTACAGCAGTAAATATGGTAACTTGTTGGGTTTCCCAGTATGCAGCCTGAATTTCGTCTTGATGTCGAGCACTATAGTTTTGTATGAAATCAATTTGTAGAACAATCTGTTCCCCATTACCTGTATTTTTTTTCCCTCCAAGGAGTATCTGTTCTGCATCTATTAGGAAACAGTGGATCAAAGAAAAGGTATTTTGCTTACTAGATTCTCGAAAGCTTCACTTAGCTTACTTAGGCGTACTTCTTTCATGACTGTAGTAATTTTCCCTTTTGTTACTTTCCATACAAACCAAGTTATTTCCGATATGTCATCAACAAGATTGTTGTATTTGCACTGAAAAGTATGAGCTCCACACGTCTTACATTTGTCGGTCATACAAGATTCGTTCTTGTCACTACAGACAATATTTGTTATTAATTCCGACGATTTAGCGGAAAGTCTTTAGAATAGCGAGAAAGTACACCCAGAAGTAAGAAGTAAGTTAACATTTTCGTTACAACGGTATAGACAACTTTGATGCGGCATCAGGTTGCAGTGTCCTTATCTTCCGATACTGGGTTTTTCATGAGAATACCAATCCGAATTGCGATGTGTTAGACATTTCCGTCATTTCCGTGACGGAATAAGACATATTTTCAGTTCATAATTGTGGCTGTTTTAAAGACATGCACCACAAGTGAAATACCTCGTGAAACTTGTCCATTCATGGTGGCTTACTGTATGTTATATTGTGTTCCAAATATAAATACTTTCAAAACTGTTTGAAATTTTTAATAATTTATGACGGAACGGAACAAACCGCACATTGGTATTTTAAATGGAAGAATGACTTAATTGTATGTCTTTTCGAGGTAAGAAATATGTGCCTGCTCGTAAGAGTATATTACAAAGTGAACACAGAACAAATTTTCACACAAATGCAGTGAAACCTCACCTTGCTAAATCAGATTTCTCGTGGACAAAATTTTCAGTAAGTCCAATATGCGGACGCCATCTTGGTTTAAAAGGCGGGATTACACTTCAAACGATATTGCCAGTCAATAATTAAGCTTGTTACCGAAACGCTAACTCAAGTACTAACGAAATAAGTAAACATCAAGTTTCTGAAATAAAAATGAATTCTAGTGATATGGTTTCTCTTTCCGCGGAATGATCCAGAAACGACCCAACATCAATGATGCTAAACTGTCCTTCTATCTACTAAAATGTGTTTTGGCGTGGGAGACCCGGGTTCGATTCCCGGTGGGAGCTCATGTGGTTCGGATTGCACATTAATCAGTAGGTCCACGTCTCATATAGCCTCGCTGCTGAACGGGACGTTAAACTCAATTCAACTCAACTACTAAAATGTGATCAGTTTAATCATGTGTTTTTTTTTTTTTTTTTTTTTTTTTTATCTATGAGGTCCAAGTATATTTATGAATGTCACGATATAGGAATTTTGCGCTGTTCACGACAAGGATTTTTAATGTTGCATAGTTCACGAGTCATTGTCATTACTTTTCCTCATGCAGACTTTTGTTCCTTATAACTTATTTGAAAATATCCTCTCGTCCTACCTTCACATTGAAATCCCTAATATAATTTTCATATGGTATCGTGGGAGTTTGTCAAATACACTCTCTACTTCTTCATAAAAATTTCCTTTATATTATTATCCTTATCTTATGTTTGGGCGTGTACATTTAGAACAATAATATTGCACCACCAACCTTGAAGAGTAATAAAAGAGAGTCCATCATTAACAAATTCAACACTTTTAATTGCTGATATTATTTGTTTTTGATCGAAAAACCTTGTTCCTAGTTGGTGATTTTTATTTCCCTCCTCATAAAATACGTAAAATATCGGGTCTGCACCATTCCCTTTCCTTCGCATGTAACTTTCCATCAGATCCATTGCATATTTCTCTAAATTATTTGATACGGATTTAATGCCTTCTTATATTTCCGTGTTCGAAATCGCATGTCCATTTTACTGAAGTCGTGGCAGAGTTATCAGTCCTGGTCTGAAGCTTTTGTAATGTTTCTGATATATATATATAATAGACAGAATGAGATTGTTAGCCTCACGCCAAATATCCAAGCTAAATTACCTCTCATTGTCGTCTGTTCGCAACTCCTTATTCCATATACGTATATTCGAAGCTAACCTCTGTTTCGATTCTCAACCTGAGAACCTGCCATATCGTGGTGACAGGAACCCACGTTACACGGGCCGTCGTATCAATTTATTTTATTATATTGTGTATTTCAAACTAATATAAGATAGTAAGTCTTTATAGGATAGTAAATCTTCGAATATGGTATTTTTTATTATTATTAAATGAATTGTCTTCTTTAAGGGTATACTTCACCATTATCAAAATCCATTATTTTACTATCATGAAATCAGTGATATCTTTGTGTTATGTATTGGAATTGTAAATTTGTAAAGTTTGTTTTGGAGCATAATTTTAAATATTCTAGAAGCTATTCTAAAACGGGTTTTATTATACATTTATGTAGTTTTATAAAGTGCAATTGTGTTAACATGATTATTCATTGTATATGTTCTTTCAGCTGGAATTCTGGGACCATTTTTGCGACGTATTAGTACACAATTGCTTCAAATACGCTCTTTGCTTTTGACTGTACTTGGATTTGGAGAACCACCTTCTGCTAGTCAAAGAGCTGGACTAATACGAGACGAATTTGGATTGCACAAGATGATAGTTGCTGCCACTGTTGCTGGCAAGGTAAATTAACAAGCAAAAAAATTGTAATATAGATACAGTTGGTAATCAAAGTATAGAAACACCTGAAAAAAGTGCAACGTACTAGATTACTATGGCGGTGGACTACTTTTTGCCCTCAGAACAGCTCTGATGCGACATGAAATGCGGTCATAGAGGTCGTGAATAGTAGCAAGTGTATTACCCAGTTCGTAAGAAAGGATAAAGGCGGAAATTGCGTCGGATTCGTCTCGAAAACGGGACAACAGATGATGAATTATGTTCAGATACGAGATTTGGCGGACTAAGGATGGTGTAGAATTTCATCCCGATGTTCATCAAACGGCGCCGCAAAAGGTCCAGCAGTGAGAATTGGCGCATTATCATCCTGGAATATGGCGTTATTGTTCGGAAATAATTGGAACGTAAGATGTACATGGTCCCCAAAAATACCGACATAATCAAGGAGAGCAACGCGACTAGTAAGCTTCAACACAAGACCTACTGAAAAGCAGGATATTGCGGTCCACAGCATCACAGAGCTGCTACCATGTTTCACCGTTGGACATAGACACTGTGGAGCTTCTTTGGCTATCTTCTACACACATAAAGGCCTGTGGTTTGAAATAAGGTTAAAGATGATTCATCCGACCATATCACAATTTTTCTCCTCACCAGAGGTCCATGTTGCAGGATCACGCCACCATCGACGTCATACTAAAGCGTTATGGTCCTTACAGTGGTTTCAACCGTACAACCTGACCCCATATAGTCATGTCATGCAACTTGAGGCGGACAGTGATGACCACGCTGTAGGAAGTGCTGCTGAAGTTCTTCCGTCACCTGCACTTCAATCGTATGATTATTCTTAATGATAATCAGTTTTAATACTCGGTGAGACATGTCATTAATTGTTTCCTTTACGACCACTGTTCGTCATCGTCGATGTGATTTTGCCTTGAGTTTTGTAGGCCTCATCACATTGGGCACTATACCTCATAACACACGCAACACGCCACTTTCATCATGATTGGCATCACGTAATTGTGCGCTAACAATTTGTCCAATTCGGAAATCAGAGAAGTCACCGATTTTACACTATCACTGTCTGCTCGGTTCACTAACTGCTTGCTGGTGTTCTACTGCTTTTCACATAGTGGAGAGTTAGCCCAGCGCTGCGGTTGCCACCTTACTGTTGCCCACTCAGACATTTGACGTGTTTTCAATTCTATGTGTTTTTGCTATTTGCACAACTATCTGTGTATGGCAACTAGTAATTATATTGTGCGAATTTTTATTTGTGTAATTATATTGTAGCTTCATTTACTCAGATCACTGCAGAGAAACAAAATGAAAAGATTGTACATTGTCAGAAATATATTTGCGTTCTTTTGCACTCACCTCTTATCCTAGCATGTTGACATCACTAGCATATAAAGGCAAGTGGTTTAAAGTATTTAAGTCAATACTCTATTACTATTTTATAATCATAATCGTATTTTCTAAAACTAAGTTAATTTTACCTTCGCAGACCGTACATTCTTCTTGGAAATATTAAATTATTCAAAAATGTTGTGTTTTTTAGCTTAATCATGCGCTTGTTTAATATCTGTGATTAGTCGACGAATCGTACCGTCACATTCCCAATTTATATCTAGTAATAATTATCTAATATGTAGCTCAATGAAGTCCTATAAAATTCATAAATGTGTAATAAATATTCGTAAAATGTAATAAATATAATTATTATAACATAATACTAAATAGTAAGACTATTCATGGCTTTGGATTAATTGTTTTAACAAAAGAGACACTGACCAAAGCTTAAAACTTTACTTTATTTTAAATTATAATTTGTAACTGTTTCGGATATCTAGCATATCCTTCTTCAGACACATTTATATATATGTCTGTATTTTCATTAATTTCGATCGTGTCTGAAGAAGGATATGCTAGATATCCGAAACAGTTACAAATTATAATTTAAAATAAAGTAAAGTTTTAAGCTTTGGTCAGTGTCTCTTTTGTTAAAATAATACTAAAATATATAATATGTATTTGATTCTAGCATTTTTAGAATATTGGAATCTTGTGAAAATATATCATATAGAACATAAAGATACATCGCGAGAGTTCAATACATTAATTACGAAAACAAGGGAATGTAGTAGTCAATAATAATAATAAACGAAATGAAAAAAATAACTTGGGGGACAAATAAGATGTTAGAAAATTAAAAGTAGACTAATGCAGAAAATCCATGCTATTGTTTCCTTCAGAGTCTATCATCGCCGCAACTGGTTTAGAAGAATTTAGTAGAGTTTAGAAGAGTGAAATCAATTTTGTCCGTTATCATTCTTGCAAGTTCGGCTTTAACTCGCACAAATGAATGGAAGCTGAAGATATTCAAAAACATTTTTTTAAAAGAAACTATTAAGAGCAAAAGAAGATGAGTAAATGGATAAACAAAGATTATAGAGTATGTACTGGTCATCAAATATCATACGGATAAAAGTGACCTCTGAGATGGGTGGGACAGTCAGCCTCGACATGGGAAGGAAGTACGTACGCTGTACGAGAGAATTCTAGGTGGATAGTCTGCACGAATGAGACTTTTGAATATGCCAATAAAGTAGAAGACTAATAAAAATCTAGACTTCAGCAAAGTGGGTAACAATAAATAGAAAATATTGATTTGTCACACGGTAAGAATTAATGACGAGGTTTTGTTTCTATGGCGATAAGACTTAAGGTTTCGGAAACCATAGCACTAGTACCTAACTACTAATATACTACAATGAACAATAGAAATTATGAGTAAAAAGCAGTTCGATGAGGGAGGCAAGTAAATGAAATGAAGTGATCGATATCTATAATTAGTACTTAAGAAAATGCATTTTACTTCCAGATTTTTGGAATAGATAATAGAGATGGGAGGATCATATGGCAACAGAGATTGGACGATGTGGCAGCATTTTCTGTTAAGGGAACAGGAAAGGATCAAATTCTACTTTTTGTGCAAAGAACATCTAGTCATTACCCGTATCCAGCACAGTGTGCATTGTTAGTGAAACACAAGGTATTTATTTTGTCTTATAAAAAATATATCATAAAGAATGCAATTGAGAACAAGAATAGGTGATTCTTTATAATTTCTAGTATATGCTCTAGTACATACTCGGTATAAAAAGAACTCTCCATCAGTGGGTGCAAGGTGAGTTCACTTTATGTTGGTTTTTCTTTGTTTCTGCTATGTTAGAAGTAGTTGAATACTTTACAGAGTACAAAATATCGGATTTCTGGAAATAATTTCATATATATATATATATATATATATATATATATATATATATATATATGGGACATTCCGTGTGAAATCAGCCAATGAAATGACAAAATCAGACCTGACGATCTTAGATTTTTGTAAACATTGATGCATAGCTTTATTACAGTGGGAGATGAAAAAATCTCAAATATTACCCCTCTCCTCCTGAAAGTGTCCCCATACAGAGTGTTCAAAAATTTCAAAAAAGGGCATTTTTTCAGTTAGTGATAGTTAAAAATTGTCATAAAATAATTAATATGTGCACTAGAGACATGGAACAAACACCATTGGAAAGCTTAAAGATTACTCTACAAGTTGTACTATATTAAAAAAAACTGTGTATGAAAAATAACACTTCAAGAATTCAAATTAAAATTTGAATTTTGAATGTCGCACAGAAATACCCTATGAATTTGTTCAAAATTGTCCAGATTGTAGTCCTATATGTGTACTACAACACCACAAAGTTTCATTTTGGGCACTCAATAAAATCCGATTCAAAATTCAACATAAATCAAACATTGCTAGATATTGACCGTCCATCTTTCGAGTTATTTAGGCAGGTATTACGTTTCCGAACATTACTCAATAGAGGTCATTATTCTTGTTAGTCAGTATGGATATTTCTAAATTTATGTTGGCTACATTGGTACATGTTATTTTCATTCCTTTGTTTCAGGATTACTGTTACAGAAGTTATTATGAAAGGGAGATATATATTTCCCTCTCTTTCGCAATATTTGTATCAAATATGTTATGAAACAGTGGCACTCTTCACAATCATTCACTCACTTTCAGCACAAACAATTAGTGAATATATATATATATTCCTATTTCAATGATGCACTTCCTCATGTCTGTAACAGCAATCCTGAAACAATGGAATGAAAATAACATGTATCAATGTAGCCAATATAAATTTAGAAACATCCGTACTGACTAACAAGAATAATGACCTCTATTGAGTAATGCTTGGAAACGTAATACCTGTCTAAATATCTCGAAAGATGGATAATTGTGTAAATTCAAATGAATACATTAAGAAACAAATGAAGTTGAATATAAATTCCTTTGATGCTGCAGGTAAATAGCTACAGGCAAATGATTATCGATCTGAACCCAGATATTCACATGGTCAATATCTAGCAATGTTTGATTTATGTTGAATTTTGAATCGAATCCCATTGAGTGGCCAAAATGCAACTTTGTGGTGTTTTAGTACACATATGGTATTAAAATCTGGACAATTTTGAACAAATTAATAGGGACATTTCTGTGCGAAATTCAAGATTCAAATTTTAAATTGAATTTTTGAAGTGTTATTTTTCATTATACAGGTTTTTGAATATAGTACAACTTGTAGAGCAATCTTTAAGCTTTCCAATGGTGTTTGTTCCATGTCTCTAGTGAACATATTAAGCATTTTATGACAATTTTTAATAATCACTGTAATTTAAAAAAATGCCCTTTTTGAAATTTTTGAATACCCTGTATGGGGACAGTTTCAGGAGGAGAGGGGTAATATTGGATTTTTTTTTTTCATCTCCCACATAAAGCTGTGCACTAATTTGTACACAAATCTGAGATGGTCAAGTCTGGTGACTTGTTGATTTGACATGGAATGTCCCATATATATATATATATATATATATATATATATATATATATATATATATATATATATATCCTCCTATTCTTCTTCTTCTTCTTCTTCTATTATTATTATTATTATTATTATTATTGACCCAGAAATGTTGAAGTGGTGCACAGAAGACTTCATTCTTTGACCGCTTCTTAGATAAGAATGTTTTTCCCAGGTTTTCTAGTCATCTGCATAGCGTTGTTGGCATATCTTATGTCTTTTTCCTGCTATGATTTCTTTCGTTTACAGTGCGGTTGTTTTCAGATAGTTAGTTTTTCTTTTTTCTTTTAATGTTCTTCTGGAATAGTTTTTTTGAAAAAGTATAGACCGAAAAGTTTCTTAATGGTCTAATATGTGATCTGACTGTAATTCTTTTTATAGTATCCGCCAAGTGAACTTTGTGGTGGACAAACATCGTGTGCGTGGGTTTCCTCGGGGTTCTCCCGTTTCCTCCCACTTTCTTCATTCTACCATTTCATTCATTACTCATCATCACCGTCTCATTTAGCCTAACCGGCATAACCGTGGGACGAAGATTTCATTTCATTTTTTTCTTTTTATAATATAACTAAAAGTGTAGAATAGTAACAAGTTGCGAATTATTTATTTAGGTACAGTTTATTAGCTGATAAGTACAGGGTGTTCCAAAATAACCTTTCCAAATTCGATCGCGTAAGTCAGAAATGGAGGTAAATAGAAAGGTGCAGTTTGCTGCACAATGTTCACACACAGGTAAGGTGTTTCCAACAAATCTCTCTTCTCTAATTTCTGTTGTTTTTGTTTTTGTCTTTGCAGGTGAAGCATTGACGAAAATGGAATGGTGAATAGAGACCAAATCTGCCACCCAGGTCCAGCGCAACTTTCGGACACGTAAAGGTGTCATGTGATCTGCTTCATGACCGTGTGGTGGGACCGTTTTTCTTTGCAGAGGCGTCAATAATCGCGACTCTTTATCTGGACATGTTGGAACAGTTTGTACTTCCACAGATCGAACATCTGTAGCTTAGCGATGTCCCTCTTCACTCGGCCGCGATCGTTAGGAGGGCTTTGGGCGACATTTCAGGTCGGTGACTTGGTCGAGAAGGACTCATTGCCTGGCCCCCAAGGTCTGCGGACATCACCTCACTAGATTTGTTTTCTTTGATACTTTGTGAAGGATGTGGTCTACAAGACCCAAGTGCAGGACCTGCAAGAACCGTGACCTCTCATCGGTGCAGCACTTGAACTCATTACAAAGGACATACTAGGCCGAACGTGGCCGGAATTGAAATCTTGCTGAAAGTATTCTGGTGCTACAGATGGCGCACACATTAAACTCTGTTAAACGGCTAGTAAAACTTGGTGTGTGTGTGAACATTATGCCGCAAAGCACACCTTTCTATCTATCCCCATTTCTGACGAACGCGACCAAAGTTTGAATATAAATAACAAACAATTAGTCTTAAAAAAAAGAAAAAAAAGAAAACATTAAAGAATAAATAATTTTGGCACAGTGTTGAGCTTTGCTTGTGTTATATACATTGTTTAATTTTACATTATGTTGTATTTATATCCGTTTATTTATTTTTGTATATTATCTTACCTTTGTGCAGTATTTGGTAGTGAGAAATAAAATATAGTGGAAGATTTTTTTTTTTTTTAAGCCCACTAAATCTTTATTAATTATATTTGCTTTAGATTACAGGAGAAGGAATTCTATTTGTATTCAACCCCATAACAGGACAGCCATTGGATGGAATCTTAAGATTAGGATATAAAGTGAAACAAACAACATTGCTCTACCACAGCAATGAACAGTTTTTACGAGGCATTTTATTGCTTGATACTGATGATCAGCTTCATGTTTATCCAGAATCAACAAAATCCGTAGTTGCAGCTCATGCATCGAAATTGTTTATGTTTACAGCTGATCCAGATAAAGGAATCTTAAAAGGATATTCATTGGCATTTAGTACTGAAAAAGTAAGATTTCACTTGGATAAAAGTTCATTTATTTATTCATTTAGTTGTATGCATAGGTTATTCTTTGTATGCTAATTAAAAATTCAGAACCCTCGGAGAATCAAAGGGTATGTTCTAAAGATCAAAAAGAGAAAGTAATTGTAACTGTTTTAAAAGTTACTATTTTCTAGAAAGAAAGGAAAAGTACTACTTAGTTTTAGGATATGAAATAGTATTTTTAAATTGCAAAGGTGTTTGTTCTAAGAGAGGTGTAGAAAATAATGTGCGCAAATAATAATTAAATGAAAATGAAACTTGAATTCAGGTAGGTTCAGTGTCAGATACAATGTTGTAAAGGTGAAATTAAAGTACTATCGGATCATTGGCAGACATCATCGTAAAGTGGTCGTAAAAATGTATTGTTGTCACAAATACTCAGAAACCAAAAATCACTTTGGACTGGCGAATAATTGTAGCCATAATTTGACGGATGACATTAATCTTGTTAGTATTGTTTTACTTGTATTGGCGCAATTAATTGGATGAATATTTTCTGAGTTTCTAGTTTTTATGTATTATTTTTTCTAATGTTATATCGTTTTTTAATTTCACTTCGCTGTATGTCTTTCTGACTATTAATCTATATTTGAATCTGCTGATCCCTTTATCATTTTTTTTCCTTTTCTTTCTGTTGTTGTGTACTTTTTTGCTATTTTATTTTAAGTTGGCTGTTTATTCTTGTGTCGTTACTCTGACAAAGCAAATAGCCTCGCTCTTGGCGCCCCTATTAAGTCCTAATCAATCAGTCGACCTATTTATGGGAGCAGAAAGCAAATCTTTCTTTATTGTCTTTTAGTTTGCCTTTTCATCCTTAAAGCCTTCCACCGAAAGTTCTCTTTGTCCAGACATATCTGCGTTGCAATGTGGAACGCAACACGAACTTTACATCTATTTTTCATCTTATTTCTGATTCCTGTCTAATGACGCATGTAGTGTGATAATGTTTTCGCTGTTCTTTGGTAAATTGTTTTCAATGTCCATTTCGGAATTACTGTATTTTGTTCCAGCCATATATTTTGATATTCGTACGTATATAGGAGATTATTTACTTTTTTGTGGGACGTAATGTAACAAAATAATTGAAGCAATGTAATTCTAGTGTGAATAACATGAATTCCCTTGTTCTTAGAATCTTCGTGCTACACCAGTGTGGGAAGTGAACTTGTCCTTGGGCTCTCAAACTATAACATCTGTTGTTGGAAAAAGTTTAGTAGAACGAGTCCATTCACAAGGGAGAGTGCTGGCTGACCGAAGTGTATTATACAAATATCTGAATCCCAATTTGGTAGCTGTAATCACTCAAGGCTTTGACCCAGTACAAAAATGTAAGTAATTACTTTTAAAAAATTCAAATAAAGTATGATTAGATTTCAGAAAAAAAAAAAAAAACTGCTGGATTGACATACATCTAAGTCCAGTTTTCAGTCTAACTGGAGGATATTTTTTTACCATATAGTTCATAAGGCATAATTAGTTTTCCATTGTATTTTTTACTTCTCAGATCTTAACTAGCTAGGCTTCAGACATTTATTTATAATTTGTATCATTGAGTTTACTCTTTGAAGCAGAAATTCGTTACTCACCAGAATAACGAATTAACTAAAGAACAAGCCGTGGTGAATCGAACTTAGAAGCTCCCGGCCTTCGACACTGTGGAACGAAACCTCTGTTGTCGATCCGAGCCTGTCCATTGCCAAGTCTAGCCACTAAATGTAGCGATCTTTAGTTTCTAGGCGATGGGACACATGCTTACCGAATTTCGTTCAGATCCGGCCAGTAGTTGCCGAAAAATAAAGTACCACATACAAGGCAAGTTGAGCCGAGCCTAGCGTGTCCCTAGACGAACCCGGCTACCAAAAATAGCAGTTTTATTCACGTGATCATAGGCTTTTTGACGAACATACTTGGTTCAAATCCAGGTAGTGGTTACCTTGAAATAAAGTACCAAGCCCAGCCACAGAATATAACATTTTGTTTATTCATTTGGCCATGGAGTATTTGCGTACTAAATTTATTCAGATTCGGCCAGAAGTTACCGACAAATACGCACACACTTGGAGTGAAACTATAAGCTCCTGTATGCTTACATGGCAGTTGTTACTGTATGCCAGTTGTGTGGTAAGTTGAGTTCTGATAAACTTGAAGAAAGAGGAACAGGGAAAAAAGGAAAGGAAGATAATCTCTATCATATAATTCATTAAGAGAGGGTTCATCTGCTAAATGTGAAACGGGAATTTAATTTCCTATTATTCAGTACGTGTGTCAGTTTCACTGTGCTTCTTAAAATTATTTTCCTATACGGTAACAATGTAAAAAAAATATATACTTGTACAATTTACTTTTACATATTAAATTCACATTTTGTTTTTTGATATTTTTAATATCAGTTCCGGTAATGTAGTGATCCCGTTGTAAAATTGTTATTCCAGAGTTTGTGATTATTTCTGTAAAATACAACTTTGTCTGTAACAACGATTAATTCGAAATCATGAAAAATATAACTAACTTTCTCACTTTTTAATAAATACTTTAAAAATGTAATAACCAAACAGCAGCAACCAACAGTAAGGGCCTGATACATAGGTCATTATTTAGCTTTATATATATATATATATATATATATATATATATATATATATATATATAGAGAGAGAGAGAGAGAGAGAGAGAGCGCTTTCAATTTCACTGTACTATTTGAGTAGTTATTGTTACATCTGACGCGTTCAACATTTCAGTGCGTAGGTGCACTTACCCTAGTCATCAGCGACCTCGCATAAGAATGTAGTTGAGTTGCAGGTGTTATTCGTATATGAATAGAGCTTAGTTACCAGTCTCTTTTGTTCAAAATTTGAATATCTTACATACATACTTAATAAGTAACAATATTGGAATGACCTCGAGTAGCGTAATCGCTAACGCTCTCATTATTGGTGCGAGTTGTCCCGGGTTCGATTCCCAGTGGAGACACTTGGTCAGAAAGGTGCAACAGCCTTTTCAGGCCAGCCATCCTGAGTGAGTTTTTTTTTTTTTTTTTTTTTTTTTGGAGTTCCTCATTCACACCAGGCAAATACTGGAATGGTACATCGAGGGAAATTTAAAAATTATAATCTTTAACAAGAATCAACTACTAAGTACTAACAGCACCACTGTTCTCACGTCATGGCTATTTTTCCTCCTCTTTTTCCATGGCAGTCTAACAGTAAGTGTCATACAGACAGAAGGTAAGAGGGGATTGTTTTGAGAAGAAACAGACAACACATACCACATAGAACCATGACAGCAATTGAATATACAAAAAGACAAGCAAAACGTGGTATAACAGAGATAAAGCAGATGTCGTTACTACATCAGCATATACCACAGTATACCTGATATTGTAACTTAGAGCTAGAGATTTAGGTTTCCAGTATGTTTAAATATGTCTTTTGTTCGATATACGAGGATTGGAACTTGAATAGTGTAACATAGACCGCCCACTACAAGAGGCTCTGTTCTTTCTGTCTACTGCCATTGCGCGTGACGTCCGAAGGGAGAGTCGATTTGCACTGAGGTAAGGTAGATATGTAACTAACTTGAGGTACGAGGAACATTATTTGATTCCGTTATGTAGCGCCTCGAAACCACTATTAAAGTTCCAACCCTTGTATTTAAATATAGTGTTAACGACACTGTTTCAGTTTTGGGTGCATAAAAAGAAATACACCTCGATCAAACATGTATATACTAAAGACGGTAAAATCTGTATTAAGAGTTTCGTTGTGGCTATATGGTTAGCATACACAACTGTTGGCGCAAGAGAGGCGGGTTTGGTTTGTAAGTGAAGGTCATGTGTTTGAATTCATTGTTAAGCGGTAGGTCTACATATTACTTACATAGCCTTCATGATGAAGAGGAAAGTTAAACTTGAAACTAACTAACCAGTTATCATGTATTGTAATCTTATGATCGTATAACAAAAAAATATTACAACGTGAACACAACTATCCTTAGAAGGAGTCGAGATTAAAATATTTTAGCCGTAACTAGCCGTAGTTTCTTTTATTTTCCTTTCACACTGTTATGGTTCTGTCGAGCACATTAATTTAAGTTTCTTTAGCTTTTGTGTTTTGCGTTCTTACGCAGTACCGAGGTTACAAAGGATTGGACTTACTATTAACGTGGGCTTCAAACTAGCACAGGACTTGAATCAGGTGTGGCTGGCGGGTGCACAAACCACTTGTAATCGTTTACTACTTCCCTGTTCTTGGAAAAAGAATGCTGAATAAGCGTTAAGCTCAGTTACTCCTGGTAACCTTAAAATTGCGATCTGGCATGGAAGAGTAGTAATTATTACATACCTTGGTCAAGGTAATCTCTGTTCGGGAACATGTTATGATAAAAAGTAAGAAAAAATTTCGAAGAATATCCTGAGTGGTCGGAACATTTTCAACACTCGTAATATATATAAGAGAAGAGTGCTACTAGTAGTAACGTTAATGAAAACGTACGTAATTGAGCTTTGTTATGTTGTTTAGTATGTGTTAACTAGAGTATAAAACATGGAACATATATATTCTCATGTATTTGGAACACGGAATATAAGAAGTCTTTATAGGTGAGGTAAATTAAAATCCTTAACGAGTTAGTTACAGAAATAAAAGATGTACCTGATAGGAATTCTGGGAGCTAGATGGAGAGGAAAACGTACGGTGCAGACTAGAAATTTTATTTTATGTTTATGGGGAAAGAAATACAAATTACCAGCTAGAAACATAGGTTTTTTTTTTTTTTGGTTCACAAACAAATAGTCAGCAGTTGAGCGTGATGAATTTGTTAATGATAGACTTCCTTCTATCATTAACTATCATTAGCATTTCTTATAATGATTAATTTGTTAATAATAGACTGCGTTAAAATCAGTAACGAATGAGTTAGAGAAATACAGGAGGGAAAGGAAATGGAACTGTGAATTCCGGAAATTTTACGTTCTTTTACGGGGAAGGAAATAAAAATCACCAATTAGGGATAGGGTTTTTCGTTCACAAATGAATAATATCAGCAATTAAGCGAGTTGAATTTTTTAATGATACTCTTTCTTTTATTACTCTTAAGAGACGATGGTGTGATATTATTGTTTTAAATGTACATGCCCAACAGAAGATAAGGATGACGATATAAAAGACAGTTTGTACGAAGAAGTGGAATGGATATTTGACCAACTCCCGCGATACAATATGAAAATTCTATTAGGGAATTTCAATGCGAAGATAGGACGAGAGGATATTTTCAAACCGATTATAGAGAACGACTCTGCATAGGGAAAGGAAAGCAACGATGTTAGACTCGTGAACTTCATTCACCAAAACCCTTATCGTGAAGAGTACAAAATTTCCACACTGCGACGTTCATACATATACTTGGACCTCACCAGACGGAAAAACACAATCAAATAGATCACATTTTAGTAGATAGAAGACAATCTAGTATAATTGATGTTCGGTCGTTTAGAGGGGCTGATTACGACACTGATAACTACTTGATAGCAGCGATAATAAGAGAGAGATTATCGTTGAATAAAGGAAATATTCAGTGTCTGAAAACGTAGAGATTTAATTTAAAGAAATTAAAAGAGAGCCAGGTAAGAGAGGAATACCAAATTGAACTTTCGAATAGATTTTCGGTTTTAGAAGATTCGGAGTGCACTAGTGTGGAGGATACTTGGATTAAAATTTCAGCAAAAGAAAAATTAGGACGCGGAAATACGTAGGAGGAAGCCATGGTTCAACCAGGAATGCATTCAACTAGCGGAGAAGAGAAAACAGGCAGTTACATTGGCTACAAAATCCGAATGTAATAACTACACAAAATTTCGTAGACATCAGGCAGGAAACTTCTAAAAGTTTTAGAACAAAGAAACGCGATCTTTTGAAAGCTAAAATTTAAGAACTTGTAGATAATAGTAAAAATAAAACCATTGGGGACATGTAAGGGGATCAACAAATTTAAGAAAGGCTATCAACCTCGTGCCTATATATTAAAGAAAGCTGACGGAACAGTTCTCACTGACACAGATAGCATCTTAAATAGATGGAAAGATCTTTGACGAATTGCTTAACACGCAGCCTAAATCTAGTGTGCGTGGAGAAAGGGAACTACACACCGCAGAACCGTATATCCCAGAACCCAACCGAATAGAAGTAGAAACCGCAATAAAGAAATAAAAGAAACACAAATCTCCGGGTGTAGACGAAATTCCGGCTGAGTTAATTTTAGCTGGAGGCGAAAAATTGTATAACAAGATACACAGACTCATTCTCCTTATCTGGACCAAGGAAGAATTGCCACAAGAGTGGAAAGAATCAATCATTTTTCCGATTCACAAGAAAGGCGACAAAACTGACTGTAATAATTATCGAGACATTTCTCTTCTGTCAATCCTATAAAATCCTCTCAAATATTCTATTAGCAAGATTGATCCCATACGCGGATGAAATTATTGGAGATTATCAGTGCGGATTTAGATAAAATCGATCAACTATCGACCAAATATTTACCACTCGACAAATACTCGAAAAGAAGTGAGAATACAGTACCCCGGTACATCAACTATTTATTCATTTTAGAAAGGCTTACGACTCGGCTAGGAGAGAAACATTGTACAACATTCTTACAGAATTTGGAATACCGAAAAAGCTAATTAGATTAATTAAGATATGTTTAAATGAATCCTAAAGTAAAGTCCGGGTAGGAAAATTCTTGTCCACGAGCTTTCATGTCGAAGATGGTCTGAAACAAGGAGATGCGTGGTCGCCATTATTATTCAATTTTGTTCTGAAATACGCTATAAGGAAAATCAAAGATAGCAATCAGGGCCTAGAGTTGAATGGTATTCACCAGGTTATGGCGTATGCTGATGATGTAAATTTAATAGGGGATGATAGGAGAGCAATAGAAAGAAATGCAGAGGTCTTATTAAACGCTTGCAGAGACATGGGTTTACAAATAAATACAGAGAAAACTGACATGGAGATTCGTCGGGATCGTAATACGGCAAATTATGGATGCGTTAAAATATCGAATAATACTATTGATAAAGTGGATACTTTCAAACATCTAGGATCAATATTAACAGACGAAAACCATATTCACGAAGAAATTAAATGTCGACTCAAAGCGGGAATTCGTGTTATTATTCAGTTCAAAATCTCTTGTTGTCGCGAATTCTGACGAGGAATTTGAAGCTTTGAACATATAAAACGATAATCATGCCTATTGTTCTGTATGGTTGCGAAACATTGTCGCTTACTCGGAAGGAAGAACATAGATTGAAAGTATTTGAGAAAAAGATCCTAAGACTAATATTCGGACCCAAGAGGAACGAGGGAATGGGAAATGGCAGAAACTTCACAACGAGGAACTACATAATTTATACGGTTTACCCAACATTGTTAGGGTCATCAAGTCTAGAAGGCTCAGGTGGGCAGGTCATATAGCCAGAATGGAAGAAAGTAGGAACGCTTTCAAAATCTTAACTGGAAGACCAACCGAAAAACGACCATTAGAAAGACGTAGGCGCAAATGGGAAGACAATATTAAGATGGGTCTCGCAGAAATAGGAATACAAAGTAGAAACTGGATCCAGTTGGCTAAGGATAGAAATCAGTGTAGAGCTTTTGTGAAGGCGTCATTGAACCTCTGGGTTCCATAGACCATAGAATTAGTTAGTTAGTTAGTTAGTATACTTCCTTCTATTACGTTAATTTCCTCCACAGAATACGTTATAGTTTCATCATTTCGGAAAATTCTTATTGCAAATATGAGTTAACATTTATAATTGCCTAATTACTAAGTTCATATATCATGTTCCCTTTCGTTTTCAGGCTGGAAGAAATTGTGTAAGGGTAGCTCTCGCTTTCTAATTACAGAAGTATGAAGTGAAGGTGCAGAAAATTATCATGGGCTAAAGAGTAATAGATACACAAATCAAATCCCAGATTTATAACTTGATTTACAGATGTCAACATAGAAATATATATATTTTTAAATGATTTTAGCTTGTCTGGTGTTCGTCATTTCCTGTGTTAGAGCAATTGTCATGTCAGATAGAAGGTAACAGCTTGACATATGCCATCATTGAAACATGCACTATGGCTGTGTATGTACCTTAAACATAAAATTTCTGAGGTGTCAGAGCAAGCTATAATACAATGGACTTTCGTTTCCCTGTGCTGTATTTGTTAATAGGATGTTCGTCAGTTTCCGATTTTTGAAATTACGAGAAAATAAACAATAACATTCTGACATCATAGCGGTCTAGTACCTAAAAATACTGTGAAGCGAAGTGGTTATGTATACTAGATATTGTTAATTGATGCACAATTTGACCCGTTGGATATCGTAATAATTGTCATATAGAAAATACAATATTCTTAAAAAAATACAAAATATTCATGTATATGAGTACTAAGGAAGTATTCAGCTTTTATGAACAGTCTTACCTTGTCATCTTCGGAAATTTTACCTGTATATACTTGCAATATTTTGACCACGCTCTGGTCTTGTACACGAATCCGTATTAAAAAAAAAAAAAAAAAAAAAAAAAAAAAAAAAAAAAAAATCAGGATAATAGCGAAAAATAAGGGGATATATAGCAAAACTTCACTCTTCTAATTAGATCATTGTTTTGCAAGTGTTTATATGATATATCATGAGGTAGTTTCAGTGCATTTAATTCCGCTTTTATAAAATAGTTTATTTTATTTTTCAGATTTTCTAAATATGTACTTGATTGACGTTGTGTCGGGGTCTGTAGTATTCTCTGTAAACCATAAGCGAGCAAAAAATCCTGTGCATATAGTACATTCTGAAAATTGGATTGTATATAGTTACTATAATGATAAATTTAGAAGAACGGAAGTTTCAACATTAGAACTTTATGAAGGGAAAGTTCAGAGCAATACAACAGGTAAGAATAACTTTTTCTCATTCCTGCTTTCATTGGGTTTTTAGACTTGATTTGAGTTTAGCGTCTCCTTCAGCAGCAAGGCTATATAAGACGTGGACCTACGGTGGCAAGAGCTGTGGTACATGATGCTGTTTCATCCCCACCAAACTTACAGCATAACCGCTCTGGACATCAGTGTGGAGCTTCTCGCTTTGACCACAACCTTTTTCGCATATCATTGTCGTAAGTCGTCCACTCACGATCAACTACGTCAAAAATAACTCGAGTTCGGTACATTTCAGTGGAGATTCGCATATGGATAGTTGATCGAGTAAGTGTTTTTGAATAAAATCATGTGGCATCCAAATGTCGAGCTTCTTTTTGTAGCCAGCTTGCTCGGAATGGTTTAATACTGTTTGGTGATGGATTTTTATGTCATTGATGATGCCATGCTACTTTTCGGTCTTGCTAGACTTTTGCCGAAATCTCATACCTTATGCTGTGATTGGTCGCCCAATGCGAGGAGCATCTTGAACATGAAAATTTCCAGAATGAAAACGACTGAACCATCTTTTGGCTGTTGCTTGTGAAACATATCTTGCCCATAAATAGCACAAATTCCTTCATGGGCCTGCTTTATTGAAATAAAATTATAAAATGTAGGACATTTTTGCGGAAAGTTCACTGACCTGCACGGCGCAATACCTTCTGTCTGATTTTATGAATTTTAATAGTTTGAACATCGGCTAGGTTTAACTATCAGTTGTCAAATGATAATAGACCTAACTCACTGTAATTTATTTTACAGTATTTCATATTAATATTGGTAAAATTAATATTGGTAAATTACATTAATATTGGTAAAATAATGTAGTGGCGAATAATCAGCAGCAGACAATATGAACGAGGATAGTGTGTTTAGCGATATATCAATCTTCTTGTGTGAAACTTGTTTCAACTTGTTCCAATTGGAACTTTTTTTTTCTTTCAGTATTGTAAGTTCACTCTATATTATTTCTGTTAATTTTATTGCAATATTTCACCTTTCCTTCTGCTATGTATAATTCTGATAAAGTTTTTTTTTTTATTTATTTCTAAAAAAATGAATCACTAGATATTCTAGGAAGTTTTAAATTGTACTAACGCAGCGGCGTTTTGTGTAGTGTGATGAGTATAAAATTGAGATTGAACATATGACATGCTCAAAAGAGCCATGTTTGTCCTCTTTGAACGTCATTGAGCTGTTCTATGATTCGGAAAGGCGAATCAAGAAACGTTTTCTTCCATGAGCTCGTTGTAATTAACGATTGTTTCACAAGGGGGATGGCCTTGTAACGTACTTGTACAGCATTGTTAGTGTTGCTTGAAGAGTAGTCTTTATAAATAAGCTCAAAAGGCTCTTCTGTAGCTTGTTACAGATTTGTGCCATCATATTGGGTGGGTTTGACTTTTTGCGGACTGTTGTCAATATTGTCAAGTCATAGGTAAGAAAACAGGGGTTTAATAGGGATAGGTGAGTGGGAATTAATTACATAGATGATAACTATATGCATTAGAATATCTTTACTAATAAACACTAACTTCATGAAGCTTTCAGAGTGGGTTTTCACAGGTATACGACTATTTACGTTTATTTCACACTCAAGAAAGTCTGTGGATAACCAGTGAATATTCTCGTTTTGAGTGTAGGAAGTCCAAGTTTGAGTCCGAGTAGAATGCATGGTTCATATCCAGAGATACGCTTTAGGATGACAAATTTCGTATTACCTGAAAGGAGTTTTCGACTTTAAACGAACAGCCAAACATAAGACCAGCTCATGCTACTACATAATTGTGCTTTAAAACTGTGCCTGATTTTATCTTAAAAACGTCTAGTATCTTGATTTATTTTAAGCTTTTGTATATTTATTTTGACTACATGTAGTTTGTGCTTATTCTTCCATGAAAGTATTGTGTTATTCAGGTAAAAAAAAATAAGTGGGTAGTTTTCTCAAAAAGAAAGTGGGTAGTCAACAGGTTTTTTAAGAAACATTATAGTTTCTGTTTTTTATTTCAGTTTCTCTGAGTACTCGTTAGTGTTTCCCGTATTCTCGTTCATTTAATTTCAATTTGTAACAACAAAATATTGATATTTGCAATAAAAGTACATCATACTGTATTATTTTACTAAAGATGTATTAATAATATTTAAATATAGTGATTTTTGTGTTTGGATAATTTTAGAGAAATATGCTTCAATGAGAAACCAAAATATGTATATGTGAAAGGAATGTACACATTGCTTTGGTTGTTCTTTATTATTATTATTATTATTATTATTATTATTATTATTATTATTATTATTATTATTATTATTATTATTATTAATGTTTTGTATTGTTAAGTTTTAATCTTTGTAATATTGCGTTAAAGAAAATGAATAATCACTTTGAAAACCTCCTACTTGTACATCTTATTCAGAAATTTTCATAGAAATGTTCTCAAAAAATGACTGTAAAATGCAAAAAAGTTAATTTATTTTCTTAATTTTTCCAAGTGACTAGAATAGTGTTTCTAATCTAAGAAATTTCTTTGCAGCATTTTCTTCTGTTTCTGCTCCACCTCAACCTATTGTTGAAAGACAGTCTTATATATTTCCTGGAGTTATCGAAGCTATGAGGGAGACTATTACAGAGAAAGGAATAACAAGTAAACATATATTAAGTAAGTTTTATACATATATATATGCATAAAAATTTGCAGGTCAGAAGTGGTAACATTTAAATTAAACAGCGCTTAATATTTTAGTTATTTCTACAACTGATTGTTAATTCCAGAGGTTTCTGTTTAATGCACATGAAATTAATTATAATTAACGTGTATCTTTTTTTTTTTTTTTTTTTTTTAAGCCTATTTTAAGAGTTTTCCTGAAGGTCCAGTCATATCCCAAGTAGAACTTGAGATGAAATAAAAAACACTATAATAATAATTGTTGTCGAAGATATATTACACACACTATTCATGTAGATAGAGATAAAAAAATAAGTCTGCAGTTGGATCGCTCTCTATAAGCTATATGTTAGGGGTGCTCGGTATTGAGATTTAAATACTGACTTTCAGTATTTTATCAATATCGAAAAATATTGATATATCGAAATACCGAAAAACCAAAAACCGAAAATACCGAACGAAGTCCACAATAGCTAGAAGAAGGAAAAAGGTAATCACACACAAAAGGTGACTTTGCTCATTTCGTGACTGACTGTAGCTAGTTATATATTTTACGAAGGAAGGACTCATGTTAGTAACATTTCTTACTGAGTGTAGTGTTGCTCTCAAGCAACATCGCATTGTATTGCGTTATCCACACGAATTATATCTTCAGTGATCATTTAATTGGCATTATTGCTTTCATACAATATTCATATACATGATTTGCGGGTCGCTTGTTTAGATACTTCTAATCTTCGTTAATAGGGGACAAATTTAGTATTGTAGAAGCTTTATCTCCTACGTTCAGAGAAAGTTCTTTTTTTTCTTTTTTTTATTTGTTGTTTCTTGCTCTAGGAAAATATTTCAACGAAACTGTTGGTAATTGCTGAGAGTATTCTTATGATATTTTACCATAATAGAGCAATGCTGTTCAGTAGCCACACATAAGACCTATTTTATGGCAATATTGCTTTAAAATAAACACCCTGTGTTTTGTAACCAAAGTACAAAAATACTTTAAAAATTACGAAATTATGTTCAAAAAGACCTGGTTCAACCATAAAAGCAAACTAAATATTTTAATGGTAATGTTATCAATGCTTGCCAATTAAAGGGTTAAACAAATGATTCAGCATATATGTAACAAAATAGTGTACTGTTTCAACCGTATCAAGCAACTCCAAATATTGCGTTTCATGCCAACCACAATACCGCATTTGTCTCTCTTCCATGGATAACACAAAGTTACAATTCTTACAACTGAAAAAATAAATAAATACATAAAAACAGTATTATCAGAGCAAGGTATCTATTTTTCGTTTTAATAGATATAGATGGTTAGAGTATGATCTTATTGCTTTCTTAAGACTTACATTCGCAGAAGAGCAAATAACAGAAGTTGTATCTTCTTCATTGTCATATAGGTATAGTATTTCACATAAAATTTGTGTTGATCAGTGTATTTTACGGATTACGGATTATAGTATACTCTTCATGATTTACGGGTTAATCCAAATGAAATCGACCAATTTCCAGGTCAAAGGTTGCTGACAAGGTTTATTTATTTTTGAACTTTTTACCTAAGATTGTACCACATTTAGGGAGTTGAAAATAGGTATTCATTTATTTTTTAGCCACGCAGGTTTGTTTGTGGCGGCCATTTTGTGTAGGTGTCTGAGCGTATTTTGCACTTTTCAGAGGATTCCGTTGAGCGCTGTAACTTTTTAGGTTTTAAAGATAATGAGTTCAAACCAAACCCATATGAAAGATAATGAAATGGGCAACATTCTGTGTTCTGTGCACATTGAGACGGGCTTTAGAACGTCGAAAAAAGAAGCTCTGAACATTGAGATTGGAAACCTATAAATGGTCATTTTGGAATGTACATTTTGAAATCAAATAAATAAGACGCATCTTCAATTCTTTGTCTACATAGAGACTAGCTAGTAAACAACGTCCCAAACAAGTTTCAGATCTGAGAACCGTATACTTGATTTTTTGGAATTTTTTAAACTTTGCGAATTTTCGAAGATCATGTATTTTCACCATCAAATATCTCAGAGAGGACAGAAGTGAAAAATCCCAAATTTATACAAGATAGACAATAGTTGTGCAGTATCAAGTGAGTAAAATTGCATCACTGAGACTTGAGTAGTTTCTGAGTTATAAGTTGTTGCAGTGATGTGAAATTTACGATTTTAAAAACTGAACAGATATGCAGGTTTTGTGTTGATATACACTGGTGTGCAAAAAGATAGCATAATTACGAAAAATGGGAAAACGTGGGAACACACAATGGGAACAGCGGCATACAGCTGTCATAGAACAGTGCGATCACAACTGACCTCGCTACACAGAAGAAAGCGTACTGAAGGTCATACAAGGGCTATAGGAGAGGGGGGGGGGGAAGAAATGCCTGAAGAAGAACTAATAACAGCACACCACACCACAGTCGATTGCTGAATCGTATGCAAAGCAGACATGGTGGCAATAGTGTTAGTGCGTCGTGAAGGCTTCAACATGCCACGAGAACCCACATTAGACCCTGTTTTGCGGAGCAGGATAATCGGACGGCTGGAAGCTGGGCAAACACAAATGGAGGTGTCCAGAACACTGAATGTATCACAAAGTGTGATCTTACGGCTATGACACAGGTTTCAAACCACCAGCAATATCGCACGTGCACCAATTCCGGGTCGCCCAAGAGTTGCAACCCCTCGACAGGACCGGTATCTGTCGGTAAGAGCACGTCGGAATCGGTCGATGTCAGCACAGCAACTGTCATTAGAGCTTGCAGCTGCTACAGGAGCACGTGTTTCAAGACAAACAGTGTACCGGCGACTACATGAGGTTGGTCTTGACGCAAGACGCCCCTTCGTGTGTGTCTCTCTCTCGTTTGCAGCGCAGAGCCCGCTTGAGGTGGAGCCAAGAACACAGGCACTAGACCATGGAACAGTGGGGTCACGTTCTGTTCTCTGATGAGTCGCGATTCGGCTTGCAGTCAGATTCTCGACAGACACTGATATGGAAAGAACATGGGACGCGCTAGAACCCGCAGAACATCATTGAAACGGACCAATTTGGTGGTGGGGGTGTGATGGTTTGGGCGGGCATCATGCTGAATGGGCGTATTGACCTACACGTCTTTCAGGGCGGGACTTTGACTGGCCAGAGGTACCGTGATGAGGTGCTGGAACCGTATGTAAGACTGTTTCGGGGTGCAGTTGGACCATCATTCATATTCATGGATGACAACGCACATTGTCATCGGGTAGGTATGGTGGATGATTTTTTGGAGGAGGAAGATATTTGACGCATGCCGTGTCCTGCACTGTCCCCAGACATGTATCCAATAGGACATGTCTGGGATGCATTGGGAAGGCGGATTGCAGCCGGACAGCCCCCACCACGAACGATTCCGGACCTGTGTACTGCCCTTGGGGCGAAGTGGCCAAGGATACCAATGGACCTCATCAACGAAGTGATCGAAAGCATGAAACGACGTTGTGCAGCCTGTTTAGCCGCGCGGGGTGACCCCACGCTTTACTGATGCTTTTGATCCACCACAAACTCATTTGTCTTCACGCCACACACATTGGGTCATTTTCAACTATGGTGAGTTTTGTTAAATAAAGGTGTGGGACTGTGTGTTGTGTGTTTTCTTCTTCCCTTGCACACTTTTTTCACGCAGGTGTCCACGTTTTGGATGCCTAGAATTAGTCAGGTATGTTTGGTCCGTGTGGATTAGGATTATGCTATCTTTTTGGACACCAGTGTAGTATCTCAGACATACAATATATCTGTTTCATCAGAAGAAGTGCAGTCAAACAGCAAGCAATTAAAGATTTGCTGCTTGTAAAAGAATTATTAATACCAGATCATCATAGATTTGTACCTCTGACGAAAACACAAATCAGATGTTATGAATACTCACAATCAGATGAATTAACTGATTGCAGTACTTCAGTACTTCCAGAACATAGCATGTTGTCATTTGCACCTAATGATACCGTAGCGTGTATTTATGACAGAAATGGTGGATTGGGGAATTGAAGACATGAGTCAGGAAGATAACGATCTTTTTTATCACTTTTTCCATCCCCATGGCCCAAGAACCTCTTTTAAACTATGTACGAATGATAAAGTGTGGATACCAGTCACTAAGGTTCGCCGGAAACTCTCACCCACAGAGTTCATAGCTCCTACAGGTCGTACTTTCAACATGAGTTCCAACCTCTGTACACAAATTAATCAACTATTTACCTCACTGATGTCTTAACAGCAGCGCTGTAAGCAGACAAGAAATAACAGACGACTTTCGTTCTTTGTACAAGATATGATTCATAAATTATGCACACTTTACCCATTTAACAATACTTTCGTGTTTTTTTGACTTTTGCTACAAAGTTTATATTCACTCGAATGGCGCTTCATGATATTAAGTCCCGGTGAAAAAAAAACTCTTACAACTCAGAAACTACTCGAGTCACAATGATGCAATTTTACCCACTTGTTTCTGCACAACTATTGTCTATTTTGTGCAAATTTGGGATTTTTCACTTCTGTCCTCCCTGAGATATTTGATGGTGAAAATACACGATTTTCGAAAATTCGCAAAGTTTAAAAATTTCCAAAAAAAAATCAAGTATATAGTTCTGAGATCTGAAACTTATTCAGGACGTTGTCTATTATCTAGTCTCTATGTAGACAAAGAATTGAAGGTGAGTCTTATTTATTTCGTTTCAAAATGTACATTCCAAAATTGCAATTTCTAGGTTTCCAACCTCGATGTTCAGGCCTTCTTTTCTCGACGTTCTGAAGCATATCTCAATGTGCACAAAACACAGAATGTTGTCCATTTCATTATCTTTCATATGGTTTTCCATACACGGAGCTAAATAACAGAAACGATCGATACATCCGTCTGCTTTCATAAGGCAATAGCGTCTATACCAGGGAGAAAGCTAAGTAAATGGAAACAACTTACCGTCTTCACTATCGCATGAGGATATTGCCCACATCTGAAATCAGTTTATCTGCATCTACTTAGGTTCTCTGCTTTTTTGCTTTACAGACAGACGGCAAAGGAGATTTCAAACCGGACCTCAACGCTTTTGGCCCGCTGAGCATGGAATCTGTAGCAAAGCTAGTCAGAGAGTCTTTGTTTTCCTTTTTTACGGTACACTAGTTTTTGGAGTCGATTTTGGATTCAAGTTGGAAATCCTGTATCTCGAAACTGAAGCTGAAATCGATAAACTGCAAGCGGACTTTTTCCTCTTGTTTTGATCGCAGAAATCACCTCCCGAAGTTTGTAACGACCTTTCCTTTACACCCTGTATATTATTTTATAAACAGAGCTCTCTCTCATGGTTACATGGTTAGCGGATGCGTCTTCGGCGCAGGAGACTGATTCGATTCCTGGTGGGAATTCATGTGATACATATTAAACTGTAGGTCCATGTCGCATATAGCCTCGGTGATGAACAGAACATTATGCCCTAACTCAACCAACCAGCCAATCAATTCAAAGCAGTGAGACTGATTGAGAAACCTCAAAGAAAATATACACTATATTGCATCGAAATTGAACATGTTTTTATGAGAGTTATTGTGGAAAAGTATTTGCTGATACCGTATTATACATGTGATGAAACTTTCAAATTCGGATGGCTTTATGCAATTTTACTATTTATCTTTGACTGAAATGGAGATGACTCAGAACCTTATTTTTGACAACAGTGAGGTACTCATCACTCACTATCTATGGTACTCTGAACCTGATAGAGCCTGTCAGGACCCTTGATGGCAATGACTCCCCACACCATCATTTTTCTGGGATACTTGACTGTGCATGTGTCGAGAGTCTCTCTTTACGTTTTCTTCGAACAAACGGGGTTCTATTGTCCATTAGTTGCAGAATGATTTCATTAGAGAAACACACATGAATACAGAGGGACACATTCTGTGCATCAACTAGCGGTACAGTGTTCCGCATCAAACACAGTCACAATAAATTTCGAATATTACCTTACCTAACAAGAAGTTTGTAAAAAGCCACATTAGTCACCCTTTCTCGGTCCTCTAAACTCCAGTTTTATAACTATTTTGCCCATTAAAAGCGTTTATTCTTCATACCAGTGGTCAACATTTGCTTCTTTCGTGGTCTGCAGGCTCGAATATCATTTTCACAAAGCCTCCTACAGACTGCTCTGCTCCCCATTTGTATTCTTGATGTTTTCATTTCGGCTTTCAGCGTTTGGAATACTTCTTTTTTTCTTTCTTTCTTTCTTGCTTACGTGGATCACAACATGATCATCCTGTTGGGTATTTATACTCTTTCGTCCATGTTTGCCGTTTCGATTTGAGCTTACGGAACCCCCAGATTTAAGTGAATGATTCAGTTTGGACATCACTTATTGCGAGTTCTTGCAGTTTCACTTTGTATGATGGAAGTATTTTCTAGCAAAACCTGAATCTGGCCACACTTCCTTGGAGAAAGATTTATTTCCCGTTTTTATGCAAAAAAAATTAATGGTTAATAATAAGAACGAAACAGTCCTTTTATATGGACTGCTGCCTGCAAAATGTACTTAATGAACACCTGAGTCAAATATAAACACAAACATCTGAGCATCACCAGCTAAAATGCACCATTTGCCTGACCGATATTTGCTCAACTGTTAATCTAGCAAGGAATACGCTTGATCTTGCCAAGGTAACGTCGTTTCTTGCGTCACTTTTCTACGCAGCGATCCGTGTGCCAACGAACATTCTGCGGTGGAAACGGTGTTTCTGAAGAAATTGTGTTTGAAATAATTCGGGTGATAATATTGTAAGGATCATCATCTTAGAGCGTGAGCACATGTTATTCAAGCAACACGTGCTGTTGTTTATAATCATCAATGCAGCAGACGATACACAAAACCAGGAAGATATGAGGAACAGCACAGCAGAAGAGGAACGAGCCACCTAGAAATGGCCTATAAAAGTGGACCCAAAGAAGACGGAGGCATCAGTTGACCACTGATCGCTTAACCTACACCTGCTCCGAAGGTCGCCTTGGACGAAGGAGTACTACCTTGCCTAAAATCCCTGGAGGGTGCCTTGAGCGAAAGGGATTCCTAACCACAAACCGAACCTCACAAGGTTACCATGAACTAAGGAAGTTACCAAAAGGATCATATCCTGAAGTCGCTACAAGATGCCCTGGAGGCTGCTACGAGCTAAAGGGGTTCCCGTATAAAACATTTCCTTCCTTCACCTCTCTGGTCATAAGGAAGTTTTAAGATATTAACGTTGTAGACACAAAGACCATTTTGTAATATTTGTAAAATAAATTAGGTGAAGGGTCAGAATCCTTGACTTTCATTGTTTCTATCCATACAAATATTACAATAAACTTAAAAATGTCGTACATGTATTGTACTATAATTTAGCAAGCATTGTATATGCACTAATAAGAAAGTTGAAAATGGGTGTGAAAAAATAAGTAAAAGTCCGTAAGCTTCGAGTGCTCATGTGGGCGGCATTTACACCACCTTTTCAGAAAAATACGCGCCTGATCCTAATAGATTAAAACGGGGAGGACTAAGTTGTTGCTGAAGAAATCCAGTTGGGCCGCAAGATAGCGCTCCTATCGATAGTACAAGCAAATGGCAGTTCTATTTCATGAAGATGGGCCCTATTGACTGGATCGTCAGATTTTCTCTACTTAACAATTAAAACTACAAATAGTGCAGGGGGAATTATTTTCATATTTTCGAGATACTGAGTTGCAGTAGTTACTAAAAACGCAAGGATGGTGAAAATGGCGCTACATAAGCACTGGTGTAACATCACTGCATGCGACCGCCTGAATTTTAATCTCTGGATGACTCTGTTGATTTGTCTATTAATTAATCCACGTATTGTATTAGTATGTGTTTAACTCTGTATTTAAAACTATATGTAAAAAAAAATGTTTCACAAAATACTGTCTTCCATTTTTTTCTTCTATTTACCGATAAGTTTTATGTTTCAGTGGCTCTTGCAAGTGGTGGTATCTTGGAACTTCCGTGGATGTTCGTAGATCCTCGTAGGCCTATTGTCGCAACGGCTGAGATGCGAGATGAAGGAGTAATCCCATATATTCCGGAACTTCCTATACCACAAGAAGCAATAATAAATTACAATCGCAGTGTATTCAGAGTAACTGGTATTCATACTGCACCTAGTGGACTGGAGTCTACATGCCTAGTACTTGTTTATGGTTTAGGTAAGATTATTTGAGCATGATTGCATATATACTAGGAAAATAAAAATAAGAAGTGTGGGTATAGTCTTGAACTAATATCAAACAGTTTTCCAGCGAAATTAGTTGAAGCATAAAAAATCTTCGAATTCCCTTATTGAAAAGATTGGTACTGACATAGAAAGTCAGTTGCTGCTTTGCTTTATGTGAAATTTATGTGTGTGTGTAAAGTTGGAAATAAGAAATTTATGAAAGAGGGTGGTAGTGGGAATTGTAAAAGTTGGAGATGTGAAATTTATGCTTGCAAATAAACAAACTGATTTTTCAAAGAATGGTGAATTTTTATTATCACACACTTCTTTATCATTGGCCATAATCAGCTGTTAATGGAGCAAGGAATACGCTTGATTTTGCCAAGACAGTGTCGTTTTTTGCATCATTTGTCTACGCGGGGATCTGTCTGCTAACAAACATTCTGTGGTAGAAACGGTGTTTCTGAAGGAATTGTGTTTGAAGTAATTCGGGTGATAACATACTTAAAAACGCCGTACATACGTTTTACTATAATTTGGCCAGCATTCTATGTACACTAATGAGAAAGTTGAAAATATTCCAGTTAAATCTGCATAATCTTTCTGCTTTTAGAAATGACAGATTATACATAGTTTTGTTTTGTAGCTGTTAAGAAGTATGCAGTATATTATGACTGTTGATTACATTAATATGACTATAATTCTGTTCATAACACTTGAAAATATCGGTATAAAAATACGGGTATAAAATTTAAACATAATTTAACACACACGTAAGTGTTATAAATAGAATAAATATAATGTATCTATCTGCTGTCAATTGTACTTACCCAATAGATATTCTTTATTATACGTTACAAACTTACTTAATTATAGAATGGAAACTACTTACATATATAAAAGTTGTCATTACTGATAATTAAATACAGTGAGACCTCTCTAAAGCGGTCAGCCGTGGAGAATCAAAAATTGTCCGCTATAGAGAGGTGTCCGCCTTACAGAGATTTCAATATTTTCTTACGTAAATTAGTAATTAAGGTGATATGTAATTAGATTTTTTTTTTTTTTTTTTTGCATGAATCGTGTATTTACGAATATTACCAATGTTACGGTACCTGCATTATCCTCCGCCATCCAATACTCTATGTTCGAGGCACAACATTGAAATAAGATGCTATAGTTTATACTTATCACTACTTACTACGTTTTCAGTATTTCGCTTTAATTTGTGGGTTAATTACAGTCCAGGGGTGTCTTTTTTGAGACAATATGCGTACTCGCGGAAAAAAAAAAAGTCTTCTGCTTGGTTAGAGATTACAGAGGGACAGTAGCATAACATGTCATCCTAAACGGCGGGCAGCTGTTACTTTTATGTCTAAAACAGCTTGGGTGGGAGTGGGATGCAAGCAAAGGACATGACAGTGTTGATAAACAAAGACGCATCATCTGGGTTGCTGAGCAGACAGTTGAGGAAGCTAAATGTCACATTGTTTCCTTGGTGACACATATGTAATTACTAAAAATTAATTTTTACTATATTTTTTAACTTGTTTGTAGAGAAAGTGTGCGTAATACGAAGGTAAGTCCGCGTTCGTACTAGAGAGTGTCCGCTTTAAAGAGGTTTGCCCATATGTTTTTTCCTATTGCACTGTTTGGGGATTACAAAATATGTCCGTTACGGAAGGTGTCCGCTAGTAGAGGTTTCACTGTATTAGTATTATAGTCAATTCTATATTAGCTCCAAAGTAATTTGAAATATAGAATATATGAGATATTTACTTAAGGTAAATATAAGTTTTCAAGCTTGATTAGTAATTTGGAACGTTAAATTGATATAATTTTTTTCAGACTTATTTTACACGAGAGTGGCTCCATCAAAGACGTTTGATGTACTGAAAGATGACTTTGATCATTTCTTAATATCTGCTGTTCTCTTGGGATTGACTGCTGCATCGTATATCACGAGAAAGTTAGCATCGAAAAAGGCTCTAAAACAAGCATGGAAATAGAAAAAGACGAACAATGATGATATACGTTACAATTGTGAGAAAGCCCGATATCGGTGATGGAGTGATGGTGGTGTAAAGTATAGTTCGGTGTATTTTTGAGTGTGAAACGTATTAAGCGAAAGTATAAGGAAAGTGAAAACAATACAATTAAAAAGATGTTGAATATGTGCCCTGTAAACGTACAATGTACGTAGAACCAATAACGTCGAGGAACTAGGAAATTTTTGACCTTTCTAATATACCGAAAGAAATGCAGAAATCGACTATATCTGCATAAGAAGAAATGTATTAAGTTGTAAAAAAGAATTTACATATTTCTGAAATAACACTAAATAGAAACCAGATTGAAAGACAAATCATTGTTATGTATATAGATATAAAGTTTTACATGTGCAACATTATTTATGTTTCGATATGTCTGTGAATGAAAATCTGTCTATTTATATATATCCTGTGATAGCTTTTTCTTACAAGATGTATTGTGCATAGAAATCAATTAAACAGGAAATCACTGCGGTGAAAGCGAATTTCTTTTAAACTGTGACTCTAACAGACTATCTTTTTTTAATGGTGGCAGAAGCATACACACGAACAATAGTGTAGATGTTCTTTCTATTCTATAGTGAGTGCATTTTATGTACTTTTGTTTAAACTGGTTATTGTGTATTTCTAATTGTTACATAAATATAAAAGTTAAATGAAAAAATTAACATTAAATATTATTATTGCATTTCATGACTCCAAGATCTTGTTTATATATACTTTCTTTCATGGATATGATCAACCATTTTTTTCAAGTATTGGATTGATTTGTGTTGTTTTACATAAATGATTTATGGTTCTAAGTGCAGTTAGAGGCTTATTAGTCTTCAGTTCTTCTTTAATCATTTTTTTTTTTCAAGTACAAATTCACCGTAATATTTAGTAATGCCTGCGTTCATTTGGATTGTTGAGGGAATTTTGTTTTCTTTGTTGTGACAAAATTTCTGAGATGACTATACTCAATAGACTTGTATTCGCGACCTATCAGACCCATTTGGTCTAGTGGCGGATCCAGAAGGGGAGCCCCATCCTGAAAGGAAGATACAGCACTTTTTGTGTTTTTTAAACAAGGTGAGATGACAAAAGTTTTTACCTACAATGAGCTCTCTATAATTAGTACAAACTAATATTGTCAATTGTTACAGTGGGTAATATTGCGTCCCTCCAAATCTTCCATTTTTTTTGATCAAGAATAGAGATATAAAGGTTCCGTGATCCAGTTGCGAATTGAGTGAGGTGTGCGCGCCCCCTGTCTTATTTCCACAGACGTCAGTAGTTTTTTCTTTTCTTTTTGGTCAATATATTCGACCAATAATCTGCTCTCAATCTATTAACCTATATAATGTATTAATAAACAAACTATCTAATATCCCCCAAGTGTTAACAGAGGGCAATATTCTCTCCCTCCCCCTTTCGAACTTACCATACTTTTGCACAAGAATAAAGAGAGACAAATTTTCCCTGACTCAGAGGCGGATCTAGAAGAGGTTGCGAGCCCCCATCAAGGGGGGGGGGGAATATGTTTCTTCAACGAGATTAGATGACTAAACTGTTTTTGTGTCATAAATTACACCAATAATCTGCTCTGAGGTTATTGTTAGTGCAAATTAGCTAATATCCCAAAATGTTACAGGGGTGATATTTAGCGGCACCCTTCGAACCTTCTCGAAATTAAATCCGTGACTCTGCGACGTATCCTGAAAAGGTTGCTCCTCCCAAATTGAAATATAATTTTTCTTTTCAACAGATGAGGCAAGATTTTTTTTCAATATATTAAACCAATAATCTGCTCTGAGTCTATTGTTAGTATAAACTAGCTAACAGGGTTGGCAAAAACCATGGTTTTTATTGAAAAAAAAAACTGTTTTTTTGGTTTAAACCTTTTTTTTTTGTTGTTGTTGTTGTTTAAATAATTTGGTCTATGTGTTTATATCACATGTGGATAGAAATAAGTTTGTTTCGCCTTGGTATTATTATGCAACAACCGGGCTATGCTGGAAGGGGTCACATAAGCTTAAAACGGAATCCAAACAGCTTCTCGACTTACATCCGAGAGAAATTGTCCTCCATTTGAACTCGAAACCGGGACTAATTGGCCACAAATGCGATGAGTGTGCCGACTCACTCACGAAGGACTCTTGATAAAAATACGTTGTACTGATCGTTACATAATTTTAATATAATTGTCAAGAGTCATTTCAGAAGGACAAAAAGATAAACAATTGCACAAGTGAAACCATTATACAAGAGTTACATATGGACAATTTCTAAGTATTGCAAAGTACAGAAGAACTAATTTAGGCCAAATTAGTTCACTACGACTTTTGTTAATCCAGGTTAAATAAATACAACAAATTAATTTGCATATCAGTAGGAAAAGTATATAAAGATACGAATTATTTGAGTCCACTTTGACTCTGACCATAGCCGTCTTTAGGAAAGCCCCGGCATTCGGTGTGGCAACGCTGTTCCCCACACCACTCGACGTCCATCGCGAGCAATACCAAGACAAATCTTTTTCTGCAGGTTGTTTTTCTTTCTTCTTTTTTTTTCACTTCCTTTTGTCAACTTTTTGTGATTGTTTTTTCCAATAAACAAATGGAATATTCTTGTTGAATGCAATAAGCAAGAGACTAATATAGCGAATGCTACCTAAGTTAGAAATAAGTAATCAAAGAGTGATTGACTAATACAATATAATTAGTAAGATACGTTTAAAGTACAAGGATCATGACAACAAATTGACTAAAATAATATAAAATTCATTCATAAAATAAGATTACAAAATATATTGAAAGATGTAAGTCAAAGCAAGAAAGGATAAACGAACAGTAGGATAGGCTTATATAACTAAATCGACAATTAAATTGAAATTTAGCGTTCTTTTCAGCACTGAGGCTATCTGTATGAGTACCGATGATATATACATAAATTCCTATTCTAGTTTTATATACGTTTACATAAGTATTCATAAAACATACGCGCACGAAGATGGGGGCAGGGGGCCCGGTGCCCCCTGGTTCACGAAAATTTGTATTATAACAACTACTTAAATTTCTTAAGGGACCGCGATGGCTCAGTGGTTGAGCGTTCATCTCTGGTGTTTGGGGTTCCAGGTTCGATCTCAGCTCGCACCAAGTGAACTTTGTGATGGACAAACACCCTGTGCGTGGGTTTCCTCGGGGTTCTCCCGTTTCCTCCTATTTTCTTCATTCCACAATTTCACTCATTTCAAATCATCATCGTTTCCTTTAGCCTAACCGGCATTACCGTGGGACGTAAAATTTAAAGATTTCATTTTAAATTTCTTAAGGTTTTCTTAATATAAATAAAAAAAAAAAAAAAAATACCAAACGTAATATAGCAAGCAGGAAGATGTCCTCTAGAAAATTTTCTTCGGGCGCCGATGTTCTTAAGTACATAGTACATTTACAAATTTGGTAGAATTGCCAGAATTTTAGGTCTACTGGAGGCCGTACTCATGCTGAAAAGATGTCTAACTTCCTTCTATTTCTGTCTTTTACAACAGCTTGCTTCATTAATTTTGAATAGTTATTTAAAAGAATATTACACAAACAATGTTTCCTACCAATTTTTCACTGTCGTGGTGGCATGGATTTACAATAATATTATACAATCAAGTATGTTATTGTCTCTGCTTATCCCTAATACACTTAAGCGATGCAAGACTAATTTGTGATTATTATTTGAAATTAACTTGTTTTCATATTCTTTAGATATTGACACCTGCATAATTGCAAATAGATGTTTGCATACTCTTACAATAAAAAATGATGGTACAGACAATTCGCACACGGTGTTTGTCAACCACAAAGTTCACTTGGTGCGAGCTGAGATCGAATGCACCAGAAGTGAACGCTCTATAATTATAGCACTGAGCCACTCCGGCCTGGTTTAAACTCTATCCACCTTATGCAGAGTCATTTTGATGTATGATTAGCGTCATGCGAAAGGCCTGACTACTGCAGGAAACATGTTAGTCAAACTCTTTAGTATGCCACTAATCACACGTCAAAATGACTCTGCATAAGGCCTTACATGTCTAACATGTAATACTTTCCAAGTGTAACACTCCGATTTTGATAAAATTTAGCAGGTAGATACTACACAAAAACGCATACATGTCTTTTATTTTCTGCGGAAAAACGGTTTTAGGAGGCAAAAGCTCCCACCCAAAATTTTGAAAGTTGACGTCCGAAAGTCAAGAAGAAATGGACCGAAGTGAATGAAATTGTGCACAGATATTGTAGACATAAGATGAGGGAATACGTGATTATAATTTTCCTGAAAATAATAATAATAATAATAAACAGTTGGGTGGACCGAAGAGTTAGGTGGCGGAAAGAGTGAATCGAAGCGACTGAAATTGTGTGTAGATATTATATGTGTAAAATAAGGCCTTTCGTGTTCAACATGTGTCCTCATCTGATTTCTTCAAATTTGGTACATCAACAGTAAGCACAAACAGTATAGCGTATTTTATAGTATTTCGGGAGGCGCCTTTAACCCAAGGCCCCCAAAACAGTATTAGGGCCAAGGTCCCTCCGAATTGCACTTTTGATATTTCGTAATCAACGGTTTAGGAGGTCTCTGTCTAGCCCAACTTTTTTTTTTTTTTTTTTTAAAGGAAAATTCGAAACCGTATTCCCTCATTTCACGTCTACAATATCTGTTTCATTGTCTTCGGTCCACTTCTTATTGCCTTTCGGGCGTCAAATTTCAAAATTTTGGTTGAGGGCTTTTGCCCTCTAAAACCGTTGTTCCGCAGAAAATAAAAAATCCGTATTCGTTAAATTTATTTGCATATTGTCGCTACAACAAAATTTCGTTCCGGTTCTTCATGTCCTTTAAGCACTTCTGACATACTATTATTAGCACTTCTGATATTTCATGATCAAATATTTGGAGGGGTCCGTGCCCCACCCAACCGTTTCTCTTTAGGAGAATACGAACCACGTATTCCCTCATTTTAGGTCTACAATATCTGTATACAATTTCATTCACTTCGGTGCACTTCTTGATTTTCGGGCGTTAACTTCCAAAATTTTGGGTGGGGGATTTTGCCCCTAAAACCGTTTTTCTGCAGAAAATAATAATAAAAAAAAACATATTCGTTTATTTTATGTGTAGTATCTACCTGGCAAATTTTATCAAAATCGGAGTGTTACACTTGGGAAGTGTTATTTGTCAGACAAAATTAGTCACCTGTTGTATTTTTTCCGCTCCTACTTCTATATTAGACACCGATCACTTCGTTCCAATCACCATGGATTTTGTCTTTCTGACATTTATTTTCATCCTATATTCTTCACAAACTCTTCCCAAGTTTTCAACATCTTATTGACTTTCTTTTTATATTCTGCAATAACAGCCACATCATCCCCAAACCATATACACCTAATCATTTTACCTCCTAACGAAATAATATCTCCATTATGTAGACTCCTCTTCGATCTCTCTTCTAGATAGATATTAAATAATGTCGGCGAAACATATCATCCCTGTCGAACTCTCCTTCCCATTGCATTCTTTGTCTACTGTGCATTCACCAGTGAATTTCCATGACAAATCATGAATAATTCTTATATTTTATATAATATTTCTGGACGAATATGTAATAGAACCTATATCAATAACATACATCATTCCTCAAAGTAACAAATACGGTGAACATAAACATACGATCAATAGACATATTGCGTCAGGGTGAAATAGACTTAAACTTCAGACACTACAAAATACATTTCAGTTGCTTTCCCTGCCGGTCTAGTGGCTAGCACGTGTGCCTTTGGTGTAAGGCTTCCTGGGTTCGATTCCCGCTCGAAGAATTTTTCGACTATGAAATACCTCACAGAGCTCCCTCGTGGCTACATGGTTAGCGTATGCGTCTTCGTAGGAGTCCCGGATTCGATTCCCGGCGCAGTAGGGCCTCATGTGGTTCAGATATCACGTTAAGCTGTAGATCCACGTTTCGTATAGCCTCGCTGCTGAACATGACGCTAAACTCCAAATCAACCAACGATGCACCATAAACTTCCTTGAGTGCAACGTCAGTTCCAGGAAGATTTTAGAAGTTGAAGAGCGATCCAACTATTAGTAAAATGTATTGGTTGTCATAAAAGGTTCGTTTTGTGTGTGTGTTTTTTTATGTGTAAACGTGATCGAGAAATTTATGACTTTTTTAGCGCATGAGAAGCAGCAGAACTTAAAATATCGATTTCTTTGGGTCTATGTCAAAATTCCTGTGGCATGCATCTGTCCTTTTCTCCTTTCCTAGATTTTTCCAAATATTTTACGTCGAATGATCAAAGCTGAGTTCTTCTGCAATTCCCGGGTTCTTTTCCGTGATAATCACGTTCAGTTCGTTAGCAACACTAAATCTCCGTAAGAACCTTACTTATCGTCCAACCGTAAAACTTTACAACAAAACTTCGGGAACCAACGTTACATTATCTATTCGCTCTCTCTGTACAGATTTGATCCCACACTTCGTTGATATTTCGATCTATTGGAATCCTCTGCGACCGAGTTGAAAGTTGTTGAAGTAGATTTTGCTAAAATCGTGTTTAGACACACTGTCCTGTCATATCTGAAAATAAACGAAACACAGACTTATTTGTTGTGGTGTATGTATCCAGAAAATGCAGAACATAAGCTTTAAAGTGATACTTAATAAGATATACAGACAGCATGATTTATAGCCGAAACCACGTGTGGAAAATATCTGAAATTCTGCAAGCCCTCCCGTTAGTCTAGTGGATATCATCCACGTTTAGGTGCACGTGGTCCCGGATTCGATTCTCTGTGGGAGAGCATTAAAATTTGAATACATTACGATGGTTCGGATTTCACCTTTAACTGTGGGTCCTCATTTATATAACCCAATGTTAAAAGAAGACACTGAAGTTCAACACAAAAACCGAAATCGTGCATTTATTTTGCAACTACCCAATACATGAAGATATTGTAGTAGTTGTGCAATGCACAAATATACATTCAATATGCTGATGATGATGACGGTGATTGTCTTTCTTAGCCTAAAATGTCAGTGACAGCTCGTGGCTAAATTCAGCTTGACTCGCGCTCCACGAGTCATCCTGAATTTAGCCACGAGTTGCCACTGATATTTAGATCATCATCATCAGCAGCAGCATAGGTATTCTGCCTGCCATTATTGACAGGTCACTTGCCGCAACTGAGAAGCTTACCTGCTCCACTGTTTTCAGCTAACTTCTTCGTCTTCACGTACTATTTTTGTCTTTTGATACCGTCTGTCAACTATAACCACCTTCATCCCCTCTAGCGTTGTTACCCTCATGATACAGTTCTGTCCCTTTTTCAATTAGGAATCAACAGACAAAGAGAAAATATATTAGAAATTTTATGCCTCCCCAAATGTTGACACCAAGGACCACCCTGAGCTGATTGATTAGACGAAATGTGAGCTATTATCCCATCCAATGAGAGGGAGTATGACAACAGAAAATATTGTATTGTATTGTATTGTATTTATTTTCATCCTTTTTCATACAAATTGTTCACAACGTGAACGTATGAGTTGGACACGTCATAAGAACACTGAATGTGTACATATGTATAGATTTAAATCTACATGCAATATTAAAATAGTGTGAATTTATATAAAACAAAAAAGGTACAATTTTTCATTATTCTAATTTACATACATCGATATAAAACAACATAACAGTTAATAAAACCTTACATTATAGATATACTAGGGTGACCAACCGTCCCGTAAAAACGGGATTGTCCCGTTTTTTCACTACCATTCCCGGTGTCCCGAAAAAAACTCCCGGGACGCCAAAATATCCCTATTTACATTGGGCACAACCCACTCTACAGACGACAGTGTAAGGGGCTGAAAGCCTTATGAAAACTAATGTAACCTATTGTTGCTATCTGTTTCGGGCGGTGGATGATCGAGGCGCTATCATCAGTACAGTACAGTGTTTCCGTTATTTGACTAAGATGTATTGTACTTTTATTTACGAAAGGGGTACAAAAAATAGAATTATAAAGGTGAAAATAAAAAGAACTAGTTGTAAGTAAAATAATGTTTAAAAATAAGAAAAAAAGCAAAAGAAAATAAAGAGAGTTGGAATCGATGCTGAGAATTTGTCATAAATTCTACTGGTGACAAATCTGATCGCTTCAACAGCAAATTCGATACGTCGAGTAATATTATCTTTGGCCAAAGTGAGTCTAACTTCAAATCAAATAGGACGTGTTGCGTTGTTTTCATTGTGAAAAGAATTGTTTCTGGTGCGTTCCGAGCTATTTGCTTAACAATGCCTAAGCGTGTATGCAAGTTTAAGGAGGAGTATTCTAAAGAATGGAACTATATTATAAAAGGACGCTATGACAATGAATCCGAAATGAAATTTTGAGTTTTACGTCCCACGGTTATGCCGGTTAGGCTAAAGGAGACGGTGATAATGAGTAATGAATGAAATGGTGGAATGAAGAAAGTGGGAGGAAACGGGAGAACCCCGAGAAAACCCACGCACACGGTGTTTGTCCACCACAAGGTTCACTTGGCGGGAGCAGGGTTTGAACCCGAGACCCCTAGCACCAGAGGTGAACGCTCTACCACTGAGCCACCGCGGCCCCCCTGACAATGAATCCGAGTACACAGTTTTCAGCAGTGTTTTTAGTATTGGACTCGGTTGTCGTTCAGACATACAACAACACATCAAATCAGTGAAACATACAGGAACAGACTGATGAGGAAACCGATTCAAATGTGAGGTGTGACACGAAACTGTGGACGAGTTTATGCGCAAACAAATTGTTTTTCTATACAATTAAATCCATTAGAGGGAAAAACCCTCGGTCGCAACCGTTCATAAAAATTCAAGGGGAAGAAGGTTTTGGAGGGGGAAGGCGAAATTAACGGAATTCTGTTGTTGCCTGAAATAGGCATGTAAGTTTTTTTTTTTTTTTTTTTTTTTTTGGTGCGCTGAACCGAATAAGAACATCATCAGGTCAAATAGGATGAAAAAAAAAAGTAGCCGTCCCAAATTTCCATTTAATTAGCGTTTACAACTTTGTATCCTTTCACAAGCTATCTTCTTACATACGACGGTATGAGGAACTACTTTACTTTGCCGTCTCCTTTAGTCTGACCGGCATAATCGTGGGACGTAAAACTCAAAGATTTTATTTCATTTTTACTTTACTTTGTGACGTCAGTGTTGTTTACACATAATAACTTTATGTGATATGCAGTATATCAGGCGTACAGGTTTTCATTTTTTAAGTGGAAGACACTATTTTTGTTTGTTGATTCATACTTTGTTTTTTAATATATATCACACAGCTACACATTGTTGTATTTACGTTTGCAACAGTATGTGTTTATGTTTCATATTATTTTATTCATTTTTCTAAAGCGCTTTTGCACAGAATATCCCCTTGTGTTTTTGTTCACATAATAATGTCTCTGACCCTTTGACAATATAATTAATACATTTTCATATCAGTATTCTCATTTTCTACGAACTAAAGACATGATATATAAGCAAGTAATATCATACAATTTTGCTCTTCGTGTCAACGGCGTTTATTATTGCTCATAGCACCTTCTTTTTCCCTCCCGGCTAAAAACTACGCCACTCACCTCAACATTCAACACCACTTTTATTCGCTTTGGTGCATCTTGCTTAACGTTTAAATACAATTCTCAAACATATTCACTCGCAACACAGCCGAAAATTCACAAAATATTAGAGCACCAACTTTTCCCTTACACCTCTATATCTCTCGAACGGTTGAGATCGAGGGTTTTTCCCTCTAATGGAATTCATTGTTCACAAAAACACTTCGATTGCACATAAAATTCGTCCACAATTTCGTGTCACATTTGAATTGGTTTCCTTGTGAGTGCTCCAAGTTACAGTAAGTCTCTTAACAATTATTTTATAAAAGGAGAATCAGATGAAGAAAGAAAAGTGAGAGCTGCTGAGTTAACTCAGGCCTACCATACGATAAAACACCATCACGGTTTTCGGTCAGATTGTAAAATTTAATTAAATAGAAAAATAATAAATAAATTAAAATAACAAATGACACTGCACTAACATGAGAAGTGGGTTTGTTTTTTCAAACCCATACTAGGTCTGAACAGCACTCTGAGTTTTTAAAGATATGTCAATATGTGTTTGGGATCCCTGCTCATAATGGCAACACTGAAAGAATATTTTCACTCATGAGCATTCAGTGGACAGACGAAACAGGATGGGAGTGGAGACCCTTTCTGCAATTCTTCAAGTATTATACAATTTCAAAATGGATTGTTGTAACTTTTATAACTTTGTATTAGAAAAGAAGGAAGGTTTAAAGATGGCTAGGACAACAGCCAACTATTCTCATGAATGTACCTCATGTTCTCATGTTAATAATTGATAAATGTTTCATATATTGTAGTAGTTTCAATTATTTTATTTTATATTATATTTTCATTTTTTGTTAGCTGCTGATAGTTAGTTGTTATTTAATTAATTCCACAACCTTTTCAATAAGTTTGAAAACGAAAAAAGTGTATTAGTCCTTTTCTATAAGAGATACAAAAAAAGAGAGAACGGAGAGGCTAAAAAATATATTTAGGGGAACAACCTTCCAAAAATAAAATGTGTCCCGTTTTTTCTAGTTGACGATTTGGTCACCCTAAGATATACAAAATATATATACTTTAAACATTATTTACTACAGGCGAGATATTCTTCTACAGAATAGAAACAGTGCTCGAGTAGGTAGGACTTGACTGCTTTATTGAAACCAGATGTTTTGTTTTTTAAAGTGGAAGGAAGCTTGTTATAAATATTCACTGCCATAGGAAATGTACTATTCTTATGTACTTTTAAACGTGAGGACTCTACATGAAGGTCAAACGCTTGTCTTGTATTATGCATATGAATATCTGAGTTCAACCGGAAGGTGCTTGTATCTATCTGTATATCTTTTCTTACAAATTTTAGAAGTTCATATATATATAAACATGGAAGAGGTAAGATTTCAAGAAATTTAAATAGAGGTTTACAAGAAGTTCGAGGTTTACTTCCGGTCATAAACCTTAAAGCTCTCTTTTGTAAAACGAATATGGAATTTAGCAGTGCAGTAGATCCCCAGAATATAATATCATATTTCAACTTAGAATGAAAAAGTCCAAAATAAGTTGTGAGTAGAACATGTTGACTGACACTATTTCGTAAAAGCTTTAACATGTAATAGGTTTGAGCCAATTTACTAGATAATTTTTGAATGTGAATTTTCCAATCCAATGTATCTGACACCCAAATATTTGATCATTTATGGCAAATAAAACTCGGAGTTTAAATTTATAACTTTCCCTTATCATACCCAAACAGTGGAGAGATGTGTAAAAATTTTGTTATAGAATCCACCAGAAAAGTATGCGGATAAGATAACAGTCCTATTTAAAATATCATTTAAGCATTCATGTTCTATTGTATACGTGAAGCTCTGGAATTCCCTTGTGAAGCCGCTGTGGCTCATCTCTGGTGGAGGTTCTTGGTTCGATCCCAGCTTCCGCCAAGTGGTCTTTGTTATGGAGAAACACCATGTGCATGAGTTTTCTCGGGGTGACCAATTTCCTCCTACTTTCGTTATGCTATTATCATAATCTGATCATCACTGTCTTTCTTTGCTTCGGTACGCAATCGTGAGACATTGAACTTTAAAAAAAAAAATCGCATAACGGAACTCGTGAAGCACCATCCATGTTTCGTGTTCCCTTCTATTTGATTTGTACAAAGAAGCAAGTAGACAATTTTGTAAAATAATAATAAAAAAAAACACCTTTAAATTTTACGTTCCACGTTTATGCCGGTTAGGCTAAAGGAGACTGTGATGATGAGAAATGAATGAAAGGGTGGAATGAAGAAAGTGAGAGGAAACGGGAGAACCCACGCACACGGTGTTTGTTCACCATAGAGTTCACTTGGCGCGAGCTGGGGTCGTACCAAGGACCCATGCACCAGAGGTGAACGCTCTACCACTGAGCCACCGCGGCCCGACAATTTTGTAGAGTAACAATGAGGTGGGTAATTCTATATAATACAGAACAGAAATAAATCCCCTATTACATTCAGGATTCAAATCCCTCAGCCAGCTGTCGTGACTGAAGATTCCTTTAGTTTTCCCTCAAAACACGCGATGCTAATACTGAGATAGTATATCAAGTTTAGGAGCCAGAGATAAAAAAAAAAAAAAAAAAAGCTTCATTAAATGCATGTTTTTTTCTTTCAATAAGGATTTTTTTTAAGGGCTGAAATGTTGGAAATGGATTTCTTAAAATTAATTTTCATTTCTAGGTGCCAACTTCTTTTCTTATAACAGATTTTACGATTCAAGAGCTTTGTAACATACGGTAATTGTACTATACTTAACATATATTCCACCAGATACGCAAGAATAATTTGGGAGTTTCAGATTTGATTACTGTTAGTATTAAGAAGATAGAGGTGTATCTTTAGTAATTTCCTTTTTTAAATCAAGCGTTTTCGATTTGTAGTTAAGTGACACATGAAGAAAGGTATCTTATTATTTGTTTGTACCAATACGCGAATATGTACCAGAAAAACAAAGGGAATACAGTCGCATTGCTTTTCATTCCAGACTAACTGAAATGCCCGTTCGGTGCACGGGGAAAATTAGATTCATGGAAAATGTATAAGTCTTCTCTTCCCCTTAAGATATGTATATCAATGAAAGTGTAATAATAAAAACTCCATAAGATATTTTATTTTTAGCATAAATTTTGAACCACCATCTCCCTTGGGATACGCTTTTTAAACAAAGTTCCATAATAAAATCCCATCTTGAGGTAGGTACTAACTATATTTAGAAACTCAATTCAAACTGCTGAACCGTTTTCTCGTGACGAGATCACAAACAGGCACCGTCGATGCAAATATGAACAAAGAAATTATAGTTATTGCCTTCCTTCACCCTTTAAAACGGGAATTCTAGAAAACGCCGAAATACTGGTCCACTTATTTTGAACTAATTTATATACCAAGTTTCATCTCCTTACTCAACAAGATTGTGAGTTACTCAATTTTTGCAAAGATTTTGATCCTCCACTCTGTCCCTCTTGGAATGCATATTTAAATCAAAGTAACATGATAAAAACCCAGTTCGACGTAACTACATCCAAATATTAATTTCAAATGGTTTAGCCATTTCCCCATGATGCGATCGCGCACAAGATTCTTTTCATTTTTATATAATAGATTACAGTTGAACACTGTTACAACAAATTTGATCGAGTGCAATCAAAATTCGTTATGCATGATTTCCGAACACTTTTTTTCAATGATGTCCTACGCTGGTAGCATTTGTAACACTCGGCGCACATGCCAATTATTGAGAAAGACTGGGCCCATCTTTCCAGTAAGAGAAACGCGATTTTCTGTCATCCTGAGAACATGTTGATGATGATAGTAGCTGAGGGATAACACATATGAAAGCTGCGTTGCAGAAAATACTGAAAACTAAGGATCAATAGAAGAAGGGGAAATCTGTTATACTTCCCTTAATATATGTAGATGACATGAACTACATTCAAGTGATTGATTGGACGAAATGTAAGCTGTTATATCTTCCAATGATGCAAAGCTTGACAACAGAAATTATTTTATCATATATGCAAAATAAAACCCGAGTTTCCTGTCATAGTCAAACAGTGCAAAGATATGTTAAATTTGTAATGGAATCCGCCGGAAAAGTGTACGGACAAGATAACAGAACTGACTATACGAGGGGTGTTCAAAGGCACGAAACGACAATGTGGGTATCATCGAAGTCTGTATTCAAAAGTAATCACCAGAAGGCTGAGCACAACTATGCCACTGTTCACGTGCCGAAAGATTGCCTGTCCCAGAATTCCTGTGGCTGTAACAGCAGCCTCCACTGTGTTCACTTCGTCGCCCGAGTTGAAGTGCTTCCCTCTGAGATGTTTGTTTATCGGACCAAACAGATGGAAGTCGCAAGGCGATATGTCCGGACTGTAGAGAGGATGCTCAAGCTGCTCCCACTTGAACTTGTCCAGTACACTTTGTAACCTGATCTCGGTTTATCACTCACTCTCCCGGCCTTCACGAAAACGGGCACTCCACTTTCTCATTGACTTGTCCGACACACAGTCTCCCCCGCATACGGCTACCATCCGGCGATGAATATCGGTCGATTCAAGGCCCTTCCGTAGTCAGAAATCTGATAACACTTCGCTGCTCCTCAATCGTCGAATTTTTCAATGTAAACGTCATGATTTCTTCACACACTGCAGCGTCAATAGGAAGGAACACACAATTGGCCTGATTCTCTCCTGCGTCATATGAAAGGCGCCCGCGCATACGCACCACACCTGACACTACATTCTCTTCCCTAGATGTTGCACTACGCTATCCCAAAGCGGCATATTTCTATTTCAACTGGTTGAGTTTGTACGACGTTTCGTACTTTTTCATTTGAACACCCCTTGTACTTTGTATTAGAGCAACATTGCAATCTTTGATGCTTAAATTAGATCGAAAATTCGATTTCCAAATGACATCCTTGACTGGCAATGGTCAAAGAACATGATTTAACACGTAATGAATCGTTGAATTGTGGGCTAGAGCATGGATGGAGCTCGCATTACAGCCACTTCTCTGTGTTGAGATCTAGGTTATTTTATCAAAAATACGAGGGTCATTTAACTCGAAGTAGCAACATAGTTGTGGAATGAAATGTAGTAAATCACTCACCTCAAGAAGCTTACAGTCCTTCGATATAGTCTCCGCCAGCCTGTTGGACCCTTTGCCAGATGTCTGGTAACCATTGAATACCTATCAAAGCCCCGTTTTGTGAGATGGTGTTGACAGTGTGCCCTAAGGCACGAACAATGCTGGGAATGTATCTAAAACGTTTGCCCCTGAGAGGTTGAGTTGAGTTGATTTTGAGTTTAACGTCCCTTTTCAGCAGCGAGGCTATATGAGACGTGGACCTACTGATTAACGTGGAATCCGAACCACATGATCTTCCGCCGGGAATCGAACCCGGGCCTCGCGCGCCAAAGGCGCGTACGCTAACCGCTTAGCCACAGAGGAGCTCGCCCCTGAGAGGTTTTTTTCATTTTTGGGAAAAGATCAAAATCGTAGGGGCTCATATCCGGGGAGTACGGTGGGTACTCCAGTACCTCCCAACCCCGTCTGTACTGGATTGGCTGTATGGCATCTGACATTGTCGTGTAGGAGAATTGGTCCAGACTCCAGGAGGTGTGGACGTTTGCGCCGCAATGGTGACTGAGGTATCAAGCATAGTATGCAGTATTGACGGTAACGCCCGGTGGAATTTGATGTGATAGGATAATGCCTTCGTGGTCGTATGACATTATCATCATTTCCTTCACGTTTGCTGGCTCTTGCCTAAGCTTTCTCAGTCGTAGAGATTCTGGGTGGCGCCATTCAGTCGACTGACGTTTCAATTCAGGCTCGTAGGATCTTACCCACATTTCGTCACTTGCAGTCATGCGGTGCAATAAGACATCACCTTCCTCATTGTAACGTTGAAGGTGTAGGCGCGCACATTCTCACCTATGCCACTTTTGAGCCTCGGACAGAGCATGGGATACCCATCTGGCTGCAATTTTCCACATGCCAAGATCTTGTGTTAGCATGCGGAACACTGATCCAGAAGAAATGTTCAGCTCCTGCGCCAATGCACTACAAGTCCAGCGCCGATCACCATCAATCAGTGTCCGTAGTCTTGTAAGATGAATTTCGTCCGTAGCTGCTCGCATATGCCTTCCACTGTGCATTTTGTCTGTTGACTGCCGTCCTGCCTGAAATGCTGCAACCCATTTCGCCACTGTCCGATACGGTAGAGCTGCTTCACCACAGGCCTCTACTAATCCTCTGTGAATCGTCCTAGCATTTCGCTCTCGTGCCACCTAGAATTTGATAAACACACGCTGTTCTGCACGTGTGAACATTGCGTTAGGGCGGTATTTCACACAACAATCACTTTAACAATGTCTACTCGCCACACACACCGTAATATGGGACCGCAGCAGCGTTGAACTGACTCGTACACATCCACGGAACATACAACGTTCGTCATTTGTCTCCTGCCCACATGATAATCCAATCGTAGCAGTGTTGCCAGTTCGTGTTAGATGACGCTTGTAATTTTGCGAAATGGGTGAAGAGCTGTAAACTAATGTTTTCATCTCAAATTTGAATATATGCCTCTATGTCTGATACAAAATAGTAAGAAAGCAAGTGAATTTCTTTTATTATTATTATTATTCGTGTTGTAATTCTGTTTAGTTATTAATCTGATGTAGTACTATATTTGGCTTTTCGCTGTTCCTAACACCACAAATAAATTAAGTGATTGGATTTTAACATTCCTTTTGAGAACCAAAGTTATGAGTAACGATCTATTGCTCAAATGGCATTCGAATAATTGTTTTGTGTACTAATCGGGGATCAAACCGTGGAGTACACACGTTAGAAATTTCAGCAGAAAGGGAGATAAGCATTCCAATTATTCAAGCCAGCTATTAAGCAAGTAATTCTGAGAAACTCACACATAACAAAATGTTGACTTTCCCTATGAGAGATTTGTTGCTATATCTAAAAATTTTTAGTCTTTACTTCGTATTTCAAATCAGGATTCAGGACTATTGCTGCAAAAGTATAACAGCATTTTTACGTTGTTGATGATATCTTTATATATATATATATATTAAAAAAAAATCATCTACTGCAATTCTTGCCATGCTACGATAAAATTTTGGTATTGCTAATGTATTGAAGCAACTGTGAGAATATTTTCAATGGTGTCTTTGCAGGTACAATTTTCCTAGAGAATATACATGGTACTGTCTATAAAAAATGTCAAGGAAGAGTTTGGAAAAAATAACAACATATGTATATAAAATATATTCTTTAATATAATTTATTTTTCTATCATCACTATACTAAAACTACAGTATACGAGTATTCCATAATACGGCATCTTACATAACATTTGTACTTGGGGTGTGTAATATCAAACCAGCTATTTCTTTCTGTTTAGACCAAAGTTTGCCATTTCTCAATTCAATGGCTTTCCAATTTCTCACTATGCACTGTACAGTATATTAAATATGAAGAAAGGAATATATTCATTGAATTTCATCTGCATCACGTTTGAATTCTGAGGTTCTCCTGGAAATATAAAAGAATATAATTATAAACTTAATACACATTGGAAATTGAATCAAAATCTACAGTTACTTCTAACTACGATTTGTCTACAGCATGTACTTTTAGAAACGGTATAGTCTGAGAAACAAACTTAGTCAGGTATGGAATAGTATGCTCTCCTTTTAGAACTTTTTTTTTCTAAAGATTCGCTGACGGGTCACATGACCATAAATAGTTGTTACTGAAGAAGCTGTCACAGTTAACTTTTGTAATCAGTGGTTGTGAAAAGATGACCGTCAGGTTTGGACTAACGTGATGCGATTCAATACAAAATAAAATCCCTATCCCCACGGCTGACAGACATACGACATGTCAATTCTGATAAACAGGAATCATAAGACACCACTGTAAGTACGTATGAAGTTAAAATTAGGCATGACAAAGAGTAATATTTAACACATATAGGTAACCAAAATCATCAAAGAATTATTTCAACAGTTACAATATTAACTAACTAAAGAGTGTGTGGTTTCCTAATAAGCTCACTGATTGAAAGCATGCGTCTTTTACATAGAAAACAATATGAAATTTGCTAATAAGTTATAAAATTAACTATGTTTTAAAATTTTCAAATATTATTAACAAACTTTCTTCTAGAAAAAAGTGTCGAATGTGATTCCATAACTGTTTAAATTTAGATATAAACTTAAATCCTCTCAGAAAACATTTCAGCCTGTTTGAAGACGCCCAATAAGCCGTTTCTACATAAGGCCGTGTGTTAAAACTGACATAATGGCAACCATTCGTAACAATTTGTGTCAACGCAACGCTAAATTTTCGTTTGCGGTAACCATCATAACAGTTACCACAGAATTTCGCATGTTTTGCGTTGACATTGTCTTTTTTTTTTTTTTTTTTTGGTCCAATACGGAATGTGTGTTTATTTCAAAATCATACTCTTTTAGGAGTTTTCCGCCCTTTTGATCACGTGACACACATCAGTCAATCAGAGGAAAGTCCTGAAAATAGGATGTACTATTTGGAGCTACTAAGCAAGTAAAGCAGAGCTAGGGAATCCTATTCTTTTCCCTATGGTTTAACCAATTTATATATATTTTTGCAAGAAATTCGGACCAACTTTATTATTATTATTTATTTACTTATTTATTCTGTTACACACTGAAAGTGAATAATTCCAATATATTTAAAATTATACAAAATATAGACACAATATAGGTATTTAAAAATAGCCTATTTTAAACTCCTGAGTATATTCGTATAAGATAGAAGTAAGCGTATTTTATTTTTGATGTTTCTTTTCGAAGATTTAATGATTTAAATGTTAGTAAAATTAAGTTTACAATACATTTTATATAGTTTTATAAATCTATTTTATGAAAATTTATTCTGATTATTTTATATATATATATATATATATATATATATATATATATATGAATATTTAACCTTCATATAATATTAAAATATTAATCAAAATCAAGTATATGCATATATAGCAGCATATTCATGCATAACATGAATTCTTATTTTGGACTTGTGGTTTCAATTTGATATTAACTTAAAAAGTTGTTTCACTCATCCAGCAGATCACTTCATCAGTCTTCAGCAGTGTATAACCCAACTTAACAGTCTGAACTGGTCTGAACTAAACTGACTGTAACGTATTGTTTATGGAGAACATAATTATCAAATAATATACATTATTATGATAAGCTTTGCAACAGCACTTTCAAACTTTCGCCGAGATGATTACAGAAAAAAGATCTCCTCCAGTTCCTTACCAGAGGGTAGCGTTCCCAAAACTGATGCAACGTTCCCTCTTTGTACTGCCATACTGATTCGTTGTATTAGAAAAGAGGTTGCTCTAGCGTCTCCTGACGATAAATAAATGCGGTGTCCGATTTCTTCTATAAAGTTAAGACCTTCGGGACAACAGGAACTACCTGATTCGATAGCTATAGTTATCCCTGATTCGATAGCTATAGTTATCCCATATATTAAAATCCCAAATACATATGTTCTACAATAAGCAGTATATAATAACTTGTATATCATTCTTTTTTAAGTATAACCATATAGGTTTCAATGTTTTTAAAAATATTTTTGAACAAAATGGGTTTCTAACGATTAAAAAAAAAAAAAAAAAAAAAACCTTCATACATTGTCCGAGATACAGCATTTATCACTTTCTAATGCTGCTTCTTGTATGAAATATTTGAATTAGGAAATAACCTACAAAGGTTTTTCACACATATATATTTGGTTCTCTTCTTATCATCTCTTCGCGTCACACACGACTACAGACACACCAGAAGTCCTTGAGGTTGTTTCTTGTTATCAACTGATAAGTGATGGGAAAGCCGACCTGTGAGTCAGTTGGTGTTTGTTGTTCTGGTTACACGACCTACAGATTTAGACGAAAAATCTTCCTTGTAGTATTATGTCATCTTCTTGGTTGTCAGAAAGCGGAAGTCTAGAGCGTTCTTCTTCCCACCACCTTACCTTATCAACATCTTCCATAATGTCATTGGAAGAGATGACAGCAGTTCGTTTCGTCTTCCCTTTGTCTTTCTTCTACACTTCCTTGATCTCAGTCGCACTAGCGACATACATTAGTTTCATATCCTGCCATCTTAGCATGTCACCTTACCTCTTTAAGCAACAACTTCGCCCTTCTTTAGATTCTTATTGAGAAATCTGGTTGGCATGTCTTTTTTTGGAAGGTAAAAGTGTTAAAATTTAATGCTTTGGAATAGACATGCAAAAAAGACGGCGTTTTTCCTGAATATAACGGAAATTTTCACTTTTTTCCGTGATTTAAGTACCACTTTTATTTATTTGCAGTGATTCTACAATTTAAAATGTGCCCTTACCACGTGGATGGTTGTCTTGATAAGATTTTGAAATTGGCACTACATTAGTTATCAGTAATTGTAACTTATGCAATCCGACATATACGTTCTATCGATTTGATTCTCTAATTATCTTATCAGTGCCTGCGAGTTATACATTTAGTTTATGTGTTTTAGAGGTTGTCTAAATTCAAACTAGTGGGGAAAAGAGAATACCATAAACCAAGAAACAAATAAAAAAACATTTGTTTTAGTACAAAATTTCGTTTTAATCTTGTTCTCCGTTAACAAAAATCTTTACTATGAGCTTCAGATATTCTATTAACACCTGTATGAATTTAGTTTACAAAATTTAAACCATAAACGATCATTTTGGCTATAATATTATTTTAACACCCTCCTAAAAGTTATTATTCCCATAATTTCTTCTTTCATTACTCTTACATTCTATTAATATATTTAAGAAAACTAAAGTATAGCGTGAATTTTATAAAAATAAGCTTTCTCTCTCTAAAAATAAATTACTACATTTTCAGAACAGTTATTGCTACACTATTAATCTCTTTTACTAAAATTTTTTGTCGTTGAACATTACTGCAATAACTCCACAAACAATTCTTTGAAACTAGAAAACCTATAGTGCTAATCAATTCTTTTGAATGATCAATTTTCTTTATATATATATATATATATATATATTAAAAATTAGAGTGAGGAAGAAGAAAATATGTATGAAAAATTTAACATTGCAAATTATGATAAATTCTTCCTGTATATTACAAAACGCTTCGTATTTGAGTACAAATAACTGGTTATATATTTTCTTCTAACATTTTTCCTTACCCACCCAGATACTGAGTACTTAACTAATTAGGCTTTAAAAGCTAATGGTTAATATATTTGTCACATTTATATTTCACAAGAGATTTAACTAATATTTCTCCTATCATGTCTCAGTTTGTCTGTATTCAACATACTTGGCCCTACAGCATATTTTACAAAAGCTTTGTCTCCGTCTTTTCCCATGTTTATATGAGTTCACTTTATTTTTTTTCCTCGACTCTTCTCTATTCTTTACATACTCTCTCTCAAATCATATTGTACCTTTCATTTCATCTTGGGTCTCCCTCTCTTCCTTTTTCCTGTTACTTGCAGCTTTCGAATTTTCTTTCCCACATAATCGACGTTCCTTCGTTCTACATGTCCAAGCCTGAAACTTTTCACTCAAGGGGTCTCACCTTAACAGTGACTCTTATATATAACTGTTCCTTATTCTATTCTTCCTCGTCACACCACATCCATCTTAACATTCTCATCTACTTCCATCTTCTTTTCCTGGACCCTTGTGATTGCCCAAGTTTCATTATTATACAATTTTGCCGGTCTTATTACTGATAGTATTTACGGGTTTTTAAATCTGTAACTTACTTTCTTGTCACATTATACTCCGCTCATCCTTTCCGGTTTAGCCAGCTAGATATATTCAGTGTTGGGTTTCTGTATGTGATTCTCTATTCTACTCGAAACAAATCCAATTTCGAGGTAAATAGTAAAGTTATTGAACAATTAGGTCACCCGGTAATGAGATTAGGAGTGTTACGGTTGTGAGGAATGTCCCAGATAATAAAAGATTTGTAGGGGAGTCTTCTGCCATCGAGAATTGTGTTGTAAAGGAGGTTGTACTGTTCTATCATTGAAGTGTACTGACTATGGAAGACCGTCCAATGGAATATGAGATGAACGGTATTTTATTTTTCACGGACCAGACGTTGATGTTGGAAGATAAATAATGATTTAGTAGTTGGATGGAAGAACGTGTGTTGAACGTACCAATGAGGTTATGAATAGAGAAAGAAGGTTATGAAAAAAATATTAATGTCTATTGTTAAGATCTGTAAAAAGTATTTTGGAAGATGAATTGACATTAGTGTAACTGTATATTCTATTATGTTTTACATGTTTAAATTATGTGACTGTATAATATGACGATTCTCATAATAAATTAGTAAATGCTGACCTAATGTTATTGAAGTTGTTGAATGAGATTGTTATATAAAGAATGATGATGCTATAGGGCTAGGAATGGACCTGATACTAGGATGGATTTTCATGTGCAATCATTCGGGATTATTCTATAGACAAATAGAATTACTGTTATGTTTCCTCGAGCAGCCTTATCAGCAAGAATGTTGCAAGACGAAAGCATATAATCATCAATCCTTCTCCTTGTAGCCGAAGAAGTATGCAGCAAATGAAGTCTCCCAAATAGAATTACGTAGGTACGGTAAAGACTTTTAATCTCTCCAAAAGTCTCTTGGATTACGTAGAACAATGAGTCATCACCTGATCACCTTCATTAATGGGGTGTTATTGTACTCCAGATGGAACGGAGAAACATCTCTTTGTTGTCCCCTTGGAACTTGTCGATAGTTTACGAAATGGATGGCTGAAAACTTACTGTTATTTGATGAATACTTTTCTTTTTTTCAGTGTCCCATTCTACACATGTCTTTATTACATGTATTATCGTAAGAAGAGTGGTGCTTACCTTTCTGGCCTTAGTTGTCTCATACAGCGATACAAGAGTTGATTCACATTAGATTTGTAGTCAGAATCTTCTGCAGTAGAACCATGCATCTAGGAAGATATTAAATGAATAAAGGTTAATAGTATGTAGAAAGTTAAAAGTAATGGTTAAAGGGATTATTGCTACTGGTTTAATATCAAATCATCAGAAACACAAAACTAACACATATTAAGATAAACAAAAGAAACATACAAAACTTTTAAAAAAAAGAAAAAAAAAACAGATAATTTAGCAATAGAGACATTTTAGCCTATATTTCAGCTTCTTTACGCTCATTTGCAGCACTTTGAATACGTAAAGAATATTTTGGCTTTGAAATTTCCTTCAAGAAATAGTGATTTTAGACAGAGGGATGTAGTACTGCTACGACGTATAATATCCTTTATAGACAATCCGTAGAACCAATACTAATAATAAATAATAATAATTGAAGCTGCTAACATCTGAATGAAGTTATCGTCTAATGCTACATGTTAGTTTCTAATTTCATATATATTTCATATCATTACTATATTCACCACTAAGAACTTTTTCTTTACAATTTTCGAGTATTTTGTTTATTATCATTTTGGATTTCGTAGAGATCTAAACCGCTCAAACTTTAAAACATAGATTACACTCAGATACTATTTTTTTTCTTATATTTTGGTCAGGTCAATTTACTTACTATAGTTATTATTTCACTTAAAACTATATACTCCAATGATATAATGAAAACGCTGCCCTAAGGCAATATAATGCTATTATCAGCAGGGTTGATATGTTTAAAACAAAATGTTTAAAACAAATGTTTAAAACATGTTTAAAACGAGGGCTGTTGTTTTATTCAGTTTGTTTTAAACGTTTTAAACAAATTGTTTTAAACGTGTTTTTTTCGATGCTGGTTGGACATGCTTAAAACAACTAAAATATCAGATTGAAGGAGCTAATTTTATTTTCTAACAAACAACCCATCCTCCGCAAGATTTGTGCATGGAGTAAATTACAAGCAGAGTTATATTCTTATTATGACAGCAATTACTGAACGAAATTCTGCACATCAGTGTGCGTATAACTAAACCAACAAATTCAAATGAAATATTTGAACATTTCTTAATTTCCACGAATAACGGAGGTTAAACACACTATACACTATTTATTCTAAGATCCAAATTCACAAATTCAAAACTTGGGTATTTTTTGATCACTATCATTTCCATAATAATGAACAGTTCTCACATCATAACTTAGAAGAAATGCTCTGGCAAATACAATACAACTCATAGAAAAGAGCAATGAGTAGCCTACAAGGAGCAAATGACATTTTAACTAAACAGATTTCAAGATACATCTCTATCTGCAACATGGGTAGCTAATAATGATTAGTGTATACGGCATAACAACACAATTAACTCTAGACACCCGCCAGGGATTTTAACAAAATGGTAGAATCTCACGTTCGGGCCTCTGGTGACCCCCCTAATTATCACAATCATGAGTTATACACCATTGGAAAGCTTATAGACCATAAATTCCAAAAAGGTAACATTCATGAAATTCCCGCCGTATTCGTAGAAAAAAACAGACATAAAAATCATTAAAAATTTGAAAATATTGACTTTACGGGCCCTGGCAACCCTTGCAGTCACCCTACGCTAACAAAATGATGCTAATGTGTAGGCCACATACTTGTGGCAATAATATAAGAAATGGTAGCCACTGCTGCCATTGCGTAATGAATTCGTTTTATGTAGGGAATATTAAAAAAATATATGCGTAGAAAAACATTCATTGAATTAGACATTCTTTCCCCTCCCCCACTATAGTACCACGTCCATATGCAAATCGTTTTTGCTGCACACATCATGTATACGAACAAGAATTATGCTTCTAGACCACTTCAGTGAAATATATCTTGTGTTATATGGGACCGTCCCGAAAATAAATGTAAATTAACCAAATTTGATCCCCTCTTCCTCTATAAACAACAAGTACACATACAGGTTACTATCATGGGGACTGCTTCATTGCTTCACATACCAATTTTTATGGATGTGCCACAAAGGGGGGAGGAATACCCGCCAAAACCTGATGAAAAAAATGATGAAAAATTAAAAAAAAAAAAAAAACTTCATCCTTCCTCTCTCGGCCGTACATACGTACCCCCTATATACATAAAATGCAACTGACGGAAAGCTTCATCCCTCAAAAATACTTTGGTACCAAATCATTTTTCTAGCTTAAGGACTGAGCTATTGATGTTTGTTGTAAAAATAAATATAATTTACGTCAAAAAAACTTAAACTCCAAAAATTGGCTAATTTTGCCCCCTTCCTGCTACCCCATATAAGCAAGAAGTACAAATACACGATATTAACCATGTAGTGGCCTACTTCATTGCTTCACGTAACAATTTTTATGAATCTATCCCGCAAGAGGGGGAGTGGCCCTCAAAAAAAACTGTTGAAAAAAAACAACAGAAAAACACGATATTTACCCTCCTCCCATATACATAAAATGCACACCAGCAAAGCTGCATCTTTCAGGAATAAATTGGTACCAAAACCATCTTCCAGCCTTAATTTGAGGTTTAAAACTGAGCCATTGAGGTTTAAAGCCCTGACACAGCAGTTGCGTTAATGGGCGTTTAAAGATTAAGACTGCAGACGACCAGTAGAACGTAACACAAAGAAACTAAACTACATATTCGGTGAACGGAGATCAGGAAAATCACGATTTCTTTCTCCGGAATTGAACATTTGGGCGGATCGAGATTAGGGAAGTTCCCAAAATTTCATCTAGGGTTGAATATAGATGGCAAGCAATACCTAAGAGTGTAAAAATGTAATGTATATGCCTATTTAGATTATTGTTTTAAACAAAATAAACATTTTAAACGTGTTTTTTTTTAAACAAAGTACTTTGTTTTAAACGTTAAAAACGTTTTAAACAAAAAGAAAACGTTTTAAACATAAAAAACGTTTTTTCTGTTTTTTTTTCAACCCTGATTATCAGTGACCAGTACTTACTTTCACAGTTTTCAGTCCTTTATGTAGAGGAATTAATGTCTGTGTTGGGTACCATACATCGGATAACTTTAACCATGTTACATCTGGATCATACATACTGCACATTTCAAAGAATTTCACTGCAGCTTCCTATAACAATAAGAGAGAACCTATATTAAAAATTAAAAAGCCTTACAGCTACGTGAAATTCAGCATAAAGTGAAACTGAAACTGAGTAAATCCATAATTATTTCTCACAGAAGGACACGGCCTTCAGGCTAACAAAACATTCGGTTCATCCAAAGTGCTGTTATGGTAAGACATAAGTTGCAGCTCTGTTCTTCCAAAGTTTAGATAATATATTGGTAGGGGTGCACCCAGCAAGATTTTCTTGAGGGGGCCATGACTTTTTCAGGGGGCCAGACTTTTACATACTCGGCTCAAGCCCTCCCCATTTCAGCACAGTGATGCCGAAATGGATTCTGATTTCGTTTAGTATGTTCCATTTGTGATTCTCGATATTTTGACTTTATATTATATCATACTTACATGTTCAAGAAAATAACGCTCACAAAATTTCAGCAGATTAGTCATATATTACGAATAGAGCATTGAAAAACTGTTATGTGCGTTGTGTTCAAATTATTATTATTATTATTATTTAGGTCCTGTTTAGCCGAATTGTTAACGTGTGCGACCTCAGTGTGCATGCATGTTCCTTGTTTCTATTCTTGGTGAGAGAAGTAAAATTTTCCGCTATTGACCCAGAATAATGAGGCAATTGGGGAACTGCCTGAATTAAGAGACAGAGAATCCAGAAATAATGGCTCCTGGAAACCAATGCGCTGGTCATTCATCATCCAGTTGAACATGAGCCATATGGCTGACTGTAGCGCCAGGAAGTTTAATATAGTATCATTTAGCAAACATCGTCAGTATTTCAATACTGTGTAACTAAGTAAAACTAAAAGTAATTTCTTTCTTATCTATTTCTCCTGTAATTTACCTCACCTTTGTGTACTGAAAGAAAATACTGAACTTCCAGATGCAAGAGCTCATGAAGTATTATGTCAGACCACATGCCCCACATTTCAGAGTATGACACCACATAATGCTTGATATATATATATGTGTGTGTGTGTGTGAGTGTGTTATACCACTGATCATCGCTATTGCACTACTTGGAAAGTACGTAATTATTGTAATGTGTTGATGTCATTTAGAATTATTTTTCTTGTTTTGTACCTATACTATAAAGGTAACCAAGAAAACTCTGTCGCTTTTTGTGGAGGTCTGTGTTCCATTCGCCCTCACACCGGAAGTTGAATACGAATGGAGATAAGGCGAAGGTCAGTTGTTGCTGTGGGTATATCCAACATACTAACTGGTTGTGGCAGTTCAGTTACACCGTGAACGTGCGGAAGAACAGAGTGAACATGAGACCTCTACAGAGCATCATAAGGGCGTGTATGCTGTATGAATTCAAACTGCGGTCAAACGCCGCTTCAGCGGGGCGGAAGATATACCAGGCCTTTGGTGAGGGTGTCGTGACTACACGGACAGTGCAGCGGTTGTTTAACAAGTTTAAGGACGGTAACGAAACACTCAAAGACGCACCACATGCCGGAAGACCAACACATGTACAAATTGAAGATATTCAGACAGCAGTTGAAGCGAACAGTGGCCAGGCATGTGTGGAACTGGGACTACAAGTCATTGTGGGTGAAAAAACAATTCGGCAGCAATTCCATCAACTTGGGAAGCACTACAAGTTAGGTCGGTGGGTTCCACATGGCTGGAACTCCAGCCAGAAGGCAACGCAAGCAGACACCTGTGTTTCTTTGCTGTCTTGTCTGAGGAAGAAGCCATTTCTGGACGGGGTGTAGACATGTGATGAGAAGTGGGTCCTGTACGAAGCTCCACGGCGCCGTTATCATTGGTTAGCATCCCATAAACCGAAGAAGATTCTCCTGTGTGTTTGGTGGACTGCTCGCGGCATCGTACATCGGAAACTGCGACCAGCTGGTCAGAATATCAATGCAACTGTGTACTGTCAACAGTTCAGCCATGTTCAAGAAAAACTCAACGCAAAGGGATCCTCCTGTTACAGGATAATGCGAAGACCCACGTGGCTATGATGACTCGGGACACCATTCTAAACCTTGAATGGAAAACACTTGCATCCGACATACTCCCCGGACGTTGCACCGTTCGATTATCACCTGTTCCATTCCTTGGACAGTCAGCTTAGAGGACGTCAGTTGAGATCCCTAGTAGAGGTGCAAAATGCACTTGATACCTTCTTCGGTTCACGGCCCACCTAGTTTTACCGCGACGAAATCCAGGGCCTTCCAGAACGTTGACAGAAGGTCGTCGATGCTGATGGGAACAATTTTTGATCTTCCAGGTACGTCGTAGGTGACATATCGCTGTTCGAAGGTGGTGGGTGAAAAAACGACAGAACTTTTTTGTTTATCTTTATATTATGAAAAGCAAAAATGATTCACTCGTTAACATAAAGACCATACTATTACTGTATAGCTACAAGCATAAAATTTGGACAGGAAATTCCTTTTGCCATGAAAACAAGACAAAGAAATATTTTTTTGAAATACGTATCATAAGGGAGGTTAATGGTCCAGGGTCTGACTTTACATCATCGTAACGACAGAAACTTAACTTATAGTTTGACCCATCATCATTCGTGATTCCTTCGGTATATTGATATGGGACAAATGTTAATAGCCGATGCCATCCAATTTTATACACCTTTTCATTTAAAAGTTTCGAGTTGACCCTGGATCCTGGGAGTCACCCACGTATCACGAGCACTTCAAACACTATACCCCTACAGTACCTGCACTACGTATTAAGAAAAATCTCCAATCCGAACCGTTTTTGAGAAAATGGCCTGGGGTCAATCTTTGTGGACACTCTGTAGTTAATTGCAGTAACATGTAAATGAACCAACACAAATTAGACAGTAAGGCACAATAATAATACATACGAAAAAAATAAGTATTATAGCTACATGTAACTTCCTCCATGTTCACTCTGGAATTATTATTTAAATTATTATTTTTCTGACCAGAGTGTGCATTTCTTTTTTAAAAATAAATTTATTTTTAATAAAGAAATGCATACTCTGGTAAGAAAAATAATAATTATAGCTACATACTTTAAACAGTAACAATTATTTCATTAACTTAAAATGGAAAACGACACATTCTTTATTCATCACTCAAATACTAATTAATTTTCGTGGCGGGAATAAATAGCCTGGCTGCTGACGTCCCCATTACATTATGATCCTTTAGTCATTCAAATATTAAACTGAAACATTACACGATCTCTCGCTGACGATATACATAACTATGAGAGCAGTGGCGGTCCGTGACTTATGGAATGAGGGAAGCAATTGTTATGGTACCTAATACTACAAACAACTGAAATATTTTATAATATTACTCACTTGTCACTTAAATTTTTCCATCGTTTCCTGACAAATTCTTCGTTAATTACTCGATTATAAAATTCACCATGTCACCTAAATTTTAAGTCTATTCGTTTTCCTTTCCTGTCAAATTTTCCAATCATCCGCTAAAAAAAAAAAAAAAAAAAAAGTCTCCACTGTTTAACACTTCACTCAAATGTTAAGTTTACTTTTCTTCCTTTCTTGTCAAATTGTTCAATTAACCGATCATAAAATTCAATATGTAAGTTAAATTTTAGGTATATTATTTCTTTCTTGAAAAACTCTTGAATCAATCTATTATAAAATCTACTACCTCACTTAAATTTTAAATCTATTCTCCTCCCTTTTTTGTCAAACTCTTCAATCACTCGATTATAAAACTCATCATCACTTTCAGCTTGTTGCAATTTCACCAACTTTTTTTCAATAGATATCAAGGATAGATCAGACAGTCTCTCTTGATCTTGAGTGTTTCTGCAGAATGTGTGAATTCGTCTAAGTGCAGAAAAAGAGCGTTCAGCAGTAGAACTTGTAACTGGTATTGTGGCAATCAGACTACAAAGTTTATAGAGTTCTTTGAAAGCAGACGATGACAATCCAGTCCTTTTCAAATAGATAAGTAGTTTTGGAACACCCATTGGTAAATATTCATTTGCCGAATATGCAACGCAGAGTTCGCTTCTGAGCCGGGCAAAATCGAAGTATTGACCATAACTTTCTTTCAGTGAAGAAAATTCTGCATCTGGGAATGGTTTCTGTATGTTCTTTTCATCAAGTAACTGAAGAAATGTCAATTTTCCTAAATTACTGAATCTAAGCTCAATCTGGCTGCATATGTCGTCATATGTTTCACAATATAAACGACGATAATGTGTTTTTATATCACTACCGTCATTTGTGCAACGTCTTTTCCTGGGAGGGCCTACATTTGCGACACAATTGTTCCATACTGAATCAAAATTATTTCTTTTGACTTTCAGAGTTTCCTGTTTCCTTCATTTTTTTAATGCAGTAATTTATATCAAGTGACTTGGTCTGGAGTACGTCGTAGAGGGAGCCCGTTAAACAAAATATTTCGCTGAACGTTAGTAGCAAGAAGTTAAACTCAAAGTCAGAAAGCACAGAATCAAATCCCCGGGCTTCATGATATGTGTCTTTATCCCATTCTTGTGGATTATCTAAAATAGTATTGAACAGATTCGTCAACTCATTTCTGTACTCTACTATTGTTTCAATAAGCCTTGAATTGTAATTCCATCTAGTGGGACATACTTTAGGAAATCTCTTCTTAACTTCTGAATCTAAAGCTTCCATCCGTTTTGAGGAATTTGAAAAGAAAGAGGCAAAACTACTGTCATGAAAAAAATTTTACATTCTTTGATAGCCGACACTGACTGAGAGAGTACTAAATTAAGCCGGTGTGCTAAACAATGAATAAACAATGCATCAGGATATTTATCCCTAACTTTCTTCTGAAGGCCATTAATTTCGCCAGACATGACTGCAGCACCGTCATAACACTGAGCGACTAGTTTGGAACCACTATCATACTTCTCGAGGGTTTGGAAAACGTGTTGTGCTAAAGCGCTTGCAGTGCGATTTGAGCTGACATCTGTAAAGCCCAGAAATCGTTCAACAACTTCTCCATCGGGAAGAATGTACCTTACAACTGTTGAGAGTTGAGAATGTGATGATATATCACTCGTTTCGTCTAGTATCACAGAAATGAAAGATGAATCAGCTATTTCCTTTTTAATTTCATTTATTATGACAGTGGCAACGCTTTGAATCAGTTCATTTTGTATATGTTTTGACAGTCCCGAAAATACTGTAGCTGTTTGAAAATGGTTGTCTAAAACTTCATCATATTTTCTTAATAACTGAAGTAATTCAATATAGTTCCCCCTGTTAATCGAGTCTTTATCTTCCACGTGGCCTCTGAAACTAAGTTCTTGACAAGCCAAGAATATAACTACATCAATCATTCGTCGTACAACTTTCCTATTATTTTTCACTTGCTCGTTATACTTAATAGTCTCTTGTTTAAGTTGCTGGTCTAGCTGAAAGTCTATTCGTACTGAGCCAAAAGTTGTGAGACAGATTTGCGATCGAATATGATTTTGTGATTGCTGATGACGTTGCGTGGCTTTCAATAAATTGTTCATGTCATCAAACCCTGGCTGATTCCAAGTGCCTTTTTCGTTTGAAAATAACAGGCAAGGCGAACAGTACAATTTTGAAGTTTTCCTACAACCAAATAACCAGTCTGTCTTTTCATACTGTTGCTTATTAAAATGACGAATACAGCGTTTTGTTTTTGTTTTTATATGTGACAGATCGGGTGTATATCGTCCTTGTGAAATTATTTCTTTTTTTATCTTGAAAACTAAAGGAATTAAATGGCCGCCCTTTTAAAGTTTCTAACACGCATGCACAATCATGTATTTTCCCCACCCCACTCTCCTTACTGGCTTGCATCGACGCTGCCATAATGTTAAAGCTGGCGGAATGCAAACTGGACAGTCATTCCCTTCCTAGCATAGCCGCCACAGGTATTAGGAAAGAGATGCACTTTAAAAACCTGCGAAATAATCCAAGTTTTTCTTGAAGAAACCAAGTATAATCCTGAATATCCAAATTTTAACTCATTAAAATAAATATTTACTCCGCGAAACAGTTTAGGCTATTTCAATTTGCAGTTCGAAACGAAAAAAAATATCGCACTACACCCGCACACATTTGTTTCTACGGAATGCTTACAAAAATGCATTCCCATTCGCAACACCACGGCACGGCAAGGCAATTGAGCCGGCTCGTTCCGACTAGGTCGCGCTGCGCAAAATGCTGCGCGTTGGAATGACTATCTACGTTAGCTTCTGGCGTATTTAAACTTAGAAATAAGTAAAATAAAAAGGTTTTAACATAAATAATTTGAAGTTTAAGTAAACTATTTCAGTATTTTATAATATTATTTTATTCCTATATCAAGGGGAATGACTCATTCCCTTCATTCCATTGAGTGACCGCCTCTGTATGAGAGTTATGTTTAACAAAAGTAAAAATTAGCATTAGCAAAGAAAAATACTTATTTGTTTGGAGTGTAGTTTTTACTTCTTCTTCAGAATCGATGCTACACTACACGTAGATCTGAAAGCGAAATACATAAGTTCGTAACGAGAATCAAATCCAGGTCTCCGAAATCCGAACAATAGCTAAAAATTTCCAACAGAAGTGAGAAGATCAATATGTAGAGAAGGGATATGCACACTAGATCATGCAAATTCGCCGACTGAAAACACGGAACGGACATGGAAACTGTTTTGGAGTAGATTGAGAATTATGATGCATTAGTTAAGATTCATGCGTGAGGTGCGTAATCTGACTTATAATCCAAGATACGTATTTAAAGACGATGTAATATTATTTAAAAAAATGTAAATTGTATGACATTATCTTTCAAAATCATATGAAACCACGCTCAGGAATGCTATTACTCTACTTACAGATTTTGATAATTCTTGAATATTACTTGCACTTCCGAGCTTTCGACTATCCCCTGGAGCAGCGTTTCCCAACCTTTTTCAACTTGCGGCACACTACGGGTCTAACTTGAATTCTCACGGCACACTCATAGGTATTATTATTATTATTATTATTTGTAAATAGAAAATACCGTCGTATTTGTTTTCTTTCATTACTGACCTCCTTCTCACAAAGAATAAAACTCGATCACTGGTTTTCCTCCATCGTAAATCATTATACTTACTTTTCATTCAAATTAAAAAATAGAAAACAATTCCAATGAAATACAGAACTCAGTCTTTAAAAAAATACACTTTCTTTTTCGAAGAATGTATCCAACCTTTCACAAGGAAGATCACTAAATTACAAACGAACAAACAAATCTCTTGTACTTTTAAAACAGAATTGCGGTAATTTGTATGAGTGTTTGCTTTGTCGAAAGGATATAATGAGATTTTAAAATTTCAAGTTACGAAATAATCTGTAACAATAAAGAAACAATAATGGTCATAACAGTGATATAATTAATACTTTTTTCAACATTAAAAATGAACAGATAAGTAACACAGTGTGAAACTTATAATTTATTAACATGGTTAATATACGTCACAATTTTAAATATTAATAAAATTCTGTTTTCGAAATACAATCTATGTAGTAATAATGTATGTAAAATAATATATTACAATTACAGTATTTTTTCATTGTAGAGGTTCATAGTAATGTGAAATTTAAATACACATATTTTCTGTCTTGTAATTAGGTTCCTATATAATTAATAATTTTGTTTTCATTTCCTCGCGGCACACCGGTTGGGAAACGCTGCCCTGGAGTCTTGGATACAGTAGATAAAAACAGGAAGAAGAAAAATAAAATAAAAAATCAAGGAATAAAATGGAACGGACTTAACAAGGAAAAAGCTCTGCTGGAAAACACGTTGTCAAATGCACCAGTTAAACATTACATGGTGATGATGCAAGCTGCAATATGGCGGAGTCGACCTGTGCGCTCTTTTGTTCTTTAATGAAAGGTCGTCAGCTCGTGCTATTATTTTCGTTGTTATCTCAATGCTGTGAGAATTTTGTCATTATCGTCTCCCATTCATTATTTAACCTTCCCTTGTCAAGATTTATTTATTTATTTATTTATTTTTTTTTAATGAATAAATATATTTTCAAATATGAGTCTCTCTACTTCATTTCTAGTCCCCAATAAAATTTTTGAATATTATATCCTGTTTTATGTTTCATTTAAAGTTTCAACAGACCTGACACCAGGCTTTCCGCTTTTGAATCCTTAATACGCTCCTTGAAATTCTGTTGGTTCTGTCTAATACGGACCCTTAGAATTCTGTTGGTTCTGCTTATGTAACTCTCATGGCAACTGCATTTTATTTCATAAATACCCGATTTTTGATGGGGATCCGTGTAATAACTCTTAAATTCGGTAATGTTCTTTTCTAAGGTTTTTGGGGTTTTTTAATGTTGTACGGAAACTTATTGCATATGGATCTTATTCACTACAGTTGTCAATCTGGGAAAAATTGGCAATCCCACCCATTTTTTGTCTTTCGTGTCGGTCTCAGGTCTATCGGAACGTAAATCCCTTTTTACCTGCTTATACCAATTAATTAAGAATAGGACTAAGTACCTATTCAAACTACTTTGTTTCATTAAGTGATCAATCTCTATCTGTAAGTCTGTTTTTACAGAGGTAAGTTGAATGTATTTGTCAACATTGTAAAAAAAAAAAAGCATTGTAAAAAGAAATTCTTCCAGATTTTTGTTTTGGTACATGAAGAATGAGCCGATTTGTGATGTATGTAATACATGCCAGCTGTAGGCTTATGGTGGACACTAGTACTGAACTTAATGTTATATCTTCTTGTACTGACATCTACATAAGTAAGTAGCCTTGCTTCTCTTTATCAACTGCAAATCTCAAATTACTATGAATAGACCTACAATACAATTCATTCAGTAAAAAATCTAGCTATGAATTATCCTTCTACAATAAAAGTACGTCGTACATCTATAACAGTGTATTGTACCCAGTTATCTGTTCTTTTAGAATCTTACTTTCAACCGTATGTAATACTAGATTAGCCAACAATAGTGATAGTGCGTTTCCCATAGCTAGGACTTCGACTTGGTGGTAGTTATTACTTTCGAAGGAGAAAATACTATATTTTAGGCAACATTCAAGAAGACTGAGAATTTCATTCACTTCAAAAATACTAAGGTTCTTACTGATCATTATGGTTGTAACTGATTCAAAAACTAATTGTCGCAACATCTAAAACAAAACAAAAGGTAGAAGATTTAAAAATTTTACTGGAGGCCGGAGATGAAGTGGAGAGACTCGTATTTGAATATTTACGTATTAACTCATTTAATAAATGGACGAGAGATGGTTCACAGCAGTGGCATAACAACGAAAATAATAGCACGAGCTGGCAACCTTTCACCCAAAAACAAAAGAGCACACAAATCAACTCCGCGATATTGCAGCTTGCATCATTACCATTTGATGTTTAACCGGTGCACTTGACAAAGTATTTTCCAGCACAGCTCTTTCCTTGGTTTTTCCTGTTTTTATCTTCCGCGATCGAGACTCCAGGGAACAGTCGAAAGCTCGGAAGTGCAAGTAATATTCAGGAATTACAGAAATCTGTAAGCAGAATCTTTCAAGTACTTTAAAAACTATCATCGTTAAGTACAGATACTTATTAATTTAATGGGAACACCTGAAAAAGTATACTTTACCAGATTAATGTGGCGTTAAAACATCTTTCGCAATCCCAACAGCTTTGATGCGACAAGGAATGGAGTCATTGAAATCGTGAATCATAACAATGTTAGCAAATAACGAAGACAAAGAACTTCCCATTGCTAAACCATTATGTTATTAAGATCACATCCTTAAAAGTGACATAGAAAGATATGATAAAGCAATGAAATTTTGCTTGTAAGAAATTTGGATGTTTAGTGATATTAATGTTTCACCCAATGTAGGATCCATAAGCTTCATTGCATTACTACCAACATTCTTTTAAAATCGTGAATAAGGTTAGTCGGAACATCACTTCCTTATACACGCAATGAGTTCTTTATTACTTGCAAAATGTCTTACCACATGTAAGTTTTTAATCTTCTAAACAGGTAGAAGGACCCTGATCCGGGATTTAAGAACATTAGGGCATTATCGTCCACCCTAGTTTTGCAGTTTTCTCCGTTGTTCTGAATGCGGTCTGATATTGTCATAGTGCTCAGCTTTATGTCAGGATTCGTAACTCTGTTCTCCTGGTTCGTTAAGTTTGTCCCATAATACGCAATATCTTTCGTTATTGACTGTGCCCCCATTTTCCATAAAGCCAATGAAAATCATTCTATTGTGATCCCAGAAGGAACTAGCCATCTATTTGTACTATGATCTGGAGAGATTTTTTTTTTTTTTCCTTTTGAGATTCCACTGTGGCATGATCATGCACTGTCACAAGTTTCTGTGCGTAAGTGCGGCTAAGTTATTGTCAGTGTATAAGAAATCAATCACTGACTGTTAACACTAGAGTCGTTGCCCAGTAGGATTCACCTGTGAAGAGAAAATGTTAATGCTCAATTGGTCACTTGGAAGTCCAGAGTTTCCAAATTTTCTTACCTTCTCATTTCACATAATGTTACAGACGATTGTGCGATACCTTGTGATCGGCCTTTGTAGTTTGCCTGCAAACATACTTCAAGAATTTTAGTGACTACATAGATTTCAAGCTCATTGAACACCCTTGAGTCAGGTTTGTGTGTATCAAATAGTTGAATTAAAGGGTATCGAACTACAGGCTGGCCCAAAAGTAGGTATACAGTCCCGTGCTGACCGACTGATGGCATTTTATACAATTTACTTATTGTTATCCATACAAGCAGTGACTTACAATTTCTTCATTATTTGGTTTTAATCTCTTTTCACTATACCTTAAGCTTGGAATAAACAGAACCAAATAAACTAATTATCTTAATAAATTAAAATGTTCTACTTTGTAGGACTGTATACCTGTATACTTTTGGACCACCCTGTATATACCTCAAAATATAGATTGACACCATTTTTAATTTGTTAGGATTGTCAGTATGTGAAAGTTTTGCAACTCACAAATGCGTAGTAGGGAATTCTTCACAAGGATGTAAATCATCAAACGGGATAAACTTTAGTTGTTTTCAACATGGTAATAATCTTCAAATACACCGCATTTCTGAACCTATTATCCTTATTCAGTGTAAATTTCATTTATACAAATTAATTTTTGTTATAAAGATTTAAAAAAAAAATTATCGCCAGTATTTGTGTATCATACAGAAGTTCAACATTATGAGAATCAGTAAATGTTTTAAGAAACTCTCATTGCTACCCTTGCTAGCAAAGTATTCTTACAAACTATGAATGTAGATACATATACAAGGTATTTTAAAACAACACCGAGAACGTTTGGGAGGTGATTCCTGACACCAAGATAAGACAAAAAGTATAGACTAACATGGGTAAACAAATGCTTCCTTTCGGGGTTATAGGCTGCCGAAAGCATTAAAAAAAAAAAAAAAAAAAAAAAAAAAAAAAAAAAAAAAAAAAAAAAAGAGGTCCATAGCTCTAAAACTATGGGACCTACCGCAATCGAGGCAGGACTTCACTTAGGAACTAATGTGTGCTCTCTCCAAAAATATGTGTTTCAGAATCCTGCGGTACTCACGCAACATTTTTTTTTTTTTTTTTTTTACAGAGGAAGTTTAGCTACGAGGATATCATTTGAAGTACTCACCAACTATTTTTATAAAAATTATTACGGAAGTACCGCAGGATTCTGAAACCTGGATATTTGGATAGGCCACGTATTAGTTCATAAGTGAAGTCTTGACCCGACTACGGTAGGTTCCATAATTTTGGAGCTATGCATCTTTAAAGTTAATTTTTTCATGTTTTTGGCCGCCTATAACTCCAAAAGGAAGCATTTGTGCACGCAGGTTGGTCTATACTTTTTGTCTTATCTTGGTGTCAGGAATCACCTGTCAAACGTTGTCGGTGTTGTTTCGGAACACCCTGTATAGTGATCACCAATATTGTCTTTTCATTTTTATTACAATTGTCAATTGTTCTAATAGTGGCCAAGTGTTTTATTATTTCAAGAATGCAGAAAAGAAATCAGCTGCAATGCTCGTAATCACAACTGTCCAGATGATGATATCTGAAAAATTCGAAATATTGAAGGTAAGGATTTTTTTTTTTTTTTTTTTTTTTCAACGTTGGAACAAAGAAAGTATTTTTCATTTTTGACCCTTAGATGCACTTCCAGGGTAAAACTGATCCTACAAACTTTCAATTAAGTTTGTTGTAGTTTGTCCACATTTTACAAAGTTGTTTTCTTGTGACATCTCTTACTGGAGCTGTAACATGCCGGTATGAAGTAATGATTTTGTAAATGGATACTTTTGTATCACGTGTTATTTACGAAGCAATCCTTTTTACACTATAGAAGTCCATGACGCGTAAATGAGTAAGAAAGGCATATTTCTTGTGCAACTATTCTTCCGCACTTTTTGTGTTATTTGACGTTCTACTCAGCAATCTTGTTACTAGTTGAGCTCCTTCGTGGCTAAGCGGTTAGCGTACGCGCCTTTGGCGTGGGAGACCCGGATTCGATTCCAAGCGGGAGCTCATGTGGTTCGGATTCTATGTTAATCAGTAGGTTCCGTCTCATATAGCCTCGCTGCTGAAAGGGGTGTTAAACTCAAAATCAACTCAACTCTTGTTGCTAGTTGAAAATTTCATAAATGAACACATACTGAATGCTTTGACAGAAGAAGAAATATTGAACGAGAGGAAAGTGAAGATGCATCTGAAAACTGTTTATGGTTTGCCCGTCACAAACTCGAGTGGTAACGAAGCTCTTAGTAAAACTGAAAATGATAAAGACACTTCTCATGCCACTTGCTGTGTAAACTGTAAGCAATTTCAGTTGGATACACGTTATGTGTATACGGACAGTGTTTATTTGAATCAAGTATCCATTTAAATATTCCCAGAGTGTAATATTGTAAGAAACACTCCCGGTTCTGCTAGTATTGTTACTTTACTACACCTGCGGTTCTGCACAGCCCAGATCTTGAAGACACTCGCCTTTGTACTTTCCTGACACGTATGAAGATTCGACAAGAAAAATGAATATCTTGGAAAGAAATCGATTGCCTTCTAAGGCATACTTTTACTTTGTGGCTGGAATGTTCGCTTGTAATTTGGGTAATGCATCCTATTGCAAATGTCAGAAAACACTATTTTGTTAAAATATTAACATACTAAGACTTTGCTAGCGTTGCTGAGAGTATAATGATAATGACATCGATGCTGCGTTTTGCCCAGAAGGGGAAGTAAATTAGGTTTGCATTATATTGCATATAATTGTGATGTGGCCATATGCCTCCCCCCGAGTTAAAGTGATCTAAAGACGTGACTTACTGTGTAATTAGAGCTACTGTGTTTTGGCTGGAAATTGTACTCTTGGTTACATACAATATGTATTTGCATTATCTATCACAAGAACACTACAGTCAACTTTCCAAATATTTCTGCTTTCAAGCTACTAATTAAATGTATGTGAGTCAAAATGCTCCTGGGAAGCGTAATAATGGTGAATTAATCAGAAGTAAATCTAAGAGTTAAAATACATAAGTCAATCACTTATTATTTGCAATCATTAAGAAGTTGTTTTCTCTGATTCACTCTTAACTTTGTACAGTTTTGTTACAAATAATGATATTAAGTTCTCTTTAATGAATTACATAAGTTTGAAGAACTTGCCTTTGTTTCATAGAATGAAATTACAAATGAGCGCATATAAACTGCGAAAAACAGTTCAGAAATTTATCTGAACAATGTCGCAATAGCTGAGAGAATTATTGTTCGCAAAGGCGGCACGACTTCAATAAGAAAAAGTGTATAATGCTTACTGCCACTCTTTTTCGTGAATACTACTACCATTGAAAATAAGAGATAACAGTACTTTACATACCTGAAGTAGTAACGGTTGTTCCTGACTCATGTACGGTATAACTGCAGTTATTAAAGTGTCCAAATCCTTTTCTTGAATATTAATATTTACAACTAATCCTCCTATATTGTCTAGTATCGTCTCTTGTAACTTGAAAGCCTGTGTAAATCTATACGACGAACCACAATCTGTGCTTTTACTTTGAAGGGCTTGAGTTTTCATGAAATTCACCAGAGAAGGCAGCACATTCTTCAACGTTCGTGCCGTAATGAAATCTTTAGCTACTAACCCTAACTCGCATAACAAAAGGAAACTCAACCTTACAATCACTAAATCCTTTTCGTGGAATCTATAAACAAGAGGAGACCACATCTTATGCACGATTGGCAAAAGTTGATCGTCCCATCCAGACAAGACTTGTACACCATCGATTAAAGTCTCTAAAACCAATATCTTCCTCCATTTATCCTTTGTTGAAAGAAAATGAAGACATTTTTCTAAAACAGAAACAGTCATTTTAATATGAATTGGTGTTTCCTTTATCGACGTTTCATGTTCTCTACAAGATGGTTGATCATCACTGTTATCGGGACATGTATTGCAATCCTCACTAAAAGATTCTTCTATGTTTTCTGAAGCTAATTTTACTTCATGATAATCTAATAAAATTTTCGAAACGTCTGTATTAGCTGAGACGGTTTGTGTTTTAACAACGGTTTCATTGGTAATTATACGAGGATTGATCAAACTATTATTGTCACTAGTTCTCTTATTCCATCTTCTTACGCAAGTCATGAAGGTACGGAAAATTCGTAAAAAGGACGTAGCATTTTGTTCTTGGAAAATATCACAACTCTGCAACAATATCTGGAAAACATACATAAATGAGACTTTAATCAATCATAATGTAGAATCCATTAACTTGTAAACAGAGAATACATAAACCATAAATTTCACATTACATTATACTGAAAAGAAAGAAAGAAGAAAGAAAAAAAAAAAAAAAGATTCAAAAAGAGTGACGAAATAAATTATGCTACAATTGCAACAATTGTATGGATTTTGTTTTACTCTTACTGAATACTGAATGAACAGTACTTAGAAGTATGTTACTACATTTAAATTGCTCTTTGAAATTCAGTGTAACTTCACCTATAGTAAGAAAACGTTGATATAAGTAGGTTGTCGAATACACTTGTCACATACAGATAGCACTTCGTTTGCGATATATCATACCATGTTGTCCAATATCAATTGCATTCAAGCTCCTCATTACGAAATTAATTTTTCCATACTATTTGAACACAATATTTGCAAATGAATCAATTTCGGACCTTTATTCACAAATGATTATTTTCTGAGTCAGTGTTCTTCCGATCTTTGAGAATAATTTAATATTTTTGATAAAATATTTTGTATATATTTAAAAATACAGCCTTTGTGTGTATTTGGTTGAGTTTTAGAATCTTCGCAATATCGTTAACTATTGCTACGCAAAAAAGAAGTTAAAAATAAATGTATAAAGAATAAATATATCTCACCAAACAGGAGACTTTCTCTTTTTCTTTCTTTCTTTCTTCGCATCTTAAGCCTTTTACAATAATCACTGCTAATTTAAGTACTTAAATAAGATTTTTACTACTAGCATTTTCAATTAACAATTCCAAACGTAAAATATAATTTTCTTTTTCGTCAAATAATTATTAACGAATGGGATCAAATAGAGCAAACCACAATTATTTATATGTCGATACGTTTTAAGCTTCGAGTAAGTTCCATGTTTGATAAGTGACTCGGGAAACCAGTCGACGACCAAAAAACGTTGTATCAGGTGTGGAGCCTTGAAAATAAGAAATTCAAGCTGATCAATATCCTGATCAAGCATACTGATATTCTACCCAGTTTTAACAATAAGACCGTCTGTATCGGATTCTATTTGATAAGCGTCCATGTTTGATTCTCAGTAGCAACTTCGTAGAATATCTACATGTTACTTCTTCTTGCTGTAGTGTGCAGAAAAATTGACCTATGTTGTTGTGAATTAGTACTTAAATACACTTAACTTTTGTAGATATATAATTCTGTGGTACTGAGTATGAGGATGATGGAACATTATAATTGGTGGTCTGTAATTACCACATCGTATTGATATACTAAGTTTATGTAATTTTTATTTCCACTGTGTTGCTGCAACAAAGCATGTGGCGAATTTATTGCGAAGTATGATTTAAGCCTCTACTTATTCCTTATGATGGATACTCGATTACTGTATCCGATCTTTGAAGCAATATTGGTCTACATAGGAATATTAATGAGGTCAGTAAATTTTGTATTATATAATAATGTGTCTTTAGAGCCATGGATGATCAACGCGTCGACCGCGATCTACTAGCTGATCGCAAGTCGTGAGAGGATTCCCTCTAGTGGGCTGGTGAACAGATAAATGGACCGCTCTCAAACGTGAAATGGTTGGGCACCCTTGCTATAAGTAATTATTAACAGCAATCTAATTCGTTGTTTCAACGAGTTCTAGTGTATACAATTCATATTTACAGTGTAAAACATATTATTATCCATACAGTCTTTAGTAATTATTGATCGACTCAAAAATCCTATTAATGTGAAATCGACTTCAACAAAGTGCACAATAAATTTAGTAGTTACGTTCCACTCCGTGATTCTCAAAGAAGAATACGTCTTGTTTTGAATTTGTTACAGGAAACTGTACTCTGCTTCAAGTATTCTTCAGAAACAATAAATCTGGTTATTAGACTGTGATCCTATCCTTCTTTAATTCTGTATTTACAGAAGTGTTAGATGACGTTTTGAGGTTAGATAAATTTCCACTAATAATTCAAATCTACCAGTGCAATAATCAAACGAAACTGCAGAAAACGTTCAGAAAAATTACAGCAATCGCAATAAGTTTAACTAATTATAATTTTAGTGCATGTTTACACGCAGCCATTATTTGGTTAAATTTATCTGAAAGAAATTACTGAAGTATGCTCATTTCTAACTAAAGCTAACGACACTCCTAGTTTTTAAAATGACAATATGTCGCTTTTAATTCAAATAGATTGATCTGTTTACCAGAGATTATATTACGATGTTGTTCCTGACTATTATTTATAATCTATAACGACCATAAAATAATATAAAAATGGTATACTTACATTCGTAACTATTTCTTCAATGTAAGGAAGCAAATCCATTTTGCTATACCTCATTATCACACTCAGTACATTTAACACTCCAGGATTCTGATCTACTTTACGAAGCTTCACAGTCACTTGGTACGAGTAATAGTCCACATTTCTTTCCATAAGTTCTGAAACACTAGAGTAACCACACGCTTTGGAAATTTTCCACAAAGAAGCACTTCCAGTACTAGCAATCAAGCTGTTACTGCTTCCCCACTTTTCTAATAATGGGTATAAAACTTTTAAAAGAAATTGTTGGAAATTTTTACCAAGACACACAGCAAAATCGCCAATTCCTTCCATTAATAAACAAGACTGAAGAACGTTGCTCCGTAATTGTTCAAGTGAAAGTGTGTTGTGATCAGCAGGTAAAGAATCCAGTACAACCTCATTATCACCTCCGCAAACTGGTTGATACCAAACACACGGCTCTACGTATTCATTAATAGTGTTTCTAATGTTGACTACTAGATCTTCCATATTATCTTTGTTACTGTGCAGACCTACAACACATGTGTGTGTGTGAGAGAGAGAGAGAGAGAAAAAAAATCGTTTTAATGTTTGTGCATCAAAATGTGTTAGAAACGGCTTTTGGAATTTAAGAAAAATTAACAACAATAAATCGATGAAATCGCTCTATGACAATAAAATGTTTTAACAGAAGCGCACGAAATGCCCGTTTTCATCCGCTTCTTTAGCTAAATTACCAGTTTTTTCTATACAATTCTCTAACCTCCGCTCTTAACTTTAATTATGTGAGATGTTATGTATGGAGCAAGCATGTCGTATCTCAGGTGAGTTCCAAAGAAATGTGCTACACATGGAATTTACAGTGTTATGTTTTTTGCTGACCAATAAATATAATGACAGAGGGTTGGAGTTTTGTTTCCATTTCAGAAAGAAACACATGAATTCATTTACAGTAGCCAAACAAGCTCTACATTTTCCCGAACATACTGCTGCTTTGAAACAAAAGACAAGTTTTATGACGCTAAATTAATAATAATAACATAATTAATAAGAATTTGTTCTTCGGGGTCGTAATGACAATCAAGAATCTGAAAATCAAGGAAATTATATTCAATATTTAAAGTTCTTAAATGAATTTGATCATTTACTGGCATCTTGAG
>NC_137458.1:203302900-203432352 GCF_964235325.1 Thermobia domestica | reverse complement strand
GGGAAAGATTAGGTACCTGGCCAAAATCTACATTGGTCTGAAATTAAGGAAATTTATATCCAATAACGGAACTATGTTTCGGTATGACGTCAGAATGGTAAACCTTGTAACTATTCAAGTTATATATCCGAAAATGGGATTTACACTTAATCAAAATATAAATAAATATATTATACAGTGGGAATATGGTTACTAACGAAACCTTTGGGTTCATTATATTTAATTCGAAGTAGAGAGAGTAAATAAATTGTGTAACTAAACCGAAATTGAATTAAAAAAAAATTACTAGGTACAGGGTGCGTAAAAAAAATTGCCATTACTTTCAACTGTAATGGTATATTACAAGGGCCTGGGATTTTATGCCCTATAAAACTTAATATATGTATGTAAATATGTCACAAAAACTTGAAAAAAAGTCACGAAAATTAAAAAAAAATCAAAAATGTCATCGCCCCAAAACAGAAAAATTTCGAATATGAGCATTTAATTTACAAACTCATTTTTTGGGAACATTTTGTGGTTTTATTTCTTGGTGTTTTTAAAAGTATTTTATTTGAACTTAGTTGACAGCTACAAAAGCAACATTTTCCAGTTGTGTTTCTAAACAGATTTTTAAAGGAAAGTTCTATCCTATTTTTTAACGTTTTATTTTACTTAGCTTACGGTTAGAAAAGGAACATTTTTCAATAAAACAATTATTGAAGGTTTTTAGTGTTAATTTGAAGAGCTTGTAACAAATCTCTAGAACTTGTGATTTCAGTTTCTTTTGGTTGAACACACACAGACACATACACAAACACAAAAATGGAGAGAATGTATATATTTCAATGTCATACTATGCTATACACTTGAAAATGAGAAATGACGATCGGACAAATCAATAGGCAAAAGTAATTTTAAGCATTGCATTGTGACACGAAGACCTTCTTCAGGTTCTCTTCTGTGAAGCTTCGTCTATTATCTATAAACAGCGACTTGTAGCGTGAGAATGTACGTTCCACATAGCACGAAGTCCAAAGAGCAAACCTCAAACTTACTGTATCTGCAGGTGTTAAATCTTCTTCAACAATTTTTAAAGTTAATTCTCCGCCACCACTCAGAACAGCGGCGATGTTGGTGAAAGTGAACTTGTCCAGGATTATTGTTCAGGATGTCAGTGAACTTGTCTTTCATCACATCTGCTGTTGTCCCTTTGCTATTGACAACTTTGTTCTAACATCTTCTTCGGTTTAAAGACAGTCTTGCACACTGAGACCATTTGTCTCCAATCGTTCAATGGATGACAGCAGAATCCCAAAATTTGCAGAAATGTACACAATATCATCTTTTAATTTAATATCATCAAGCAATTCCTGAACAACACTAATACATGCTGCATCTTCAGTTTGAAATTCAGCAACTATTTCGGCAAGAATAGGCAGATTGGAGCAGTAATATTGGATTGCTTAATTCTGCAACGTATGCTCTCAACTTCAATGAAAGAGATTGCTTCACAGGGGGCATTCTCTACACTTGCTCCGCTGCACGCCTTAACTATTTTTTCAGCACAAAATGCTAAATTGTTTGTTTTTGTTAAAAAGGAAAAAATTTAAAGAAAAATAACAGTTGTGATTGTCGTGAGCATGTTCAACAATGACCAGAGAGCTTTTTGTTTCAAACTATTTTCTACATTATAACGCAAGATGATATTATGTATCCCGTACTAAATTTTAACCTGGCAGAAAACCAAATGCGTTTCGCATAGTCTGATGCAAGTTTAATAGACCATAGCGAGAACGCGGATTTTATTACTTTGGCAGAAGACATATAAGAAAAAGTTAAATAATTATCGATTTTGTGCAAGTATATTGCAAAATGTATATAGAAATATGTCTTATCATTAGAAAAGTGAAAAAATATGTTTCCAAATTGGAAAATTTTGAAAATGTGTCAAGTCCTATCAACTTTGCTTATATCAGCTGGTTTTCGCCTGATACGTGAAGATCTCACCTCATTATCCGATTTCCATGCAAAATAAATGCATGTTATAACATAAACTCCTGGGCCTTAACTATCAATAATCTAATCTATTACATACTAGCTGAAATGCCCGTTCTTCGCACGGAGGAAATATGTTTATAGGAGATGGTTGACTTGCTATGAATTGATTTGTGACTAATAAGTTTCGTAGTTTTATGTATGAAGTGCACGAATATGCAAGAATGGAAAATTTGGTAATCGGAAATTCATTTACAAAGATTAAGCAACAATAATGCTATTAAGTTCGAATGAAGAAAATTGTAGTGAAGGGGAAGTCTGGTTTGTATTTAATGTTATTTTCATTTTATTTCATACTTAACTAAGTTGTTTTTATTAAATACTTGGTTATAAACTACATTTGTTATCTTATTGTTTGGTGAGTAGATATATAAATTCTTTGGGTTTCCGACTCTAGAGCAAACTACATATAACTGACCGTGAGAAAAGCATGATTCTTTTAAGTTAATACCACAATATGTTAACGTTTGTCCTTGTGCCCAGGGGCGTCATTTCAGACTTCGCTTGGGGGAGGGGCAAGACCACCACCGACATAAGACTTTCACGTTTTGTACTAGAATATTAGTAGGCAATCTATTAAAGTATATGTATTCCTCAAACTCTTGGGGGGAACAATTGCCCCCTGCCCCCCCTAAATGACGCCCCTGCTTGTGCCTGATTTATAGTAATCCTGAATGCTAATCTTACTGGAAATTGCAGTCTTGAATTGAAACGACAATTCGGTAGATATGAGCGGAATCCTTGGAATAAATACTGTTTTTCCTTTATCCTTTCCTGACATTATTTTTGTTTCAATTATATTGTTTGATAACTGTTTCACGGTCATTCTTGTTCCATTACATAATGTGATGGTGAATAGAAATTTCTCAACAAAATTATTGGAGATCATATTTTTAATCTTAAACAATGTAAAGGCATTTCTGGCACTTGCATTGAATTCATAAAATCGGTGGGAAAGTTAACGCTTTCATTTTCATCAACCATAGAATCAATTGATTTATATATTCGTTCCTCGCCAGGAATCTTGTTATGAATTTTTAAATTAATCTCGTCGACGACGTCATTTCTTACTGCTAGAATGGCTCTTTCAAATAACCAATTTGAATTTGTGTGAAATTTTGAACTACATTAGGGTAAACTCTATCTATTAATTCATCTGGACTGTGGACAACATTACGTAAATCACGTGTACGTTCTATCTGGCCAGTTATACAATCAATTGGATGCTTGCCTTCACCAATTTCTAAGAGTTTTTCGACAACGTGTCTCGTTTCTTCATCATTGAAAAGTTGAACTCTCATATTTGTTGTTAATTGTACTTTGTTGACTCGAGGCCAGTGAAATGATTGTTTCAAACATGCATTTATTTCATCTGCTGGAGTTGATTTTGGAATCACTGGAAGCGTTTGCCGGAAATCTACAGAAAGTATAACTAATGCACCTCCCATTAATTTTGAATTACCCCAGAGATCTTTAAGTGTTCTATGTAATGCTTCGAATTTTTTATATGCCATTGTATATTCATCCCAAATGAGTACTTTAGCCTGTTTTAAAAGTTCCCCTCGTCCAGATGCTCTTGATACATTACAAATGGGAAAATCTTGTTCTGCAACAGTTAATGACAGTTTCTAAGCTGAATGCGAACTTCGTCCTGTGTTTAGGTTAGTGGTGGGCACAAAAAACGGTTTTCGCCAAAAATCGATTTCGGTTTTCTTAAAAACCGGTTCCGTTTTCAACCGGATCCGGTTTCGGTTTTCTCCAAAATTTGTTCTATTTCTGACCAGAATAGTATTTCGTTGTTCTCCGGAAACCGATTAAGGTTCCACAGAAATAGTTTTATGTTTTCCAAGAGTTTTCACCGAAACCAGTTTCGGTGAAAACCGAACCGATTTTGAAGAAAACCGAAACCGGTTTTGAAGAAATCCGAAAGCAGTTTCGGTGGAAAACCGAACCGGTTTTGAAGAAAACCGAAACCAGTTTCGGTGAAAAATCAAACCGGTTTTGGAGAAAACCGAAATCGTTTTCGGTGAAAAACCGAACTGGTTTTGGAGAAAACCGAAATGTCGGTTTTTCGGGTTTTGATTTTTCTAGAAACCGGTTTCTGATCTTTATAAAAACCAGTTTTGACCATCCATAGTTTAGACATGGGAGGCAGCCTTTAGTGGAAGTAGTAGTAGCAGTACAAATAGTAATAGTAGTAGTTGGCCGTAATAGTGGTAGCAGTAGTAATAGTAGAACTAATAGTAGTGCTAATAGTAGTACAAACAGAAGTAGTGGTTGTTGGTAGTAGTAATAAGTAGTGCTAGTAGTAGTACAAATAGTAGTAGTAGCTCGGATTCGGTTAGGTTAGGTTAAGGTAGGTTCTATTGTCTGGCTCCCATCATCTAGACATAACCCGATCATTTTCCTTTCAAAACATTAAATAGGTTGAGAAGAACCTGAGCATAATGATAATGATACCTGTAAACTTTAATAAAAATGAAAACTGTATTCTTAATGTGTACCTTTTTAGTGGTGGACATTCTAGAACCTTTTCGAACCTATAGGAAAATAATATAACATGCTGATATATTCTACAGCAATTTCGAACATTCTGAGATATTCTGAAACATCCTAGATCGTTCTAGAAGGCTAGAGCATCCTGAAAATTTAGAACATTCTCGAACTTTTGGGAAACTTCTATAACTGTCTATAACATTTTCCAAGATTGTTGATAATTCTAGAACATTCTGGAATATTCGATCAATAATGATTTGTGTAGAAAGAAAAGCAAAATTGAAATTGAAAATAAAGGAATGCATTGTCGTTAAAATTTAACCCATTTTTTTTATAGCACAGTAACACCGTTGCTAGGGCGTTTTCTCCTTCTAGGACCCCAACTGGTCCAAACCGAAACCTTCTTCATGGATGGAGATACAGGGCTACAATACCATATAACTACCATGGGGCTCCGGGTCTTGGTTTCGGAGCCTTTGTGTCACGCACGGATAAACCACACTGACTTTTATTATATTCTACATATTGATTATAAAGTCATTACAGTTCACCGAAGAGAAAAACTACAAGGCGCGAGGGATAGCATGAGCTATAACCTTGAAATCCGCCACCAACACACTTGAAAGGATCAGGCAATCGTAATAGTGTTGCTAACTGCCACAGCGGTGAACTAGAATTTGTCGATTTGAAGCATTTCTGGGAAGGGATGACAAAGACACTTTGAATCATCTGCAGCCTGCATTTCTCATCTTCATTTAGAAAAATCTGAACAATAAAGTAGCACATTTATTTAATAAGATGTAAAAGTGCACTCAACCCGTTAAAGGTTTCCTTACTCGTTTATTTTTTTGATACATGATGATCGTAAAGTAAGCTAAATAACTAAAAATTATATCACATAACACCACCTATATTTGCAATCCATTCATTCTGGGGACCACGACTCATGTCCTAGCCTTAGGGAAATCGTGGCTACAGACCTGTCAACTCCTTCCCCTCTCATACAGGGAAGTTTGTCATTTTCTCTGGTAAAACAGAGTGGTCCTATTGGTACCCTCCCTCCCGGGGTGGTTATTTATGACACAGATGGGGGCGTCTTAAGAGACACATGCAGAAGCCGAACTGTACACAGTGTTCTTGTGTTCAGTGAAGAGTGGTTCTTTGTACATAGTTCTGTGTTGTTTTAGTCTGTGTTGTGTGCTGGTTTGTTCCTTTTTTAAAAATCATAATGGAGGGTAAGAAGAACGGAAAATTTGGAGGATCGAAAGTAATTCACAGCCAAAGCAGAGAGATTTTGGTTAATGTATATGATTTTATGAAGAGAGAGGCTGACAGTGGAAATCCAATTAATGTAAAACAAGTGCAAAAGCGAGTATCTGAAGCTACCGGTGTTTCAGTAAGTACACTAAAATGTGTTTTGAGTGAGCAAAAAAAAAAAAAAAAAATCACTGGAACGAGCTTTTCTACTCCGAATAAGAAGCGAGCACAACAAAAAACAAAAATTTCAGTGTATGATTTTGACAAATGCGTTATTCGTCGAACAATTAATGAATTTCATATTGTTCACGGTCAACGACCTTCTGTAAAATCACTGTTGCGAGTATTCCGAAAAAAGATTAATTTTAATGGAAGGACTTGGTCATTACGGAAAATAATCCGTTCCTTAGGATTTAGATGGATTAAGGCTGAAACAATAGACGACTACTTATTGAAAAAGATGAATTTCGGTCAAAGAGGTTGGCTTATTTGCGAGCTATAGATCATTACAGAACGCAGAACCGTCCCATAATTTACATGGATGAGACGTACTTGCAATCACACACAAAACAGCACGCGTGGATAAGAAGAATACAGGTTTTTAACTTTCATAAAAAATACTGATAATAATTAATAATAATTAATGATGTTCACTTTCCTTCGGACCATGGACTGTGTAAATGTGTCACTGACTGGTGATTGCGAACCTACTGGGCCCGGTGCAGGCATGCTACCAACAATCACCGATCCATTCACCAAACGTGGTCACCGGAAAATGGAACTCAAATTTGTCCAAAGAAGATAATTCCCGAGCCTCTTCAATCACAACTCACAGCTCGGCATCCAAGCCTGCAGTCCGTCATTCGCAACCCCTCGTGAAAAAGGTTGCAAACCACAAACTACCGACACAGGATGTCAACCTCTAAGTTATGCTGACAATGAGGACTACGGAAAACCTGATGTTCGTGTTTGAATACCCTACTAGAAAGAAAAAAAATCCCAACATTCAAAACAGAATTTCTTTTAGCGCAACGGAAAGAAAAAAATAATCGAAACTGAGAATTTTGAAAAAAAAAAAAGAAGACTGAAGATTTTAAAAAATCACAGTCTCTTATGTCGGTCACACCAAGAACCTTTTCACTCGAAACTTGTAAAATCTCATCTTCCACTGGAAGATTAAAATACGTTTAATACTGCTCATGCATTTAGTACCTTGACTACATATCTAAATTATAAATGTTATTCGTGAATACTTCCTTTTTTAAATTCCCAATTCTACTCAAAAGAAAACGTTCAGATTACAATTTCTACATTTTATTAAAGAAAACCTTTTGTTTTGTTTACACACATGCTTCAGCTCCATCTCGAGCAATATGAAGATTTAAAAAAATCATTTCTCTCAATGTTTCTGCAATATTAGATTTTTTAGTTAAACAGGAAAACTCTGACAACATAGACAAAATGTTTCATTTCATACTGAATTTCTTACTGAATAATTTTCCATGAATAGTACTACTGATAAAACTAATGAGATATGTTAACATCTGAGAGGATCATAATACTTGGTATCTCAACTTCAAGTTGACATCAATGCACTTTATACGTTCAATTTATACTAAGGTTTCATACAGTAGTGAATGGGTTAGAACTTCTCATATTAAATGTTTCTTATTTTGTTGCATTGTGCCTCTGAAAACAAATAGTGACTCCCGCGACAGGATTTATACACGTTTGGTCACCTGCCCTCTGTGCACGGAAACATTGTCACTTTCTGTGTCTTTTCTCCCTAACATTTTACTTTTCAAAACATACAGGAACACAGAATCAAAATATTGGCACATACAGTAACCTTAACCTACGCCTATCCTAACCTACACTATTCTAACCTAAATTGTATCGAGTAATTGCGACAATTAAGTAATTTTGTTTGTGATTCTTTTACCGACTAATTCGAGTAATATCCGGGCTCACATGACAAATGAATGTGATTGCAGTCTCTGGGGAAACTTAACTTTAGTTTTAGCACTGCATGTTAATATCGGACATGATCACTAAGCACCTACAAACCAACACTTCACCCAACTGAAATTTCTAGTTGATAAAACCAAACCAATGTTTTTGTTGAATCCACACAGTTTCACTAAATCCTCATAATTCTAGTTAGATAAAACAATCGCTTAGTTCAATTTAGTCTACCACTAATCACACAATTTCGGCTAACTTAAATTTTCTTTGGTGATGATTTCCAAATTTTTCACAATTTATGGACGAGGAACTGAAATGCCTGTCCTATTTTCAATACAGCTTCTGTAGAAAGACAGAATGACAAGGAGAAGAGCTCTAATTGGCTCTCTGATGACGCAACAAAAGGATAGCATCTTAAATCTCGACACACCAAAAGAAACCGAACCAATGATGATATCTGGAATGAGCCTCAAACGAAGCTGAGATTTCTCTACTCCAATTAAAAACAATTACGATCTAAACAAAGGGATGTGCTAAAAGACATCATGGCTGAATTTTTCAATGATAATTTTTGAAGAAATTTCAGAATTAAAATTTTGAGTTTCCTTGTGAAGGTTCCCTACGTTAAAATTTCCTTGAAAATAATACAAGACCTTCTGAGAACTTACAGAATATACACTTTTGAACCCACATAACATGATAATAAGGACAAAATATATAATATTACTAAAATATCAGGTTATATGTAACTTTTAACAGACATTACTTAACTACGATATTATTTTGACCAAATTTTACAATTAAAACTAAACCTTAAATATAATAATTGATATAAAACAATTCTCGATTGTATTTTCGAAGCTAAGGATAAACTGAAGTATATATACAGGGAGTTTCAAAATTTTTACGGACTATGATACATTATACTTGAGTATAATGTAACATCTTCCGGGAGCTTCACATAAAAAATCTCTAAACTAAGTTCTAGTTTAGTTTTTTTGACAAAAATATACTAAATGGAACATGAAGTTAAATAAGCAAAACAAGGTATCTAAAACTAACCTTAATCCTACACATGACTATACGAACACCCTAAAGACTAGTATTTCCTTAATCTAAATTTAACTTTTTTTTATCTGTTTAGCAACTCTTGTTTCTTTTCTTCCGAACATCTATAAAGTTTCAGATTATCAAAGTTTTGTATTCCAATATCTTCTCCCTTTAAAGTTTGCAGTTTGACAGAATTTCTATACAAAGATACCACTAAATATGGTCCTATAAATGTATGCATAAATTTTGCGAAGACCCTCTTAGGTATTGATGATGTATAATGAGTTTTTACCATAACTAACGATCCTTCCACAATCGTGTCTTGTTTCTTTTCTCTCCTGATGGAACTGTTGGAATAGAAATTATAAATTTCTTATCTTCCGATACTTTCGTAGTTTCTTTTGGCCAAATGAAATTATCTCTAAAATGTTTTGACGCTGAAAACGACAGAAAACGTTCTGCTGGTGTACATCCGAGTGATTCGCACCAAGAATGATTACATAGATCTTGGGCAAATTTCAAAAAGTTACACCATTTGGATTGGTTATCACTGCAATAGGGGCGGAGGATACGATGGAGGTCACGATGTCTTCTTTCAATAATACAATGGGAGGCAGGGTGATATGGCGATGTAAGTATATGTTTGATACGATGTTTTTGACAAAATTCTCGCCAGACTCCCGATAGGAACTGTGGACCTTGGTCGCTCTCCAAATATTTAAGGTATGGTAGGTTATAATAATATATTTTCTCCAGGACTGTCACAATCTCCTTCGCGTGTGCCGTCCGTAATGGGAAGAAACACACAAAGCGACTATGTACGTCCAAGATGGACAAATATATACTTATAACCTTGGCTCTTAGGGAGAGGTCCGACCAGATCGAGACATTGCTTTTCATAACAAGAAGACGCCTCAATATGGCAGGGCTCCTTCCTAATCACCCTATATGAATATTTGGTACGCGCACAAAGAAGACATTCCTGAATATATTTTGTAAATGCTTCACGCATACCCCTCCAGTGAAACATGGTCTTAGTGAAAGACAAACATCGTTTCACACCGAAATGATCTCTTTTGTGAATTGTCGAGACAGTGTTTTTTTACCAAACTGGCAGGAATAACCAGGAGCCAAAGTGAATTTTGCGAATTTCTAACATAAACCAAATGATTATCCACACATACCCTACTATTGTTTTGACAACCCTTCCAAATGGTATACAACTTTTTGCAATACGGATCTCTCCTGTGTTCCCGTCTCAGTTCCGTCATATCCAGGAAGTCTGTGTCTTCCGCAGTTAAAAAATTAATGAAATGACCTTCCTCTGACTGAGGAATCTCTGGAGGATAACGACTCAATAAGTCTGCGATTTCATTGTCGGAACCTCGGATGTGTACAAATTGAAGATCTAATCTCTGTAATTTTAGTAGTAGTCGAGTAGTTCTGGCATCTAAATTACGAAGACTGAGAGCATATGTAACTGCCGCATTGTCGCAATGGACCGTAGTCCGTCGACCCAAAATAAAGTAGAAGAATTTCTCGCAAAGAAAAAGAACAGCTGCCAATTCTAGTTGGAAAACTGATAAAGAAGCTTCATGAGGTTTTATTCGCCGAGTCGCATACGCAACGACTTCCGGATCATCCTGTCCCGGGGATATTGCACAGCGTAACCAGCCAATGACTATACAGAAGCATAACTGAATAAATGAAAATCGAGGTTGAAATCCGGTTGCGCAAGTGCGGGAGGACTGCTTAAGAGTTCCCTTAAATGACCGAATTTTTGAAGTAACTCCGGAGAGTATTCAATCTTTCTATCCTTTTTGAGAAGATCATAGAATGGAGCCGTCAAACCAGCAAAATCAAGAAAATATCGCTTTCGCCATCCCACGAGACCAAGAAATCTTCGTAACGTTTTCTTAGTTCGCGGAAGACGAAAATGACGGATAACCTCATTGCTCTTCGGATTAATTTTTACTGAAGATCCCGAGATGATGTGTCCTAGAAAAGGAATTTCAAACTGAAGAAAATTACATTTTTGGAAATTTAAAGAAAGGTTTGCCGAACGAAGAGTTCAAGGATCTTTTCGAGATGTTTGAAATGCTCGTTAATTGATGAAGAGAAACATAGAACGTCATCGAGATACACAATGAGGAAATTTTTGAAAAGTTCTAAACCGAAAAAAAGTGTGCATTACTGATTGGAAAACTGCTGGTGATGATTTTAAACCCATGGTTAAACGTGCCATTTGATATTGACGTCCTTTGTAAATGAAACTGACATATTTATAGGAGTCTGGATGAATTGGAACACTGTGATTAGACTGCGTACAGTCCAACGAGGAAAAGATGGTGGCACCACTGGCTCGTGTGATCAGATCAGAGATCGGCTCGACCTGAATCTTTGGTGCAATCACCCGCTCGTTGATCCCACGCAAATCCATCACCAGTCTCAGATCTCCAGACGCTTTCCGCACCACATGTACAGGGCATCGGTAAGGTGACGGACCCTCTATGATAATTCCAAGTTTCAACCATTTTTCCAGCACTTGCTCAAACTCCTTTTGAAGATGAACCGCCACAGGATACAACTTCCTACCACTGGAATGTCGTCAGAAAGCTGTATTCTATACTACTCAACTTTCACGACTCTTGGATTCTCGGTGAAGAGACTACGATATTTAAATAGCATAGAAAATAATTGATCGCGATCCTCCACACTGAGATCTGTCCTTTTTGATACATAATCCTGAATTTCCTTTTTGGTAACTGAAGGAAAATACATAGAATCATCAATTGTATCGGATGATGATTTTGCGACAGCTACTAAACAACAATGCTGTTGCTCTAACTTAATCGAAATTCTCTGAGACAACTTTGGTTCTAAAGTAATTTCTCTAGATTTGCAATCCAAAAGAACATTGTATCTGATAAAAATGGAAAGGCTAAAATACAATCAGTTTTTAATTTCTGGACAGCATATACTGGAAATTCAAACACATGATTCTGAATAGTGAAATTTAATATCTGGAAACCTTTCACTTGGAAAGTTTCATCTCCTGCAAAACCTTTAAGAGAGATATTGGTCTTAGGGCGAAGTTTAGCCGAAGGATAACTTTCTTTGATTCTCTTCCAAGCGTTTCCTGACAACAAATTTATATCGGCTCAGAATCCAAGACACAAACCAACGTTAATCCTCCAACCGCACAAGTTAACTTAGGTGAAGGATATGACAGAAGAACACCTTTTTTTGGACTAGAATCACACTCCCCTTCGTCTATGACGAAACGAACCGAGAACACAGGTGTACCCGATGTGTTACTTCGACCATCTGAATTTACAGAAACTGTTAATTTTGAATTTTGAGGTTCGGGGTAAGAATCTAAAGAGTTTCCTTCCAAACTACAATTTTGATTTTTCGATAACTTACACTTTTCTGGGGAGTTGAGGAATCCATCTCGCAGTCTACATTCTCCCTTAATGAGAGCAATTCCTTAAGCATTTCCCAAATGGTTCCCATTTGTTTCCGACGGCTTGGCCATCAGTGGGACGAACGTCGGATAATTCGCCGGTAATCCAGTAGTCACAACCATGTTTACCGCTGGGGAAGGAGTGGTAGTGGGGGTTGCCAATCCTCCTCCAGGAGGCAAATTAGGCGGAAACACTGGGTAAGCTGGCGTTCCCGCTTGACTGATGAAATTCGGTGCACACGACTGGGATGTACCCCGATAATAACCCGAGTTCATCACTTCCGGTTGAGATGAATCGTTTGGATTGTATGAAGCATACCGGTTTCTTCGGTCTTCTCTTTCCCATTGGTTTCCACTCCTACGACCTTGCCAAGATCTTCTGGATTGAAAATTTCGTCTTCGACCTCGATTCCGGGAATACCAATCTCCGTCCTTCTTGTTATTGGTGCCTTCACCATTCTGTTTACTATCTTCATCCGTCTGCGAGGTAGTATCTCTCGTGTTCTGTTTCAAATCCTTCTCTCTCTTCTTCTGAAGTTTAGCCTGACGGCTGTGAAAGCATTTCATCTTTCTCTCTGTCACGGGTTCCACTGGCTCTGGGTGTCCCTCTATTCAGCAATTTTGACTATGAGATATTGGACACTTTTGGGTTCCACAGCTCACAATAATTTCGCATCGCCTGCGGGTAAACAGTCTAATACAATCTTGATCAATTCGACTTCATCCGGATCTTGAGCAATTGCATAGTATTCCGCAATGACCTTCCATGCGAATTCGGTTAGCTCACTGTACTTCGTGCGATCAAATCTCATCCCTTGAATGAATTTCTTCTGTAGTCTTTCCATCCTCATGGAAAAATAATGTTCCTTGAACAAGTGAACAAAATCCGAATAATTTCTAATGTTTTTGTCAACCGTTTTATACCAAGTGTTTGCTCCTGCTGTTAAAATGCAAGGTAACAACATAAATTTTTCGTGCTCAGACGCCGAAATTAACTTGAAAGTTTCTTCTAAATTTTCTAAGAAAGATCTCGCCAAACCGTATTCTCCAAAAAATGAAGGTAAGTAACTTAATTCAGATAATCTTAAATTTAGAGCACGTCTACTCGTGTGTTTTTCGTAATTGATGGCATTCAGGGGAGAGTTACAATCATTAACGGGGCTCTTGGCTCTTTGAAAATTTTGTCCAAGATCTGCATAAGTTATATAATTTTGACCTGAAGGATTTTCACATTGCCTTGATACCGCCGTCTGATTGCACATTCCCTCCTGAATTCCAGTATTCGAAGAAGTGAGTTCCACCTGTCAAGTTGGCAACAAAGAATGATTCAATCTACACCGACTGAATACAGAAGTTGACACCTGAGGCAAAGCAGACAGAGAATTCAACCCTTGAATTTGGGACTGACATCCAAAAGTTTCTGCATAATTGCCCTTTCGAGAATTCTTTTCCCCAGATTGTGGAATAAATCCTACTGGAATCACATTCACACCATGATTATTAGTCGATTGAGAATCAGAGACCGTCATAGTGGGAACAATACGAGTCTCCCCGACAGAAGAGGCTGGCACCTCCACTGGAGTGTCGACATCTGATTCACCAAGATCGACTAGCTCATTGGGAATTATGTCATGTGGCTTTTGATATCCACGCCTACTACTTTTCCCCGTTTGACTTTGCACTAGTGGTTTTCGGTTGATTAAAACTTTCGACACTTTAATGGGAACATTATCCGAAAACATCGGGAGATTTCACGTCACAAAAAAAACCTCACGGAACTCTCTTACCACACAAAGCATCGATAATTCGATGAATTTCACAACAAAAAATACTCGCTCAGAAGTCAAAACAATTTTTCACTATGAACAGCAATATGAACAACCATTGCTAATCGAATTACGAATGAATTTTGCCGTTTGAAACCATTATACAAGAACGAACTAATTATATACTAAATTACTGTATTGCTCTACCATGGTAAAAAAGTAATAAGTTTATTACTTACGTAAATTTAAGGCTTCTTTCTTGAAAATGATCATTTCCTGGTCTTGTAAAAATATATATAAACACCAAATGTTCGAAATGTTTAAGATACAGTAGAAGCTGTTTATACATGAAAAAAGTCACAAACTATATCACTATCACTCGCAGTTCCCAAAACACCACATATACACAATAGTTTTGGCTTCAGAAACAATCAAATGTTTTTTCTGCGAATTTCTGTCTTTAATACGAATTCATTTGCTTTATCACACACATTTAATTTGACAAGTCTTTCCTGGTGAATCTAAAGAACAGTTACATGATTATGTCTACTCTGAGTCATAGTGCTTCTAAAATAGGTCTTTAATCGACGCAGAGCTTGTGGCGGTGACAGCTTCCGAGCCGCCACTGAAATGCATTTCCATCAGTGTTCCCTGTCGAGATATCCAGAGGTCTAGAGGATTTTGAAGAACAACTGGAATTGGATAATAGATTAATAAAAAGAAAGATGATTAAAAGGCGTGTTGAAAAAGTATAATTAAAAGGACTTTATTAAAAAGAAAGAAATTCAGGAAGGAAAAGAAAAGAATAAAAATGTATGGTTGATTACTTTTTCATTGGAAACCTGTGTTCAACAAAAATGTTTTGTTCTTTTTTTCTACTTTTGTGTGTTAAAGAGCTTTGAGTGTAAAGTCAAGGTCTTCTCCTCTGGGCACGCAGCCGCGAGCCGCGTGACGTGTGACGTAACGCCTGTTGTTTTCGTTTCTGCCGGCTCGCTGTTGCTGCCTTGAGTTGAAGCATTGGATTGAAGCTGTTAAGATCTAATTCAGCAAGAAAAGAGTAGAGAAAATGGAGTACTGAAGTTCCTTATTGTCTACAGTCCGTGTATTCGTTTCTTTTTTTTATAATCTACGAAACTTGAGGTTTCCGAGGATATGGGAGTTTGATGGAAATTGATTTTGCCATGGAAGTATTTCTCTGAGAATTTGTCTTTTGATTGAAATCTGGATCGATTCCTTTGAGCTAAGGTTTGATGAGTGGGGAAGGTGTTTAGCCCAGCTGTTACTTTCTTTGGTAAGTACCTGTTTTGTAATTCTCTTGGGTTTGTTGGTTTCGTTTTTATTTGCCTTCCATTTCTACTTGTTAATTAATTTTGTCCATAGGATCGACTTAGGCAGCCGAGAATTTTTGGTTAAATTGATGGTCATTCTATCATTAGATTTTTGACTGGTTAAATTTCATTTTGCTATTTAAATACATTTCATATTTTCGTAAGTTATTGAATCCACCTCGAGTAGGATCAGTAGCCTTTGGAAACGAATTCGACTAACGATTTAATTTGCCATTTGTTTTTGGGAACTTTGATCATTGCGTGATTTACGGGAATTTGACCGAAGAATTTTGTTTCGTACTGATATAGGAAGATCAGCACTCCATTTGCAGGTATACAATTAAATTAAATATTGACTAAAATCCTATTTTGTGAAATAATTTTGTGTATAATAGTGCTAATGAAACTGTAATTAGTCAATTGAATATTAATTATCAGACTGTAATTATCAGAACTTGCTAGTCATTTTATTATTCAAGTTTGTTCAAAAAAAATGTTGCTGTTAATGTCATTAAAATTATTGTTATTGAGTGATTTTTTTCTAAATTTGTTAAATAAATTGTTTACTCATTGTAATTATTAATCTTTCTGAATTTTCAAATATCTTTAATAATAATCGTCGTCTGGAATATATATATTAGTGTTTAGAATAAGATTATTTACTGACTTCAAGTGTATAACATTCAAGGAATCTTAGCGAATTGCGCCCTGCAACACCGAATTTTCACGACGGGATTTTTTGCCTTATTGGAAGTTAAATTTCCGCTTGTTGATTAACGGCTGTAAGGTGCGCTACAAGATCCAATGCTTCAACTCCATTAACCTACTACATTCGTTGTTTTCAAGCTGGTAGTATTTGAAAAGTAGGTTTGTGTTAAGAATTTGGATTCTAGACGAGGTCAGTAAATTATAGTTAATTAAAAATTGTTCAATGTATTGAAATTATTACGGTGCTTTCTGAAAAAAAAGGTTTTCGGGAGTCACTTGCTGGCGGTTGATTGCGAGCAGGGAGGAGCTCTTAATTGCTATAAGCAGGTCTATTGTAATTGCTATTAGTTTCAAACAGTGGTTTTTGTGAGAATTATAGTGTCTTGTTGTTGGTTTTTGTTTGGAATTTTTGTAGTTAGTGTAGTTAGAAATTCTTATTTACATAGTTTATGTATTTTTGTATAATATTAATAGTATTAATCATGTCTTCCAATAATGATGTTTATATTGAAATGCCTGAAGAAAGTTTAAGCGAAAACTTAGTTACGTTAGATCAAACCGGAATGGTTGACATTAATAGAAGTGTGATGAATATGAGTTTAACGCCGCCGAATCGTGATTCATTGCTTTTTGTTAATCGAAACAGCTTTAGCTCAGAAAGTAATAGAGATTTCGGAAATGGGTCTGGATTAGGAATTAATTATTACTCAAATAGTAGTAGTTTGAGTTTAGAGAATCCTCCAGTAAATAATATTAGCAGGATGGCTCAACCTCCTACCCCAATTAATAGTTTGATGGAATTAGGTTTGAAGCCGAGATGCCTTCAATGAGAGGGATATTAAGGGCTAATATAATTGAGCCGAGAGAGTCTGTAGGATTAAATCCTCAGGCGGGAATCGAACATAGAAACAATTATCCTGTAAGAAACACTTCGGGAGTAGAATGTTTGGAAAATAATATGCCATCTAGGCCAGTTGATTTTCACTTGACTAATGTTAGTAGTACTCAGGGTGCGAGTCCATCAAAGGTTACAAACTATCAGAGAATAGGAAACTATTATAAACGAGTAGCTGCAATAAAGAATTCTACTCCAGTCGGAAATTATCGTTTGGGATTAATTGGAAATGTGTGTGAAAACCCTCGAGGTGAAGGTAGTCTAATGAGGAAAGAGCAATCGAGCTCCAATGAGTATTTTCCTGGAATTTTTCCGAAGCATTTGTGTGATCAATATCTTTTTACAAAAACAACTGAGCTGTTAGATTCTAAATTAAAAAACTTTAAAAATATAGACGGCAAGAACAGTTTAATAGTTTTTGAAATTTTGTTGGCACTTGAAGAATTTAATGAAAACTCGAATTATTCAATGAGTCTGGTGTATTGTTCCTTATTGAGTAAATGTAAGGGAGAATTTCTGATTGAAGTTCAGCGGGCTATTCAACTTAACGTTCCTTGGAAGTTGTTTAGAGCTAGGATTTTTGATAAATTTATTTCAAAAACGGTTAAACATTCTTTGATTGCTGATAGATTATATAGAAAACAGAGATTAAATGAGGCGGTTGAACACTTTGTTAATGATATTTACTTTACTTCATTAGTGTTGGATTGTAATCGTGAAGAGTTACAGCTTATTAATATTATTCTTGACGGGATGAATCCAGCTGTCAGATTTAAAATGCTAAACTTTCATATTCCTGGAAGTATTATAGAACTTAGAGAGCGAGCTGAAGAATATTCTAAAATATTTCGAAATCAACTTGAATATAATAGGAAAATAGGAATAAAAACCAATACGTTTAATGCTAATTTACCTTCAGCTGCTTCATTGAAAATTGTAGGGAGGAATAATCATGAAAAGAAAGTTGAAAATAATGTAAAGAGTAATTATACTTCTGAAGGGAAAGAATCTGATTCACTGATAAAATCCAATACTCGGTATGTTAGTTTAAATCGATCGGGAGTAGTTCCGGCACAGATGGATAATGTGGTGGCAACTTTCGTTAAGGCTTTAATTAATAATAAACTTGTTAATGTCTGCATTGATAGTGGATCTTCATATAATCTTATTACTAGAAGATTAATTGAACGTTGTGGGTTTGCGCACTATCATGTTGAAACCAAACCATTAAATATTCGTGCACCTCTTGGATTGACTTACATAAGTGAAAGTGAAATAACTGTTACCATTAATTTATCAGGATGGTTTGAGCGTGTAAGATTTTTAGTGGTTTCGGAGTTACCATGTGACTGCTTATTTGGTACACCATTTTTTAAAAATACTTCGTCTTTAGTGGATTTTGCTAAAAAGAGATTACTATTACGCAATGGTAGGAAATCGGTTCTATTGCAATTTGGTGATTTTCCTTTGAAAGAAAGTGAAAGATCTTCGTCGACCTCTACGGGATTTAAATCAGGACATAGTGCCGGCCACCGAAAGGAGATTGAAGGAAGTGATGTAAATGATTTTAGGAAAAATACATTATTATTTTTTCGAGACATTTCTGGTATGAAAGGGTTTACATCAGGAAGTCGTGCAGGCCATTTGGACGATTTCGATGATTTATCTGAAGATTTTAGGCGTGATTTAAGACCAGTTAACATGAAATGCGAGATTGGTGTTCAGTGCGAGATCGAATTAGCGGAAATTGAACGACATCTTTTGGAGATTACTGTACCATCTCAAGATCAGTTAAGGGGACTTAAACAATTCATCGAATGTAAAGACAATGAAGATGTACCAAAGAATTATGAGGGTACTAAAGAACTGTGTCATTTAGCTAATCCGAGTTTTTCTTCGGCTGATCCAATAACATTTTGGGAACAAGGTGGTGCGAGTGCAATGTCATCTAATGGAAATGAGGAAGAACGACTAGTGGTTAATCCTATAGTTAATATGGGATATTTGGTTGATGATAGACAGGATATTAAGTCAAATTCAAAGGTTGAGAAAAAAGTTGTCTCTTTTCATGAGGATCCTATTGCAGAAAGAGATTGTGTTCAATCATCAGGCAAGAAAAAGATGAGGAAGAAGAGGAAAAAGAAGTCAAAGCAGACACTAAAGGAAGATGGTTCACAAATGATGGAATGTATTGCGGCGGCCCAAAAGGATGTAGTTGATAGTGACTCTACTACTTCAGATATTGATTTGGAACAATCAAAGAACTTTCTGGATTTGATTAAGAAAAATGAAAAACAGTTTTCGGTTCCGGATAATATTGAAGTTTCGAAAGTTAGTTCCGGGAATAATAATAATAGTAGTTTAGGGAATTCGAATTACTTGGATTGTTGTGATGATCCAGAAATTTTGGAGTTTGTCAGTGAATTGCGTTCAAGCTTTTCAGATGTTATAAATGATAAAATTGGTTGTATTAAAGACTTTGAAGCTAAATTATATCTTAAGGAAGACAAACCTTTTAAAAAATCTCCTTTTCCGGTTGCTAAAAATAAGGAAAAAATTTTCTATGATTGTATTAAAGATCTTGTATCCCAAGGTATTCTAGTAGAGGTAGATCACTCAAATTATGGTAGCAGCTGTTTCCTAGTAAAAAAATAAGAATGGTACACATCGTATTGTTGGGAATTTTTGTAATGCTAACAAGCTTATAAGTGACGATGTGTTTCCTTCGCCTTATTTGGAGGAATGCTTGGCTAGTTTAGCGGGAAAGCGTTGGTTTTCATCGATTGACTGGACCAAGGCATATTTCCAAATCCCCCTTCATAAAAGCTCTCGAGAGATAACTACGATTGTTACTCCTCGTGGAAGTTATCAGTTTACTCGAGTACCAGTTGGTATAAAGACCGTTAGTTGCATTTTGGCTCGAGCAATGGAGAAAATATTGGGTGATTTAAAAGATCAAGGCGTAAGGATTTATTTTGATGATCTGCTGGTAACGACAGATACCTTAGAAGAACATAAGAGGGTACTTAAATTAGTGCTAGAAAGATTAAGGAAACATGGAGTTACTATTTCTCCAGATAAAAGTTTTTCTTTAGGAAAAAGATTAAATATCTGGGTTTCATAGCAGATGGGGAGACAATTGAGCTCGATCCATCTAGAGTTACGGCAATTAAGAATATCCCTCCTCCTCGTAATAGACGTGGGGTTCAAAAAATTTGTGGACTTTTTTCATATTACGCGAGGTTTGTTAGTGGGTTGCAAGAAATAATGGCACCTATTAGTGAATTGAAATCACCTAAAAAACCTTTTGTTTGGACACATGAACACCAGAAAATATTGAATAAATTGAAGGAGTTATTGATTGAAAATGTCGTGTTGAAGACTCCCGATCTATCGAAGAAGTTTTTTGTCCATATTTATGGGTCAGGGAAAGCGATCGAAGGCCTAGTGTCACAATTGGGTCAGCATAATAACTTGGCCCCAATCGCGTTCTATAGTAAAAAATTAACGGAAGCGGACCGTCATAGAAGTATCTATGAAATAGAATTTATTAGTTTGGTAAAAACTATTTATAGATTCCGCCACTATCTTGTCAATGACTTCGTGGTGTTCACGGATAATAAGGCTCTTTCCTGGATACTCGGAAACTCGAAGAGATTACTTAAATATGGACCTTTGGTTGAAACTCTTTGCCAATTTAATTTCACGGTTAAGCATATTAGGTCCCACGAGAACATAGTTGCCGATTTCTTGACACGTTGTTATGATCCCTATGAGTTTGTGCAAGTAGACGGCCCAGTTTGTCTTGCTATTATGAGAAAAAATTTAAAAATTGCAAATAGTTGGAATCTTCCTTTCGTGAAAGAACCAATTGAGGTTCTGCAGAGAGAAGACGAAGAATTAAGAAATATTATGGAAAGGATTGAATATGGGGAGAACGTTAGAAATTATATTATGAATAAAGGAATTTTGATGAAGAAAAGTAAAGCCTTAATTTTTCCATATAAAATAGTAATACCTCAACATTTGCAGAAATTGATTATTGAATATTTTCATGACCAACATTTGACCGGGGGACACTCAGGGATTTTCCGGACGCTAAAAAAGGTGATGCGTCGGTATACATGGGGAACTATGGTAGAAGATGTGAAAGAATACGTAAAAACGTGTCCTAAATGTCAGCTAGTAAAAGATAATAATCAAAAGAAAATGGGACCTTTAATTTCTAAATTTGCAAAGAGAGTTTTTGAGAATATAATGATTGATATAATTGGTCCTCTCCCTGCCTCCAATGGATATAAGTTTATCCTAATTGGAGTGGATAATGCTTCACGGTACGTCTTTCTTGAGAAATTAAGGAAATTAAGTTCTCAAACAATTTGTAATCACCTTCTTGAAGTTTTCAGTAGACTTGGCCTCCCTGAGTCACTTTCTACTGATAACGCTTCTGTCTTTGTATCAAACCATTTTAAATCTTTCCTTTTTGGCTTGGGTATCGAGCATATTAGAATAAGCCCATACCACGCTGAGGCAAATATTTCGCAGAGATTCGTGAAAACCTTAAAAAATTCTCTTCGTGCTTATTGTTATGATAAGCAAGTCAGCTGGTCGCGGTTTATTCCTGAGCTACAATTCACTCTTAACCTGTGTGAGCATTCTGGGTTAAAGTCTATACCATACGAGCTATTTTATGGACGTCCAATTAACACCCCACTTGAATCTCGATGGAAGATTAATAATCCAGAAATTATGAATTTTAATAATACCGAAATTTGGAATCGAGCTCTTGTCAATATGGAAAGGTCTTGAATGAATAGAAGGAAATTATTTTCAAAGATAAGAGGTCCAGTTGTTGTTAAGGTTGATGATCAGATTTTGATCAAATCTCACATTAAATCCTCTTTGTCTGAGAAGATAACGAGATCATTGAGTGTGAAGTGGGAAGGTCCATTTATTATTAGAAAATTTTTAACTCCTAACACTGTGTTGGTCTCTGATTTGGAGAATTCGAGAGACTCCTTCAGAAGAGTTCATGTCTCTGAACTTAAGAAATATTTTCTAGAAGAAATGAAAATGCAGGTAACAACTGACTTCCGGAAAGCTATTGAATTGTAGTAGAATTGTGAAGTGATATAAATTAAGTATTATGCTTGAATTATAACGGATTTTAAAGTGTATTTGTAGTTTTATTAATTGTAAATTTTGGAAAAATTTTTAAATCTGTTTGAAAAGTTTGAATCTTAATAATTTGTGAAAGATAATATTAAATGTAAAATTCTGGAAGAATTTTTAAATTGTTTTGCGCAAAACAATAAAGATAAATTTAAATGAAAATTCAAATTAATAGAATAAATAAAATTGAAAGAATTCTAAAGTTTTAAAGTGTAAAAATTTTTTAAAATTATGTCCAAATTCATTTGTAAAAATTATAACTGGAAAAAAATGAAATTGAAAAATATTTATGTGAATGAAAAATTATGATAAATTATCACTAATGCGTCTTTATGTTGTAATTTTTTTTATGAGTTTTCCAGCTTCCCAGTCCAGATTGTGACAGAAAAATTCTGCAGGAATTTTTCTATCGAGGGTGGGAGATCTGTGGCGGTGACAGCTTCCGAGCCGCCACTGAAATGCATTTCCATCAGTGTTCTCTGTCGAGATATCCAGAGGACTAGAGGATTTTGAAAAACAACTGGAATTGGATAATAGATTAATAAAAAGAAAGATGATTAAAAGGCGTGTTGAAAAAGTATAATTAAAAGGACTTTATTAAAAAGAAAGAAATTCAGGAAGGAAAAGAAAAGAATAAAAATGTATGGTTGATTACTTTTTCATTGGAAACCTGTGTTCAACAAAAATGTTTTGTTGTTTTTTTCTACTTTTGTGTGTTAAAGAGCTTTGAGTGTAAAGTCAAGGTCTTCTCCTCTGGGCACGCAGCCGCGAGCCGCGTGACGTGTGACGTAACGCCTGTTGTTTTCGTTTCTGCCGGCTCGCTGTTGCTGCCTTGAGTTGAAGCATTGGATTGAAGCTGTTAAGATCTAATTCAGCAAGAAAAGAGTAGAGAAAATGGAGTACTGAAGTTCCTTATTGTCTACAGTCCGTGTATTCGTTTCTTTTTTTTATAATCTACGAAACTTGAGGTTTCCGAAGATATGGGAGTTTGATGGAAATTGATTTTGCCATGGAAGTATTTCTCTGAGAATTTGTCTTTTGATTGAAATCTGGATCGATTCCTTTGAGCTAAGGTTTGATGAGTGGGGAAGGTGTTTAGCCCAGCTGTTACTTTCTTTGGTAAGTACCTGTTTTGTAATTCTCTTGGGTTTGTTGGTTTCGTTTTTATTTGCCTTCCATTTCTACTTGTCCATAGGACATTTGCCTTCCATTAATTTTGTCCATAGGATCGACTTAGGCAGCCGAGAATTTTTGGTTAAATTGATGGTCATTCTATCATTAGATTTTTGACTGGTTAAATTTCATTTTGCTATTTAAATACATTTCATATTTTCGTAAGTTATTGAATCCACCTCGAGTAGGATCAGTAGCCTTTGGAAACGAATTCGACTAACGATTTAATTTGCCATTTGTTTTTGGGAACTTTGATCATTGCGTGATATACGGGAATTTGACCGAAGAATTTTGTTTCGTACTGATATAGGAAGATCAGCACTCCATTTGCAGGTATTCAATTAAATTAAATATTGACTAAAATCCTATTTTGTGAAATAATTTTGTGTATAATAGTGCTAATGAAACTGTAATTAGTCAATTGAATATTAATTATCAGACTGTAATTATCAGAACTTGCTAGTCATTTTATTATTCAAGTTTGTTCAAAAAATTGTTGCTGTTAAAGTCATTAAAATTATTGTTATTGAGTGATTTTTTTTCTAAATTTGTTAAATAAATTGTTTACTCATTGTAATTATTAATCTTTCTGAATTTTCAAATATCTTTAATAATAATCGTCGTCTGGAATATATATATTAGTGTTTAGAATAAGATTATTTACTGACTTCAAGTGTATAACATTCAAGGAATCTTAGCGAATTGCGCCCTGCAACACCGAATTTTCACGACGGGATTTTTTGCCTTATTGGAAGTTAAATTTCCGCTTGTTGATTAACGGCTGTAAGGTGCGCTACAAGCTGAAAACGTTCTTCCAGCAGTAGCCGTTGTAGTGGATAAAAGTAAATGTAGTTGCAGCAAAGTTTTAATTTCAGAGAAGATGTATGACATATTCCCCATGCTACTTACAAGGGACATCACCCAAATGTCCGGCTCCGATTTCAATGAAACTGTTTTTGCTGATAGAGGACATGTATTCATTACTTGTGATGACAGAAATTTTTGCCATGGTGCATGTTTTCTATTTTTTTTATAGTTTTTAAAGGTTGTGATGTGGTTAATAGAGATTACTGCAGAAGTCCCTTACTACCCTTTGTAAACGGAGTGTTAATGAAAGAACAACCATGTAGATACGTATAAGGCTTAGGGAAAGTCGTATGGTAGGTATGACCTTGAACGCAGCCATCTTGAAATCCGCCATTTTGAATTAAGGTCAAGTTTTTTAAATAGGAATAGGGTAATGTGATACATAATTTCGGGCTAGAATTAAATCAGGAAGACAATGGTAAAGTTAGTTTTAAGATACGCTCATTTGGGGAAAAGTTACATTTATATTAATTCTTTATACTTACTATGTGCGTAAGTACCTTACCTCCGCTTCTAACCCGCATATTAATGATAATATGTGGATAAAGGTTTCAGTAATACTTATTATGCCTAGAGGGAAGTGATACGATAAGAGTATCCTTAACGGCAGCCATCTTGAAATCCACCATTTTGAATTAAGGTTGCTATGCCCCAGCATTGGGGCTAACAGTGTCTCTCGAATTTGTAAACTGTAATTATGTTTAGTTACTTCTTTATGATATTTAAGAGCTTAATATGTTTAATTATTCGTTATGTTTAATGTTTATTAATTCGTAAAGTTCTAACTTTATTATGTTAACTGGTTATGTTATTATTGATCTGTACCAATTGTTTTATTAATTATTTAAGCTTCTAATTTAGAAAGAAAACTAATTACGCTATTAGAAGAAAAAGAACAAATTCGAATAAAAAAGAAAGTATTTAATATATATTGTGAACAACTAATTGTAATACTTGAAGTTAATTTTTAAAAAAGAAAATATGGTAATAGTATACAACAGCTCCTCATCGTGTTCCGTACTCGAGGATAGTTCTTACTCTTCCACCACGTACAGAAATGGTGGTATGTCATGTACAAGTGGTAATAGTATACATAAGAAACTCAGATCATGGTGTACTCACACTGGAATATGCAGTATGAGTACACCGTGATCTGCGTTTCTTATGTGTGCTATTACAACTTCTACATGAAATACCATCACGTTTGTACGTAATGCAACAGTAAGAATTATCCACGAGCACAAGACATGCAATATGCGTTCAAGTCCCTCCCCCCCCACACATAGTGAAATATAAAGTACAAGGGCACTACAGGGGCGCACATAAAGTGCACCATACTCGAGGATAGTTCAAACTCTTGCACCACGTACAGAAATGGTGGTATGTCATGTACAAGTTTCAGTCGATAAGTAAATGAAAGTCGCTTTGTTACCCCATTTTCAAGTTCCTAGATCCTCAATGAATAATCCGTAAAAGACTGAATTTCGTGAGTCCTCGGGAAATGATGAGGACCTGTTGTATACTATATCCGAAAATATTTAACAAAATTTCTAAATATCTGAGAAGATATTTAAAAAATAAGTAAATCTGAGAAGTACCACGTATCTAGTACCAAGTATCTAGTACTTATTCATAATAACATAACTATTTTACGTATTAAGATTCAATTTTGACACGTTGAAATGACACTATTTAATATGTCAAGCTAGAAAGTTTATTCTAGGGGCTTAGGCCCTTCTTTCTGTCGTCAGCCACCGAACAATAGCTTAAAATGTAGGCTATATATAATCTGATTCCTAAGTAATATCAAAATTCCTGTGCTAATAAGATTTGAATATAAACAAAATTTTATATTTCAGTATCTTAGCAGTAGCAACATATATTCAATGATTATCTTGTGTAATTGCTAAGTACATCACAACATAATGCTGGTAATATCATTCTTCTTTCAATATTATATTTTGGGATATCAGCATATTCAACTTTGTAAAGAAGGTACCAAACACCTAATATTAAATACTAAAATAATATGAAAGACACAAGGTTATGTTAATTAATATGAATATTATGAATTTGAATGAAAATGGTTATGAATTTGAATGAAAATGGTTATGAATTTGAATGAAAATAGTTAAGTGCGTTAATTTAATTTAATGGAGTAATTTTTATATGAAATGAATTTTGAACCTTGTGGAAAGTTAAGTAATAAGAATGATTAACTGTTAGGTACCTAGGCGATTTGCTGTTTTATTCTTAATAGAAGATCGTTAGCAATCTGTATAATTTTGTTAACCAGCTGAATGTGGAGAGAGGATTATTGGTTGTACTGCTAAAGATTGTATGTAATTAAGAACGTTGATACTTATAGCACACTATTAAGGGAATGAAAGAAGTGTTGTCACTTTAATAATAAATACAGTAAACTTTCGATATGCAAATAAAAAATTTGGACGATTTGGAAAATAATTCTATAAATATGTTTCTATTTGGTTTAAACTCTTGTACTTGTACACAAAACAGAATAATAATAATCACGCAGTCAATATTAGAGTTTCCATAGAAATTAATAAGTCACGGTGTATGATGTCCCGTGCGATGTGACCGTAATCAAGCTGTGCTTGCTTTTGCTACCTCTTCACTTATCTGATTCTTCTGATCGTGTAATCTATAGTCAGATTCGAACTTGTCCACGTTTATATCAGCGTGGTGGCGACCCAGGCTATTTTCAGAATTGAAATTTGAAGTTTAGTCAAGCTGAAGAGCAGGAGCACTAGAAGGTGAAGCTTTGAAAAATGAAAACCATAGCTGTGACACCTCATTTTAATAGTAAATTTTCCTCAAAAGCCAACAGTATGCTTATTTTTGTTCTATAGTTAACCAGTATGAATTTAAAACTGCTTCTAATGTGCACCAAAGTCCATTATTCAATCTTTCAAATTGGAAACATTCCTAATTTTCACCGCATGCTTTAAGATTCCAACTGGTACTTTGCAATTGTTGCCATGGCTCATGTTTTCTAAATTTATTACATTTTTTTAAGAGTTGCGATTTGTCAGTTCATGAATAGTGTTGGGATAAGCATCCAGCAATCTTTCTGAATTTTGAAGACTTCCCATGTAATTATTAATTTTCTAGGCAATGTAATTATTTATTTCCTATACCTGCCCTTCAAAAATTCGTTTACTGACATGAATCATCGCACAACGAAACAACTCCAACTTTGCATTCAGGTAATACCGAAGACGTAGCTTGTAATGGATAGTAGATGAGACGAGAAATCAAATGGAAATTCACCTCAAAAGAGAAAACGAAATATGATTGTTGTGTAAATCAATGGTCTTTTGTTTCGTTTTATATTTAATTGTTTATTGTATATTTATTTATTTATTTATTTATTTATTTTCTATGGCAATATTTTAGTTAGTCAGACAAAAAGTCATTCGTTTCCTAGCGATTGTTGTCGATGATTCATGTCATAAGATTTATAATCAGTATTGGTTGGGAACTCGATTAAGTTACACCTCTTTATAAACAAGTTACCTGTTTTCATATTTTGTTCATGATACAAACAGCGTGTTGGAAACAGTCATATTATGTCTCCCTGATATTTTCTATCATTGCTGCTGTTCCTTTAAAGTTGTATTTACTTTTTTAAAAAAATACTGTTTGTGGCTTGCGCAACATGTAGGCTACATTTCATGATAATTTTATGTTTGTATAACACCAATTTGTTATAATTTCATTTGTACTTCTTTACGTTACATAGGTCCATAGATTCTTCATGTACTCTGGGTTAAAATAAATAATTACATGGCAAGTTTTCAAAATTTAGAAAGATTGCTGGATGCTTATCCCAACACTATTCACGAACTGACAAATCGCAACTTTTAAAAAATGTGTAATAAATTTAGAGAACATAAGCCATAGCAACAATTGCAAAGTACCAGTTGGAATCTTAAAACCTGCGGTGAAATTTAGGAATGTTGCCAATTTGGAAGATTGAATAATGGACGTTTGGAGCACATTAGAAGCAGTTTTCAATTCATACTGGTTAACTATAGAACAAAAATAAGCATACCATTGGCTTTTTGGGAAAATTTACTATTAAATGAGGTGTTACATACTATGGTTTTCATTTTTCAAACTTCACTTTAATTCAAAATGGTGGATTTCAAGATGGCTGCCGTCAAGGATACCCTTACCGTATCATTTCCCCCTAGCATAATATGTATTACCGAAGCTTTTATCCACTTATTATCATTAATATGCGAGTTAGAAGCAGAGGTAAGGTACTTACGCACATAGTAAGTATAAACAATTAATATACCTGTAACTTTTCCCCAAATGGGCGTATCTTAAAACTAACTTTACCATTGTCTTCCTGATTTAATTCTAGCCCGAAATTATGTATCACATTACCCTATTCCTATTTAAAAAACTTGACCTTAATTCAAAATGGCTGCCGTCAAGGTCATACCTACTATATGACATTTCCTAAGCCTTATATGTGTCTACATGGTTGTTCTTTCATTAACACTCCGTTTACAAAGGGTAGTAAGGGACTTCTGCAGTAATCTCTATTAACATCACAACTCTTAAAAATTATAGAAAAATAGAAAACATGCTCCATGGCAAAAATTTCTGTTATCACAAGTAATGAATACATGTTCTCTATCAGCAAAAATAAAGTTTCATTGAAATCGGAGCCGGACAATTGGGTGATGTTCCTTGTTAGGATATCAACGACGTCTTGCATTGAAACAACATCTCTGGCATCGTTTATAACGACATCACGGAACATTCTTAGCTGAACTCGAAGTCTACTTTCGTCCAAATCATCGTTATATGTATCAAGTACATATCTCAGTCCTTCTTCATATTGTATATCACATGCGGCTTTCACAATAAGTTTCTCTGTGTCTAGCGCTGTATTTACGTCCTGTTGGTCAAGCCGTCTTTCGATCTCACCACAAACTGTATCCAATAGTCTATACCAGATTTCTACTTTATACAAGTGTTTCACATTATTAAAAGTGTGGTTTAGAGAGGCATCGTCCAATCGTCCCGGAATTTTTCGCTGACGCGGCAGAGTTGGTTCTTCCACGCCTAACAACTCTCTTTTTGTCGTCAAAATGTTCATCTGTTCGAAGATTGGTGAGAGTATCTCTTGTTCTTTTCGCTGCGTCAATAGCCTCAGAAAGAGACAAAGCAGGATGTTGTAGAAGTTTACACAGTTCTTCACAAAGCTCAAATACAATCTTAGCGGCCTCCACGGAGAAAAATGTTTTAAAATCCTTCATCTTACGCATCAAACCACCAGCGACAGACCCGCCTGTACTTGTATCATCATCATGTATATTTTTCAGGGTTTCCAATAACGGCGCTTAATTCTTCAGAACACTGTCAAATAACAGAGCTTTTACATTCCATCTGTTCGGACATAAAGGTCTCAACGAGACACTTGAAGAACAACTGTAATTAGTTTCTGACAAGCCCTTCTGAATATTCGTAAAATTAGCTAAACGCTTCGGTGAGTCACGTATTAAATTTACAAGTTCACGCACGAATTCAAGAACATCTCTAATACAAGGAATTTCTCGTGCTGCCCACTGTAAAGCTAAATGTAAAGAGTGGGCAGTACAGTGAGTATAGAGCGCCTTTGGTTGTACTTCTTTTATTTTAGCTTGGACTCTAGAGTACCAACCGGACATATTACTAGCTCTATCATAACACTGTCCCCTGCAATTTTGTAATGATAGATTCATTCTTACAAGCACGTCTGTAATCACTGCTGTTAATGTAGATGCACTATTCCTTCTACTTTATAGAAACCGATGAAATCCTCGTATACTTCGAATGCTTCATTTACATAACGAATACACAAGCTCATTTGCTCCTGACGCGAAATGTCTGAAGTTTCGTCAACAATAAGAGAAAAATACTTTTGACGTTTATGTATCAGATGCTATGCCACGAAGAACGAATTGCGCAAGAAGTTCTAAAATTTCATTTTGAATGTCATGGCCGAGCCATTTATCTCGACAACGAAGCCACTTGCTTAAATCTTCGGAATCCTCTGCTCTCAACTGCAGAAGCTGGTATAAGTTTCCTGCTTCCTCAGAATGTCCACGTAAAGCACATCCCTGTCTCGCCAGGTAGCGAATTGAGGAAATCACCTTAAGAAGAGCATTTTGCGCATTTTCGGCTATTTGTTTGTTCAATTTACTGTTCACGTTCACTTTTTCACTAAGGACTAATTTTAATGCTGCTTCTCTATGAACATGAGAATTTTCGTGACAAGAAAATGTTTCAAGTGCTTTTTTCCAGTTCTTGAAACCATTTTTAGTAAACCCTTCGTCTATATTTTTTGAAAACGAAAGAAGATTTTTCTCAAGCTTTAATGCAAGTGAAACAAAACACCCGCTCTGACAATGGATTCCAATGAAGCCAGGGGTAGTTATCGAACCAACAAGCCCGAAAGCATCGGCGTACTTTACCGAAATACACTTGAGGGAAAGAAATATCGCGTGGTTGATTGGGAGCACTAATATCTTGCAATTTTATAGTATCATTGTCTACGTGCGACGTGTTAAACAGCTGTTGTTCGTCAGACACATTATCGACATTTGAAATTCCCGGTCTCGATTCCACACTTACACTAGAAATGCTATCTTCACTGTTGATACAAGATGATTCACCAGTTTCGAGTGTACTCTGCGCAATAGTCATACGTGAGGAGTTCTCTCCACTTCTTTTTGAATTGACACTACTACTGCCACTGATTTTTTAAAAATACTTCAAGAGAGACATTTTGTCTCGACTCAAACACACACCACAGTTTAAGATACGATATTAAAGAGCACCAGCCGGACCCGCATGATACAGAAATACAGACATACTGTCCCAAAACTATGACAACTCTCTTGCATTCTTTCTTGTCTAAATTTTTAGAAAACTATAAAGATACTTCTTTCACGTGATTGTCCTAAGGGGAGATAAAAGAGAAGGAGGGAAGTGAGAATGATGCGTAGCCTTCTTTCCATCCACATGTGCAATTGTACGAAGATAATCCAAGGCAGCAAGATGTTACTGGTTCTTTTACCGTATACTTGCCTTGTTCAGAAGTTTAAAGATCAACAGATCAACATGGACTGTCACTTGATAGCAGAAGTGCCCACCCTCCTCCTCTACTTTTCTTCTGATTCACAGGACACCGGCAGAAGTTGACCTTACCTCGCTTTTCTACTATGTTCTTTCTTCTACTGCGGCACGGGACACCCTGAGGATGTGATTGACAGGTTATTGTACCCACTTTTCCATCTGCAGTTGTTTTAATCCTCCAGAATGTTTTGGACATGCGTATTTTAAAACTGATCTAGCATTAAAATAATGCTGGAATCTAGCTCTTTCTATCGATGGCTTACCAAAATCTGAGAATCTTGAATTTTTCTTTTCCAGCTGTTGCCTATGTATGGTTCACTAATTTTGACCCAAGCATATGCATCTTGAACATTATAGATGAAAACCTGACACCATTAAAACACACACACACACACACACATACACATATTATATATATAGTGGCGGATCTAGGATACGATCAAGGAAGGGGTAAACCATAGTTTGTCGTTTTTATCCAGTATAAAGCAGGATTGAATCCCATTTTATCCAGTGTATACCTGAGCGTCAAGGGGAGGCGCTCCGAATGCCATGTCGCAAGGTATATAAAATAACAGGTAGCCCTAGTTCGCGATTAGCTTTCTGATTGGCTCCCTGTCTGTGACGTCATGTGGAGGTATCGGTGAAGATTTTTTCGTTTGCCTGCTTGTTACACTTCGCGCTTTATTCGTAAAACTGGATTCAAAACATAATTATGATATTCCTTGCCTTTCCAAATACAAATAATGAGTTATTTCTACTCACAGATGAGACAATATAATGTAATAAATATATAAATACCGTCAATAATGATGAATTATCTATACAAATAAAAATGAATATAATGTTTACTCGCTAATTCATTCTGGAGCTTTGGACCGATTTTTATAATTTTTAGTACCGTACATGAGTTGACCTGGCCTAACTAAGATTTTTATCACATTACTTTGCTTAAAGGGCGAATCCTAAGGGGTAAAAGGGGTTCAAAATTTGTACCTAAAATACAGTATCTCACGAACCTATCAAGTTAGAAAGATGAAACTCGGTATATAAACTCCTCATTAAGCTTAAAGAAAAACATGTTCCACTGTTTTTGAAACTTTCCGTTTTAAGGAGAAGAGGGGACATTTTCTATTCATTGTAACAATGTTTGATTGCTAACTTCCCCTCGACCAACTTTAACGATTTTTGGTACTTTAATGCAGCCAGGCCTAACTTAGGATCTGATCATTTTTTAGCTCGGGATGAGAGGAGATAGGAAGGAGATGACAAATAATCAAAAACAGCCGAAATTGGTGTCCAGTCCATAATTTTCAGGGTCACTGAAATGAATAGTGACTAACCCGATACCATTTAGAACCAAATTCACCCTCTTTGGGCGTGGGGAAGGGGTGGCATCAGTGGCGGATGCAAGGGGGTTATAGTCTCCCTTGACGCTAAGGTATACACTGGATAAAATGGGCTTTAATGCTGCTTCACACTGGATAAAACGGCAAACTATGGTTTAGCCCCTCCCTTGATCATATCCTGGATCCGCCACTGGGAGCATTTTGGATTTTTGTCGTTGCACTTTCATTGAAACGTAAATTTTAAGGGTGGAAGGAGTTCAAATACTTTCCATAAACCAATCCTCTCAATAAGAACATTTCAGGTAGTAAAATACATAAAGCAAACATTATTCAAAATTTCAGAGATTCCGGGTATGTTATAAATTATGTTAGGTTGTATTAGGATAGGTTAGGTTCCGTTAGAAATCTAATCTACCCTAACTTAATATAATCGAAACTAACCTAATCTAATTTGGTTAGGTTAGGTTAAGTTAGGTCATGTTAGAAATCTAACCTAACCCGTTGTATTTAGTGTGTACTAACCAAATTATCAGAAGTCGTGACTGCAAAATATTTCCTTTACATTACTAATATTCGTTTATTACTCAATATAACACATTTTACATTATGTATTACAGGTTATAAGTTACACAGATATCTATAGAGCAGAGTTGGCGTGGGTCAATGAAAACTTGACCCACGACCCACTGACCCACCACCCACCGTGACCCACCACCCACCACGACCCACTCTGACCCACGACCCACCGTGACCCACTCTGACCCACCACTCACCATGACCCACTGTGACCCACCATGACCCACCACCCACCATGAACCACTGTCATCCACTGTGACCTACTCTCATTCACCAAAATCCATCGTCATCAACTCTGAACACGATCCACGGCCTCTTCTTTACTGACCAAAGAGTTTACACTTGTAATAAAACAAGACTGTGAAATTGTCACTAATCGAAGTTTGAATTTCTAGTCAATCTCTCAAGCACCACTCTGCTACAATAACGGTGAATCTGGCCTTTACGATATAAAATGGTAAAGTGTTTGTCAGTGAGGAAATTGAAACAGTTCGAGGTGGGGGGAAATTAGTGTGAGCCTAAAATATACTTGTACTAAGAGATTGTTAATTGTTCTTGCAAGTGTTAATTTCTGAACGCATTCCACAAGAAACTTCTATTCGCAGGAAAATATCCCTGTAAAATATGGAAAAGGTTATGGTTTCTCAGTTCACAGTATTTTTCTCACAAAAGACCTGAAAAATCAGTTGTTCATAGGGTATAAAGGTGCTCGGGTACCCTATGTGAGAGCATCTCCATAAAGTATGTTCATAATTGTAATTTGTGTAATCACTAAAACACCCACGTTAAATTTAAGTTACAAATATGCATAATTGAAATTATTATGAATATTTATTCGAAGTAGTTTACCTAAAGCAAAGAAGAGAGTTACTAAAAAGTAGGTACAAAGTTAATAACACAAATAAGCCATTAGTAATACAAGTATACATTTTCCGTAACTCGTAATTTTCCACCTTAAAACAAATCTGAAATCGGATTTATTTCTTGTTGGTAACTTTTTGGCGGTAAATCATCCGCAGTGAAATGATGTCCATCCTTCAGCCAAGAAATAACTAGCTCGTCTACTTTGAGCTTGTCTAGCGGTGGGCCATTAACATTGATGAGAAACAAGTTAGACAATGTTTGAGCACTTAATCTATTTCTAATATCAGTTATCTGTAAATTCATCAGGGAAAATCCCCGTTCGCACTCTGTCGTGGAAATTGATAGTACATCTACCCGATTTCTGCAACTTCTCATCGACAATCTACTTGTTAGACTTAAGTCTGATAACGGTTTTTCTCGGTCAGTTTTGAAATACTCAGCAAAAAGTATCATCTCTCTATCACCATACAACATCTTTTCCACATCGACCATGTCAGTTGGCAATGTCGACCCATGTAGAACAGAAACTTCATCTACCACACCTTTGATAGAGAATCTTGTGAATAAATTATCAATTAAAGCCTGATAAACTGATGATTTCTTATTTGTTTATAAATTTAATTTTTGTAATTACACATGAAGGTTTGATACCATTACCAAGTTCCCTCCCCCGTCTAGAAAGCGAAAGGGAACGAGATTTCTGGAAAGTATTCAGAGGTGAATGGGAATTTCCCTCCTTCTTCCCCTTCAATTACCACACTGCTGTTTGCCATGTGCCAAATTACGATAAATTTCAATTAAATTATCATAGTATAATTATTTCCTTGTTGAATTATCAATACTTTTCAGTGGAAAAAAGGATGAAATTTCAAAGTTCCAAATCAAAGTAAGTATACCAACGTAAAGGAAAAAAAAGGTAACATTTTCTATACAATTATGCGTACAATCCAAACTTCAAATTTCCGTGTAATTGCTTACAGTACAAATTTTATGCCTATTTTTCTCACAACTTTATGTGTTGATTGCCCTGTGCTGTGAGCGCTCCATATAATAAACATAAGCTTCACCAATTATTATAGCAGAAAGCAATGGTTGAGTTGAGTTGATTTTGGGTTTAACGTCCCGTTCAGCAGCGAGGCTATATGAGACGTGGACCTACTGATTAACGTGGAATCCGAACCACATGACAGAAAGCAATGGATATATTAAGCCAAGCAATGTATTTTTTGTTTCTGATTTTTTTTTTATTTTTTTTTCTGAAATAACATCGATCATTTTCGATCCTTTTTACAAACCAACTCACTACCAATTTTCCATATACAGAAAGTGCCTCCCCCCACACACATAAAGGAGAATTTTAAAAAATGCTAGGACACATTCTGTTTATTTTCAATAAAGAGTTAATACACTGAATTTCAGCTCCGTAAGTTTAACGGCTTGCGAGATACTCATTTTTTTTTCGCAAAAATTCGGATCCTCACTACCTCCTTAGAATATTATGCATGATAATAAAAGCAATATAACATCCCAATTTGGATTAAGGCCTAACTATATACCAAAAGTAATTTCATTTGACTTTGCAATTTGACCGTGATGATCAGACACACATAGTTACATGCAGTTTTTTATATATTACAGTGATTCAAAAGTGTATTTTTTTCCCAGTAGTAGCTCTAAAAACCCACAGGTCTCGAAAGCCAAGTTGTTGTGTAAGTCCTATTGCTATTATTACTATTGAAAATATCAATATCCAAAAGTGTCCGGTTTTCTTTTCACTTGATTAGATATACTCACCTCAGGTAAGTAGACAGAAACAAGTGGAAAAGAAAGGGAAAGGAAGGTCTTGAAAGTAAAACGAAGACAAATTTACCAGTCTTCAGAAGATATTCTCTACAATGCAGTGAGCAGAGAGGGTCGGTAGATCATACTGAGTCGATGGGTCGCAGTGGGTCACGGTGGGTGGTGGGTCGCAGTGGGTCACAGTGGGTGGTGGGTCACAGTGGGTGGTGGGTCACAGTGGGTGGTGGGTCGCAGTGGGTCATGGTGGGTGTTGGGTCACAGTGGGTCACATGCTGTTGACCCACGACCCACTGGCCCACTCCAACTCTGCTATAGAGTGGTATACATACATAAAAGAACCACTTTCACAGGGGAAAATCTGCAGTTGTCCGACACTTTGCCCTTCGATTTATCGGAATTTAATTTTTGTGGCTTAGCCCCCTCTCTCGGCCAGCCCTTCAATTATAAGAATATGGTAAGAGTGCACTTTGATCAGAGCAAATGATTTTGTCACACGATGTGGCATTCGAGAAGGATTAAAATCAATGTGATTTGTACGTAACAGATACGGTTCGGTTAAACAAGATTAGATTAGGTAAAGTTAGGTTAGGTTCGGTTCAGTAGCGTAGCGTTAACTTTCGCAAAGGGGAGACAGCACAGGCGCACCCACGACGGGGGGGGGGGGAGGCAGCCGGGTTCCGACATCCCCAAAACTTCTTAAGTCAATATACTTTTATTAATTTTCTTAATAAAACTATGCTTGTTTAGTAGAGAAATTATTGATGTAGAATGAAAATTTGATCTTACATATCATCTGTACTATTTCTCTTATAAAAACAATGTAGTTTCATATTTTTTTCTGAAAATATACGTAGATGAAAGAATTTTACAGTTACTTGTCTTGTCGAGTGCAGAATAACATCCGTTCAATACTACATAGACGTAGTGACTTGGATCCAGGGCCGTAACTTGTGGGGGGCTGGGACCAATTGTCCCAGAGAAGCTCCCAAAGAAGCTCCCCGCCGTTTGAGGGAGACCCATTTTAAGACAAAATTTTCTTACTCTATATACGATACGAACATGAAATTATAAATGAAGCTTCAAACAGATTCACTACATTACATAAATAAAACAGCACACAAAAGGAAATAAAACAAAAGAGTCTTGGGCCCATTTTAGTAAAAAAAAAGTCTGCTATTAGGGGTCCTAGAGATAATATTTATTCGTATGGCTTTGAGATTTGTCAATATTGTTCCCTTAATTAATTTGTCATGTATGGAACGAGCCCAGAGGTGTAACTAACGGCCCCGCAGACCTTGTCGTACTTGAGGGCCCACAGGCTCCAGGGGGATCATAAAGAGTAAGAGAAAGTTGGAAAGAAGGGGCCCAAGAATTAGAAAAATAACTTTTCAAGGGGACCCAAATACGCGTATTAGTGCTTGCCGCCCAGAAAACTCTAAGTTAGGGGGCGCTGCTTGGATCCCCCAAACCCTGCACTCCTCCGCCATGAATGGAGTTAGGTATTGTCTGCTCGGGCAGACTTTTTGGTCAGTGTCGGACCTGTAGAACACTTTCTACACAAATGTGGAGTTAGCATATAGGTATACATTTTATTTTTTGTAAAAAAGTTGGGGGCAACTCCGCCCTCCCAACAAAACATTGGGTGCGTGCCTGGTAGATATTATTATTTCTTCTCGAGTTCGGAACCAAAATTAAGTTGTAGAGTCATGTCTCATACAGCTTCGGTGATGCAAAGGAATATGAAACTTCTAACCAAATTTCGTTATAAAGTGATTTTTGCGAGGTTGCACTACTGTATATAACATATGGAGACTTAATTTTGATCAACAAAGCCCTCAACGATTAAATCAAACAGGCATACCGATATTTATTCATTCTGAAGAATCTCAGTATATACACTGGATATGTTAAATTGAATTAATAATTTACTTCCTATTTAATATCTTCTTATTTGCTTAGGCTTTGTAAAGTGTGATCTCTGATTCAAAAAGTAAGCTTAGAAATTGGCTGTTTTAAACTTGATACTAGTTTTCATACGACAACTTAGCATGCTATTTAATAACAACTGGTGCAATAAATCTATATCTAATCATTTAGTTTTCACATAATACATAATTAACACACGTATCCAAATTCACACAAAGTTAGCTAACGATTTTAAAAGCAACAACAGAATAGCATACTATAAAACATCTTGCGTTCGCTTTTGCCTTTCGCAGTGTTGATACACTCTGATATTGCGATTAAAAAGAAGCCGAAGCTAAATCGTGGAAGATTTATATGAATTACTGGTATTCATAAAACTTTCAGCAAATTGTTCCGGTAGTTATTAATTTGTTTTTTTCTTCTTCTTCTATTTCTTGAAATTTTCTCTGAAATATGATTGAATATCTAAAAAAAAAAAAAAAAAAAAAGAGGAAAAAGTGTGTTGGATTTTCAATAGTACAATTGCGCTGAGTGTGGTATCACTGCAGCTGAAACATGTCTCATTCCCAGGTTCTTTCAGCGAGCGAGAACCTCACACAGCCACATGCGCGCGCAACTTTCAAGTAGGAGCTCCACTGGGTGACATCCAGAAGTCCTAAAGTGCAGAAGTCCTAAAATGCAGAAGTCCTAAAAATATGGGCACTAGACCTAAATTTTAGGACTTCTACACTTTAGGACTTCTGCACTTTAGGACTTCTGCATTTTAGGACTTCTGCACTTTAGGACTTCTGCATTTTAGGACTTCTGCACTTTAGGACTTCTGCATTTTAGGACTTCTGCACTTTAGGACTTCTGCCTTTTAGGACTTCTGCCGTTTAGGACTTCTGCCATTTAGGACTTGTGCCTTTATCATTCACTTGCTTTAGTTCTGAAATTCGCCACCACCACACGAAATTGGGACGATGCAGCAACTATTTGGCAATAATGTTACGAACGTATCTAATTCCAACAGTAACAGCTATATTTGTACTACTAAGATCGTTATTATCACTATCTGTTCTGCACTTATACACGAATTACATAATACAACCTATTTCATTATAACAAGCAAGGGGCGCGATATCGAGACTCGAATTGCGCAATAAGAGTTAGATGTACTGAAAGAGCATCACTTAGTTAGTAAGTTACCAAATTATTAGCTGCAGTCCGCCAGTAGGGAAAAAGTTATGGGACTGTAAAGTTCAGAGCCTGGCGTACGAAAACCACACAAAACTTAGCATTTGGCTTGTTACTCTTTGTATTGACAAGAGATAATGAACTCTAACGTATTCCCAACACAGAACATAATGTTTGACATAAGAAAATCTCTATGCGAAGAATTGTCAGTGTTGCCATCCATAGAAATTACCGTGTTGCCAGAATAATACCTCGAAAAGCTTGCAAGCAAATAGTACGTAATCGGGACTTGCGTCGCACAATACGTGTTATAAAATATATTCTGAAAGAGCATCAATCATGAAGTGACCACGTTATTAGATGCAGTCCACCAGTAGGGCAAAATTATGGGGCTCCAAAGTGAACATGAGAGACTATGGTAAACACAAGGAAAAGCCTGTTTGTGTGTGCAATAACAAATTGTATTTGTTTGGAAAGGGGAGATAGCTATGTAAATTACAGTGTTAAGCCACACAATTGATATGAAGAGCAGAAAGTATCGAGTGATCCAAGCAAAAACAGTTAGTACAATATGGACATCCGACGATAGCCAGCGACCGAGTTTTACGATTCGCGATGCTCGGCATTTGTGTTGTTTGTCTGTCGGTATGCCTCACGATAAATGCTCAACGAACAAACCGATTTAAACCCGAATGACATTTTCACAGGTTTATCGTGAGGTCTACTTTGCGGAGCATCTTCATACTAGTGTTCTCTTGGTAGCTTTTACATTTCTGTTGAAATAATATTCTGTAATGTTAATACAAGTATATTATAACTACTTTGATTGTTACAAACTAAATAACGTATTGTGTAAAACGTAGTTCCGTGCGTACCACGAAAACATGATGTCACAAAACACAGTTGTGTTCACTCTTTCATTCGCTGCAAACCAAACTTTTCGAGGTATTCTTGTTCTGGCAACACTGTAATTCTATGGATGGCAACAATAACAATTCTTCTCATAGAGATTTTCTTATGTCAAACATCATGTTCTGTGATGGGAATACGTTAGAGTTCATTATCTCTTGTCAATACAAAGAGAAACAAGCCAAATGCTAAGATTTGTGTGGTTTTCGTACGCCAGGCTCTGAACTTTACAGTCCCATAACTTTTTCCCTACTGGCGGACTGCAGCTAATAATTTGGTAACTTACTAACTACATGATGCTCTTTCAGTATATGTAACTCTTATTGCGCAATTAGAGTCTCGATATCGCGCCCCTTGCTTGTAAGAATTAATTACATAATTTGTTAAGAAATTCGTTTCTTTCGAATGGAGATGCGAGAATCCCAAGACAAATTCCTAAAACAAGAATAAATAAATAAATAAATAATAAAAAAATGTTTAAAAAGAATATTTTACCAGACTTCTGAAACCAAGCAAACATTCAGAATTGCAATATATACTGTGCGGAGCGTATTTTATTAAGAGTAGGACAAAAATCCACCAAAGTTTACTTAATTAGGACAAAAGCACACTAGACATTTCACGAGTGAACATTAAATACCAACTGTATACATAAAAAACGCAGTAAATTTAAAATTGAGCAAAGAACATTTATTATGCAATACAGTGGGTGACATTAATAAGTCTTAAATGGCACAAGTCCTAAAAATATAGGCATTAGACCTAAACTTTAGGTCCTGTGCCATTTTTGCAGAAATTACTACATAGTCATTTAGGGGTGTAGCCTGCAAATTTTTCTAGGGGAGCATGATTTTTATATATTAAAAGCAAATCAAAAGTTTATTTCCAGATTACGAAAGCTTCAATAAGACAATAAATTTATACATATTACACATGTACACAAATACATAATATTATTATATTTCCAGTTAGTTCCTTTTTGAAACCTGGACCTTGACAGAGCGTAAATTTAAAATCACAGCTTGTGGGAAATGTACGAATCAGGTAGTTATAAGAAATCGGAAACTGTTCATGGAAATCCATTTGTTTGACTGTATTTATCTTCTGTACTCTTATATAAAAGAGTAAAGATGAGTGATTTTTTGGGCATACTACTACAAGTAGAGTCGTTAAATTTTAATTATATATATAATTTTCTTATGAAAGCAGGACATAAGAAAGAATTTTTGGAAATCAGTATCGTAAAACGGGTGGGGCAAGATTTATTTAAAGGGTAGTGTATCTCGCAAGTTTCTGAAGCTAGTAAAATGAAACTTGGCATATAATCTTTCCTGTTAAAAAAAAAAAAAAAAAAAAAAAAACTGAAAATTGAACACATAAAAAGGAAAGAGCAAAGGGAGCACTTTTTTAATGTTCGAATTCCCCATTACTTACTCAGAAAATATGTAAATAAATTAAGGAAGGATTTGTTTAAGCTAGATGCGTGAAACTCGGTATTTGAACTTTTAACTAAAAGTAATAAAATACTATATGTTTCAGTATCTTGAAAATTACACTTCTAAGGGGAAGGAGGGTCAATTTCTATAATATTAAAATATCCCACTGCTTATAAGATTTGGGCAGAAAACTCTTTTCCTTTAGGCCTCGGTTATTCCAGTTAAGCAAATGAGAGTACAAAGTGGCTAATTAATTAGGTTCTTTTAATTATTTTAACATGTTGACGTAGTTTAATTCTTTTAAAACTGTATTCTTTCACATTCTGTTATAAACATCCTTCATTTGCTGTAATTATTAAACACGTTTAAGAACAAAAGAGTAACTCATAATAGAAACAATTTCTGCAGGAACAACTGGTAGGATTCAGCCTCTTGTTGTGTTCTTTAGGCCGTTAAAAATTTTCTTGAGACATTTTTCTGACACTGTCCTTCTCTACAACTATAACATGAATTTACATCTCCGTAATAATATAATTAAGATCTCATCACTGATTCATAATCAGTTTTCTTTTCCTAGATTTGCTAATCTTATTGGGTATGAATGATGTAAAAGCGGTTATTGGAAGAAAAACCATCTGTGTTTGAAAATTTTCTTTCAAAGATTGTGCAGCATTTTGCGATTTGTGCACAGTTATTGCCGTAATAAGGTGTGTGTGGTGTACACAATGTTTATGCATCACACACTTTTTTACTATATATCATTACCGTAAAACGTTTTCCCAATCAACTAATAATTATAACATTTGAGGATATAAGAAGTTCTGACATAGTGTGAAGCGAGGGGACTCACTATAAATAAGTAACTCTTGCCAATTACAGAAACATTTAAGTTTAATTTTATTTATTAATTTATATATTCTACTTCGTGAATTTATTTCTCCCTAACGAATAATTTTCATTTTGAAGAGTGGACGTTTCGATGTAAACATTAGAACTTTTACACCGAACCAGCCTGACCTTAACCGGCGAACGTCCTTACACCGAGCAATCCGTACACCGAAACGCCCTGCACCAAAACGTCCTACACCGAAACAGCCGTATCCCAGAAGTAGTTAATTACGAATATGACAATTATTTGCTACAGAAAGACTTCTGTACAAGAAATATATGTGTAAAAATAATTTAATTCAAAACAACACAAGGAAAGCAAAATTTATGACGTACATAACTAAAACACAATATTATGTTACTAATATGAAGTCAATGGTGTGGAAATAGAGAAAAACAGACATTATGAAAGATCTGGGAATCACATTTGGTAGAAAGTTAAAATTTTGTCAACATAGAAATATATCATGGAAAGAGTAAGAAAGGACAATAGGCTTCATTTATTTATTTATTTATTTATTATTTCAGAACGATAGAATATGTATTTATACAAATAACTTGTAAGAACTAAGGCTCTGTAATATGAAACAGTATATCTAAAACTTGACTAACAGATTGACAGTATTCTTCTTACGGACGCGATGGTAGCGCCACAAGAGATTTTTAGGACTTCTGCACTTTAGGACTTCTGCACTTTAGGACTTCTGCCTCGGTATGATTTTTAGGACTTCTGCCTTTTAGGACTTCTGCATTTTAGGACTTCTGCACTTTAGGACTTCTGCATTTTAGGACTTCTGCACTTTAGGACTTCTGCCATTTAGGACTTGTGCCGCGAAATAATTTTTAGGACTTGTGCATTTTAGGTCTAATGCCGTTTAGGACTTCTGCATTTTAGGACTTCTGCCATTTAGGACTTCTGCCGCGTCCCCGCTCCACTGACTTGTTCAGCCACGTTGAGACAGACTTCCTGATGTCTCTCTGTGGCCTGTTTGACGGAGACAGAACTTTAATTTCCCAGTTTTGAAAAAATAAAATTATTTACAAATTAGATTCTACCACTATTGCTATTAACCAACCTATCACGGACCCTATTATTTTTATATTTTTCTACAACATGAAATGTATATTGATTCTTATTAAAGAAATTCTAAAATTATGTTCTTTTAATTTGAAAGGGTAGACAGTGTCTCAGTGTCTCATAGCACTCTACGCCACTGGTTCGGTTCGTAATAGGTTCCTATGAATGTTCTGCTCAAAGTGCACTTTGAGCACTTTGCCAGAATAATGTTTCAGATACTTAACAAAACTTACGAATATAATTTAAACTAAAGAATATATGAGAGTATACATTTATATTCCCGTTGGTACCCCCTTCCACTTCGCTTTACGTACATAAACTTCTTAAGCTTCAGGCCCTCAGAAACAAATGTCATAAAAGTAAAATTAATTATTGTTGTTACACACCTGTTTTTCAACTTGACTAGTGTCTAGTTTATTTTTCCCCATGCCAGTTTGGTATCAATAATGCAGGAAGAGCATCAGATCTTAAACACTACTTTTGCAGGAAACTTAGAAGCTCGTTTTTTTAAACTTTTTGATAATCCTCTGGTGAAAAGTGAGCAGAACATATTCGTGCGTTATCCACATTAGAAGTGTTCTTTCGCTTACAGCGGGAAATCAATCTTCTTCGAAGTTCATCATTTTTAGGGAATCGATGGAACATTATTTCATTTGTATTGCTTCCTGTGTTATTAGAATGAGCTACTGCACAAGTAAGATAACTTTTGCCCACCTTGAAACAGTAGTGTAATTGTTTATGCAGTATTTCACTTATTTTGAAAAATATCGCGATACCTCCACGTGACGTCACAGACCGCAAAGTATCCTGGGAAAAATGAGAGCAGAAAAACTATTCCGAGAGTCCCCTGGCCATGTCGTTTTATCCAGTTTGATATCCAACCCTCGCTTGCTGCAAACAAGTTAGTACCGTCAAGTGTCTGATAAATGCAGCTGCTTTTTCCTTTATAATAGGGCCACTGACTGGAATTCCTTCACTGAGTTGTTGTATGAATCATCTATAAACAGCTACGTCCAATTCTTCATTCTCACTCTTTCGCTTAACCTTCCGTTTTCCCAACTCACTATCCATTTGTATTGAGCACTGTCGAATAACATCTTCTTTCTTTTTGATGTCATAAATAGTTGCTCGTCCAACATTGAACTCAGCAGCAATGGCTTTCTGCGAAGAACCTCTAAAATTTAGAGTTTCTGCTTGAGGTCTAGCATAAGGTGTTTCCTTTTAGAAGACACGATTCCAAACTGTAAAGAATGCTACAATTTCGAATACGTACAGTATACAAAGCATTGTTTCACATGCGCACGATAATTCATTGTGCACGTGTTTTTGGTTAGATGTGCGCCGGACTACTGAGGACCGGATTAGCGAGAGTGTAACAACAGTTTTATTAATAAGTACTGATATAGTCATAAACATATACCGTTAATGTGGTTGCAAGTAAGGGATGTGCAAAGAAGCCCTATGTTCAAACATTTTATATGGTCTACCACATCATTAATGAAATTTACATGTTTTCATACACTAAGTTAATATTATTACTGTAAATTTTAAGTACATTTTCGATTTAAAATATTTTTTAAAAAACACGGAAATTATTACAGATGCTTCCAAACTTAATAGCCATTTTTTTAAAAAAGTTATTGAGTTAGAAACAAATAATATTGCTTGTACACTAAAGTTCAATAGAGTACAAAAACGAATTTCAGAATACTGATAGTCCTTGACTTACGTAAATAGATCGTTCCAGGGCAATTTTCGTAAGTAGAAATTTGCTAAGTCGAATTTTACCATAACCTAAGTTTTGTCGCCAAGATGTATGTAATAAAACGAAAAAAACTGTTTAGTAACACTGTAATGCAAAAACTCAGTTACATGCTTTACATATTATATGCTTGCATTCTTTCAACACCTGTGGTACAGTTCAATAATTAATTAGCAAATTAGTTCATGAACCACTGACTAGATGATTCTCAAAGTAGCTACAATTTAGAAATTTAATAATATTTACTTCAGGTGTAACATTCATGAACTTGATTTATATCAGAAATTTCTTAAGTGAGTGTGAATTTACGTAAGTGGAGGACTCCTTGCACCAATTTTACGTTCTGTGCGAATAAAAATAGTTTCTTTTTAAACCAATGGATTGGGATTTTGTGCCAGTGAAGATAATCTCTTACAGCGAATACCAATCCAAGTTTTCTCACTCGGAACTGCGTCGCGGACCGCGTATTAATTACAATATCAATAGATCTAGCAGTAAACTTTCTCGTTTCCATCTTTTAAGACTAAATCATGAACACCATACTTCAGAGTTATTACTGAAATGCTTATTTATGATAGGAAAACAAACGTTAGAATGGAATTTGATACAGTAGAAGTATTTAAGATAAAAAGCCCCGATAAAAGACCCACTAATATCTGTTTTTGAAAAAGGATCACATTTAAAAAATATGTATATGATAACCTACTGTGGATTCAAACGAGACACATTTGCCATATTTTGTTTACTTGCACATAAAAAGTCACAGTTTTTGTACTGATCACACAATAGACATTCTACAATCATATGAAATCAGCTAATGACAGAAAGAATACCGTCGCCCTGACTTTTGCACCCACATTCCCCATCAGCTGTTCGAAGTAGTTTGCACTGAATTGTATTATTTTTGAGGCTCGTTTTTCCAAACATTATATATATATATATATATATATATATATATATATATATATATATATATATATATATATATATATATATATATATATATATATATATATATATATATATATATATATATATATATATGGTGGCTGGAATATTTTTACTTTCACACGAGCCCATAATTTTTCCATTGGGACGGATTTGTGGCACATGTGGTGGATTGCACTCTTTGTGCAAAAACTGCACTCCCACCCGGTCCAGCAGCTCCTGCGTCCTTATTGCATAGTGAGAAGCTACATAAGGTCAAAAGATGAAATCAGCATTTGGATAGTTTTTGTTGATAAAAGGGGTAAGTCTCTTCCGAATGTATTCATTTTGATATATATTTTGATTAATTGCACCCATTGATTGCTTTGAAAATATGGCCGAGAATGATCTTTTCTGCTTATTGCCATCCAGATGAGTAGTTGCTGTGAAAATTTAGATTTGAACTTAAATTTTACGGGTTCAGGGACACGAATGTGACAAGAATCAAAGTACGGCATAAAATCATACTCATAGAATCTACTAAAATCATACTCGTCACATCAAAAAAATGTTTCATCATTCTTTATTACTTCCCTATCATCATTAGAAGTATCAAACACGTCCCTGTTGAAAATGACTTTTTACATTTTCTTGTTTCTCACCTGTATATGGAGCATCCTTTTTTGTCTTCCTTTTGATCCCCAGTTCCAGCAGCCACTTGCTCATAACATCACGACTCACTTTTAATGCACATCCAGCACTTGGAATGGTACATTCGTCGCCCGTGTCCATCAGTAACACAAACTTCTCTTTGATTTGTTTAGCCGTAATCATTTTTTTCTCTCCTTCCCCTTCTCTCTCTCTCTCTTTTGTTTTCATTGAAATCCCGTCTTTGATCCTTTTTAATGTTCTGTACACAGTAGGACGACGGAATCCTTCTTTTTGAAAGTGCTTCACGACTTCAGCTTCAGAGAATCCCGCATTCCTCAGCACGAAATCTCGAACACGAGTACGATTGACTTCCGCTTTCGACGGTTTCATATTTCCCGCTGACTGTCTCCTCAGCTGATACTGCCTGTAACCGCATAACAGAGGGCGTAATGTATAAAATAGTACAAACAGCAGTCTGTTCGGATGTGTGTATCATGAGTAATATGCGTTCAAAACAGTGTCTCATTTTAATCCACAGCAGGTTAGAAGCATTTCTTTTAATGAGGAGTATGATTATTAATTAATTGTGCTGGAGGACATGAATAATAATAATGTTCAATGATAATAATCATTAGAATTTTTATATCATCAACTCCATTTTTCGATATGGAGACACTATTTTACAGAAATAGATAAATACAAGTTTTTAATTGAAGTTTTATAATATGGAAATAGTCGTGTGAGACAGTGCTTCCGAAAGAAAAGAGATTTACAATTAGATCTTAGAATAGTCTAGAACACTTTTTTTTCAACTTAAAATCACGTTTACAGTATGTGTCAATGTTGTATTAATAAGATTGCAGCTTTGCTAACTGATTAGGCTGACTTCATAGTAGAAGTAAAAGTAGTCTCAGGCACAAACTTCGACGGGTAATATCTCTGAATGGCACATACAATCTTAATGTTAGATAGATATATTACGGTATACTATAGGGTACAAAATGCGAATTAATGCAACGAAAGACGATTCATGTATATGACAGTAACGTTTCCAGACAGTGACCAGAAAGAGAAATTGCCCTCGGAGCTATAAAATCCTCCCAGGCATTTTCCGATCTTGTACTACTTTCAGTGGACTAAAAGTCTATTCTAGGGGAAATCTGAAATCATCACTGATGTACGGATATCCACATGAAAGTGAAGTGAGCATTATCATAATAGGTCACTTTGATATAATTTTGAAAATGGGATGGTTCTTTTTCAGAAGGGATGGGATTATGATATGTAATATATGCAGGTATCTAGTATACATATAATGCTTGGAAGATTAAAGATAAAGCGCTGTTTACGTATCATCAAGTAATTGTTTGAATATATCAGTACTTAAAATGGTGTTTTTTTTTTTTTTTTTTTTTTTTTGCGTATCTTCAGTATCTTTGTGTGGCGACTTATTCTCACTCTTCGAAACCAAAGTTTCTCCAAAAGGTAAAAAAAAAAAAAAAAAGGAATCAATTTGACTGTAACAGGCGTGCCCATCTCCCTGGTTCATGACGCACATCAACCTTAAATTCACCTGACATGTTCCTTAAAAATACACTCTCTGGTTTTGAGGTTACTCCATGCTTCTGGCCATCAATATTCCCTTGACTGACCACGATCATACTTGAAAGTGTAATATAAATTATATATTTTTATACTGTATATTTAAAAAAAGAAACTTGTTAATTTCAATGTATTTCCTCTCTCGAACTCCTAACATTTCTATGACAAAGTTTGCTTCTTATTTCTTTCGTGCGTACTCCACGGTTTGTAGCTTGTATTTGTGTACTTGGAAAAATATCGGAGAGTTTCAACTAAATGAAGTTAAGTGTTCAATCGTTCTTTCAACCGTCGAACGCCTACCTTCAGCGATTAAAATATTTTAGATGAAAATCAAAGTGACCCCATTGGTAATAACATTTGGAAATAATTTAAATCTGCATTATGTAAAACTTATTTATTAATATTATTGTACAAAAATAACACACAAGTACTGTATGTTGTCTGAAAGTATATAAAAATGGTATGAAAAGTTTGGTTTCATTAAAAATACATAAATTTGATCATTCTTTAAAGCTACCAAGTTGAACTTCGTTTCTTTTCTCCCCTCGTAGATTGATTAGGCTCAACAACATTCGTAAAGACCAGAGTGAACGACGGGGACCTAATCAATCCAAAGAATCCTGAGATGAAACGGTTCTGTAGTGATCCTGTTACGCGTGTTTTAACCAACGAATAGTACCAAGGCAATATGGAAAATCATTATATTTACAATAATTTATGTGAATGATAAAATATTGTTTATCCATGGTATGCAGTGGGAGCAATTGCTACAGCAGGCTTAGCGACAACTGGTGCAGCTACTACTTTTCTTACAACTGCAGGATGTGCTGAAGGTCCGCTTCGGCCAACAACAGCATTGAAGCCATTGTGTGGATCGGCTGCGTAATCAACAGTTCTTACATTGCCGTCCGGCTCAACGAGGCTATACCGTCCTTTGACTACATCACCATCTCTGGTCTCCCATTGGTCCTTAACATCACCCGTTGATAGATCCTTTACACCATAGTTAAAAGCGTATCTGGGGTAAGCCTACAAAGAAATGCAATTCAAATGAGATAATCCATTAAATTGTCTTCAGAAATATTTCGTAAACTACCTTGAAGAAACTTATTAATATACTAGCAGCACGTACATAAGTTACAAAAAAAAAAAAAAAAAAAAAAAAAAAAAAGTATGGAAGTTTCGTTGAAATATTTTAAAAACTTTAGATCACCATGTTAAAATTGTAAAAGATGTTTATAAATTATGTTTAATTCAATATTATTCTATTATCTTCGTGAATTTACAACGTACTTGCTACTCCGTAGTGTCCTGGTTAGAGAAGCAAGGGTGCTTTTCAAAACGCTTAGGTCTACCTTGGTTGTCCTTTCTGACAATGAGATTGAAATTCTAACACATTTTATAATATTACGGTATAAAATAAGACTGCAATATTTGGATATGCTTTCAACATACGCAATTTCGTTCCAAGCTCACAAACACCACTTGTATTCTCTGTTTTTTTTAAGCTTTTTATATTCACATTGAGGGTGTACATTTTGCGAAGAAATTGCCTTTATTCATACCACCATAGAAGGAAAGCGAGGAGTAGGAAGAAGAACAATACTTATCAGTGATTTGAGAAAAATAGAAGAAAATATTGAGAGAAGCTTTAGATCATGGAACTTGGAAGAAACATTTTCAGGCCCGAATTCAAGAAAGAAAGAAAAAAAAAAACTCATTAGTCTCAACATCTAACAATAGGTAGAGAACTTAATACTCTTTTCTGTGTCCTTTTACCTTAATTTCTTTCCAATTCTGCCAGAAATAAAAGTGCTGGAAGTTACATTTCTTGTAAGCAGAAATAGTTTTTCTAATGCCTCTCGTTTGTTTAATTTCCAAGAAACAGCACGCAAGACATCTCAATTTTTAGTTTTATCTTATGGGACATTCTTCATAAGTTGAGCCAGGAAACATAGCGGGAGTGGGCTTGACGAAGTTTTGACGCATGGGTACATTATTCTAATGCTCTCTACATGCACAAAATTGTTAGGAATTTATATATTATATAATTTGTTTTTCTCTATATATTCGAAAATTCTCGACATAGTATTTGAACGGAATAAAGCTCAGATTAAAGAGAACCACATTGTCTATATTTTGGTTTCAATCCCAAATCTGTATCGTTTAGGGGACTGAATTATTCAAAAGCATATATGACGTAATTTATTCTTTTTATCTAATATAACATACCGAGTTCTATGACAAGTGCGTGCTAAAAAATGTAGATCCAATATGGAAAGCATATATATAATAACCATTTTTAATATTTGAATAATCTTACCTATTCTAAAGCGATATCATCGTGAAAATTCCCATATCTATATATATAAAAGAGAACGCACAAATCCTTTGTGAACTCATCACGCTAATACGGCTGAACCAATTTCTTTCATTTTTGGGGGGTTATTATGATTTGGACCCTAGATGGTTTTTATCATATCACTTTAATTTTTAATTACCAGTGTCTTGAGATAATTGACCATTCAAGTGTCCATACGTACAAATCCTTTGTTATTAGTTCATCATAGGTAAAAATAAACGTATTTATATGCAACCCGCATGACCATGTGACTCGGCGGGTTAACATAAATGACAGGCGCTATAATTTTAACATTTACTGCAATTTGAAAGCGAAAAAGTAAAAATTATCTAAGTAACAAAGTTTATTGCGTTCCGGGGTGACCGCAGCGAAGCGGGGTGAACGCTGCTAGTAGCTTATAAGTGATGCCCACATATCAAATACGAGCAGAGTTTATCTTAACTACTGCAAATTTTTCACTTACTGCGAGAAACAAACGATAACCTGTACCTGTCAGAGTACATTCTTGACCACCTTGTATTTTTTTCTTTTAATAGAAGCAAAATACATAATGAAAACCTACTTTGACTCTCTAAACAAAATAAATGAAACGAAGTTGAAAAAATAACATACAAAATAAAACGATCTTAAAATAATGAAATTATTACCATTTGTTGTCCAAGTACAACTTTAAACCTTGCAGTACGATTAAGATCAAAAAGTCACTTTCTGCAGTCAAAAATTGTGCTATTCTTGTATTAATTAGTTTAATTTTGTTACAATTCTCTTATTTTTGCAAAAATGTTGGTAGGCAACTATTCAACAATATATCATATTATAACATTCTTGTTCTTAATCTTGCATATGGTTGTCATCCATTGGTTCTTATTCTAACTTCTCGATTGAGCAATAAGACAAGAGATTGGACTCCTAAATATTATTATGAATGTGTAAACGTAAAGTTTGAAAAAGGTGTTTATTGTGTTATATTTGGGAAATCCCCTATAGAAATTAATATATTTTTTAAAAAAATTAACTATCTTTGTTACATTAGAATCTATGTTCTATAATTAATACCATTGAATTCTTGCGTATCGTGTAAAACGTGTGTATAGAGTTTCGCCATAAGGAAAGGGTTGCAAAACACTGGTCTAATTCAACAATCCACGGTTATGTCCTGAACGCTAAAAGAGACTGCGGTATATGGGAGTGTAAAATTATTAAAATGAAATTTTAAAAAATGGAAACAAATGGAAGATCTCCAACAAAACTCTAAAAACTATATTGTCTACCTCAAGGAAATACTAAGATCGAATAGGGACTATTTACACCAGACAAAAGGCCTTTACTACAGTGCTCTCTCGATTATATGAGAACACTGTAGCTTCATTAGCTGATGGGTTATGTATGGATCTTATGTAATAACAAGTATGGAGATAAGTCTCTCATCGACAAGTTGAGAAGGCAAGTTCTTAATTCACTTCTTAATCTCGAGTATTCAATTATTTCATTCAAAGTGAAAAGTCTAGTGACCTTAATTATAAAATTGCAGGTAAACTGTGTACTATAAGTGTACCAAAGAGTAATTTCCGTACTGTTCGTACTAGAATTGACTACGATTATGTTAATTTAATACAAAATTCTCTCAATATATATATATATATATATATATATATATATATATATATATATATATATATATATATATATATATTTGTATGATATTCTATTGTCACAAATCAAGGACGTATGCAGGGAATGGAGGTCCTGGGGGCCCGGACTCCTCCGAATCCCTGACTTCTCTGTAAATTTAGTCTTACTTTATGGGTGATTTTACAAATTTTAATAATTTATTCTCATATTGAATTGCTACCCCTGGAAAAGCTTTGCATTCCTCGAAGAAAAAAAAAATCATGCATATGTGCTAGTGCAATAGAATTAACATTCCTTATTGGTTTTCGTAATTTTTCAAGATTTTCAAAATAGTAATACTGTTTTATAATATAAATTCATTTAATCTAGAAAATCTAGAAAACATTAACAAGTCTTGATACGAAGTTTAATTTCTCCTGCAAATTAACAGCCACGTACATGAAAAAATAAGACGCTGAAAACTGTTGTTATTAAAGCAATCTACTTTCGTCTTTTATATTTTTGCTTTTCACCTCGAAATGAAAGGTGAAGGGAACGGGTGTCGTGACTAGTGTAAAATTTCCGGAAATTTTGAACCTGCTGGTAAAAAACCGTTTTTTCCGGTTTCTTTCCGGAAAAATTGGAAAAATAACAAAAATATTTTTATTAGGTTAGTTTTACTAGTAAATGAACCGGTGTTTTTTTCGAACGCTTGAAAAATGTAAGTTGAGAACTTTCAATATTGTGAATATTTAAAAAAAGAAGCATTCGAAAATGAAACTGTTGTAATTATTCTTGGAAATTAATAATCGGTACTGATTTCCTTTATGTGCCTTTTAGTCGTTTACTCCTTGTTGTACATTAATTACAGAACTTTTACAGTTGCATACACATCTACCATTATGGAGCGTTTCTGTTGCAACAAATAGGGCTCTTGAATGAAACTGAATTAATGTGCTTTGATCTGGTGAAATTTTGTTAATTTTAACCAAATTACTTCTTAAAAGAAAGAGCAGTTGGCAAATTTCAATAATACTCATGCATTAAGATATATAATTACTATTATTTAGGGGTCTAATATTCAAATACAGACTTTAATATAAATTTTATGTACAAAATTTTGTATGTAACCAAATACGTGTTTCCTAGTGCAACAAATTATGTATATATAGAAATGAAAGTGAATATACAGTTTGTTTCAAAAGTCTGGGAACAGTTTAAAACATATATTGTAGCGAAACTAGTAGCTTTGTAAACTAACGAAGTAAATAATTTGAAACATTGAAGTTCTAATTTTTTTTTTTTTTTCATTGGAGGTGTAACGTGTAGTTCCATGTATCGCCACAAGGTGGTACCAAAATCTAGATGCCGCTTTCTGGAGGTGAGAAGGCTTTCTGCTTCCTACAATTTGACAAAACAAAGAGTGCACCAGATCTCCAACGAAAATTTAGGTTGAAGTACGGTAAAGCAGCACCAACAAGAAAGGCAATCTACAATTGGCATGAGAAGTTCGTTGAAACAGGGTGTCTGTGTGCCAAGAAGAGAAGTGGTAGGCCAAGCGTGAGTGCAAATGACGTTGAACGAGTGAGAGAAGCTTTCACAAGGAGCCCGAGAAAATCGTTACGCAGTGCTTCACTTGAGTTGCAAACGTCAACAACGTCTGTGTGGCGTGTTTTGCGTAAAAAATTAAACATGAAACCATACAGACTACAGTTAGTTCAAAAGTTATATTCAAAAGACAAGGAGGAGCGATTCCAGTTTTGTTGTGCATTGCAGGACAAAGAGGATGGGAGGTCTCCAGATATCACCCCTGGTTTTTTTTTTGGGGGGGGGGTACGTGAAGGACCTTGTTTACGTCCCTTCTTTGACAGGTGATGTTTGGGAATTGAAAAGGAAAATTGAGCAAGCAACAGCAACAGTCTCGGAAGACATGTTGGGTCGTGTGTGGCAAGAGTTGGATTATCGCGTAGACATTTGTAGGATCACACGTGGTTCCCACATAGAGTGTCTGTGAAATAAGCATTGTTCAAAACAAACTTTACAGTTTACCCTTTACAATTATGCAATTCGTTACTTTCCATTGTTACTAGTTTGCCTACAATAAAATATTAAAATTGTTCCCGGACTTTTGAAACACGCTGTATTTGTAACTTAACAACTTTTGAACCATCAGACTGATCTCGATAAAAATTTTCAACATAGATGAGGTTGGGGCCTGGGATAGATTTTACCATTTTGCTTTGAAGGTGCAACTTGGGGGAAGGAAGTGCGGATATATTACCAATCTTAGTGTCGAACCCATAGTTTTTCGAGGTTGCTGAGATGAACAGTGACATTTCCTAAACCCAAATTCAACGCCGAAACTTTAGGGAGGGGGAAGGGGTGATATATAAAAAAAATGATTGAAAATGACCAGTAGTGCCAAATGCATGGTTTTTGGGGTCCTGAGATGAACATCAATAGTTCCGATGCTGTTTACATCCAAATTCAGCGCCGCAACTTGAGGGAGAAGGGGTGGAAAAGGTCGGATCTAGAATTTTCTGAAGGAGGTGCACCATAAATACCATAACTACCACCAATGAAACTCTTCATCAAAGTGACGATATTCTTTACATTTGATAACCCTGATACACAGAGCGGGGGAGGGGGGGTGATTTTAGAGGGACGCAAGTGATATGCAGGAAAATATGTTCTTCTTTCTTCCTGGCTTCTGTTTTCTTTCCTACTTGACAAATATTATATTACTTTGCTGGGTGAATCCTTTTCCTTCAACCTTTAGAAAATCGACTTCAACTATTGCTTTTGCAAAACTCCTCTTTCTTTTAAACCCCAAACAGCAGAAAGTTTGGGGAAATATTGCTATTTTCACTGCTAGCTTCTTATTTTAGATATCGTATATTTACAAGGAAAAGGGGTGCACGTGGCCCCTGGGGGTAGACATATAAAAATGATCGAAAATTGCGGATATTAGAGTCGAATCCATAGTTTTCGGGGTGGCTGAGATGAACAGTGACACTTCCGATGCTGTTTAAATCCAAATTCAGCCTCCATTAGTACTCCTAAATGGGAAGTGTGACATGTAAAAGTAATTGAAAATGACTGACACTAGTGTCAAATTCATAGTTTTTGGAGTCCCTAAGTTCATTGGTGACAGTTTTGGTGCCCTTTATACCCAAAATAAAACGTATTCTCCTCGTACGAAGAACGGGTGTTCTGCTAGTCTTCAATAATAACGAACGGAAGTTTCACATGTTAAATTCTTTAATATATTTGTCGCTGCTCAAATTTATGCACTTGTGCGGTGTGTATATATATGTAAATAAACCATCTCTCTTTTTGAATTGTTCGAAAAATATAAAATACAAATAATAAAGAGGGTTTTTTATGAGAAATCAGAAAACTAAAAAGTAAAATTAAAAGCTGTTGCTTCAAGTATCTTTTCTGCTAGCTTAATAAGTTGTATATATGCTGCAGACACATTACAGCAAATAAGATTAGCATCGGACCAAGAAATAGTTTTTAAATATTTTCCGGATTTTGCCAATATTTTTCCTAATGGTTCAAAATTTCCGGAAATTTTACACAGCACAATGGAAGATACGTATCTCCATAAAATATATATTTGATTTTAAGATACTGGTATTAACTAAAATCATTCTGGCTCTGTTATTTTAACACTTCCCTGCCATATAACGGTAACTTTGTAAGATTACTTAAGCTAATTTAAATGCGTCTATAGTAATTAATCTAACTAGGATTATATTTGAGTATCTTTAGTAGCCATAACTCTATTCTATCACGGTGCTAACTTTAAAAGAATGGTGCAAATATATTTGTTGCCACATCCCTATTCTAATACAAGAAACATAACTACTCAATGATCTTACTGTAGACTACTAAATATATAATACTTTTCATTTTAAAAGCATAATGTAGTAAAATATTCGAAAATTTCAATTTTTCCATTTTTTTCCAAGCTCGGGAAAAAATGGTAAAAAATTGAGTACCTCGCACACGTGCGATGACAAAACACGAACTGCTACAAACACTAAATATTCAACTATCTAACACTTGTGATAAAATCAATGACCTCAAATATTTGTATAAAGTCACACATGTTCAATTCAAGACCGAAACGCTACTCTCAGAATTATTTCCGAATTCCATTCAGATAAACATGTAACATATATCTTTTCCATCAATAGTTCAACGTTCCCTGTTCTACAGGCTTCCTAAATTATACAACGAAATGTCACAGATATTCGTAGACTTACTTAATTCTAAAGCTCCGTATAATTCTGCACAACGACTCATATCAACGGATAAACTTTAGTCAGCTATTGTCAATCTTTTTGTTATTACTTAGGTGTTATTATTATTGCATTATGTTATCTTTTAGATTTGTTAGATATTCCAGTGTAAACTGGCGTACAGCTATATATCTGGAATTATGTTCTTAAATAATAATAATAATAATAATAATAATAATAATAATAATAATAATAATAATAATAATAATAATAATAATAATAATAATAATAATAATAATAATAATATAATAAAATAAAAATGTATGAAAGCCAGATATAGATATACACAAGGACAAGAATGGTGAAAGAATAACTAAAGAGGAATAGTCCTCTTATTTCATTTCTGACCAAAGTCAAGAAAGAAGAAGAAAAATACGTAACTTGCTCTGTAGGAACTATAAACAAACGTATGTAAACTGCTATGAAAACTAGACTTCGAAATTAGATGTCAAGAAGAGCGGAGGAAACTATTTTGATATGATGATAAGAAGAAGAGAAAATGTTGAAAATGTGTAATTGATGAGTATTAAATCAAAAAGAAACTTGGTATGATATTCTTTGAGAAATTTGACTTTTTGGATGTGATAGTGGAAACCAAAGAGGTAGGATAAAGGAAAATTATAGTAGACATGCAATATTGAAACTTCAATTTTTACATCAAAAGAAAGCAATTTGGATTAAATGAATTTCAACTTTTCAATTTGGGAAAGTTGACTGCTTGTGATATAGAAGATGGTGATGGTACGAAAGTTCTTGACCGGTAAAAGTGTAAGATAAAAAGCTAATATACTTACAAAGTAATCAATTTGCTTTGTAACAGCGGCAACAGGAGCTTTAGCAACAGCAGCAACAGGGGCCTTCAAAACAGGAGCGGCAGCAGCATAAGTGGCGATTGCAGGAGCTGCAGCAGCATACCTGGCCAACGGAGCAGCTGCTGCGTATTTCACAGCTGGGGTAGCAGCATAAGTAGAAAGAACGGGAGCAGCTGCTGCGTATTTTACTGCTGGTGCAGCAGCGTACGTTGACAAAACTGGAGCTGCAGCTGCATATTTCACAGCTGGTGCTGCTGCGTAAGTTGAAACAACAGGAGCAGCTGCTGCATACTTTACGGCTGGGGCAGCAGCATAAGAAGAAACTACAGGAGCGGCTGCTGCATATTTGACAGCTGGAGCAGCAGCGTAACTGGAAACAATTGGAGCAGCTGTTGCATAGTTGACAGCCGGTGCTGCAGCGTAAGTTGAAACTACAGGAGCTGCAGCTGCATATTTGACAGCTGGTGCAGCTGCATAGGTGGACACTACAGGGGCAGCAGCTGCGTATTTGACAGCTGGAGCAGCTGCATAGGTGGACACTACAGGAGCAGCAGCTGCATATTTAACTGCTGGCGCTGCTGCATATGTTGATATCGCTGGTGCAGCAGCGTACGCTGAAAGTACAGGAGCTGTAGCTGCATATTTGACAGCTGGAGCTGCGGCATATGTGGATACTACAGGGGCAGCGGCTGCATATTTAACCGCTGGAGCTGCTGCATAGGTGGACACTACAGGAGCAGCGGCTGCATATTTAACTGCTGGAGCAGCTGCGTAGGTAGATACCACAGGTGCAGCAGCTGCATATTTTACAGCAGGAGCAGCAGCGTAAGTTGCTACGGCGGGTGCTGCTGCGTAGGAGACAGCAGGACTGGCGGCGTAAGAAGAAAGAAAAGGGGCTGCTGCCGCATATCCTAAACCTGGACCATGATGCAAATGAGCTTTAGATTCACTGATCGCTAGAAGAACTAGCAATATTGATACCTGCAAGAGAGAAAAGAAAATATGGAGTGATATCAATTTTAAGGCAAGAAATAGTGATAAGTAAAGGAAAATAATAAAGTACACTCAAATATTGTTACGTTTACAAATACGTAGTTTAGAATTAAAGAAGTAAACATTTAAAAAATAATATAGTTACCTAAAAAAATAGAATGAAAGAAATAAAAGTTTTCAAGCATTAACGCAAATTAAATTTAGAATACAACAAAGCTAACGTATAGTAGACAAATACATTTATTTCTGATAAATACAATTTAGAATAAACTTATTTAAATATTACATACACGTGAAATTTAAAGTAAATAAACTGATGTATACATGAAATTTAAGTCGCCACATCACAGAATCAGAGGAAACATTCGGGGTAATGTGCACTCAATATATGGCAGAAGTAGTAAAATTTGAAGTTGATAAAATGTTTATAATAAACAATTCTCATAATATTTAACAACAATTTTCAAATAGTACTTTGCAAAGTAAATATTAGGATTAGCTTCTTTGTATCTTACGACGTGCAGCAAAGAATCTCAATAACATAAACTATCTTCAGTTGAGATATAAACAACGAATTTATTAATTTATGTTCACATATCCTGCACATTCATGTTATCTCAAATGTGTTAGACATATTCATATTTACCTGTGTTGTTATCAGAGAGCCTTATGTTACAGAAACATTGTCCAAGTATATAATTGAGTGAGTAGCTATAATTGCTGTTCTTGTATACATATGTTCCCAATCATATCACTCAGTCTATCTCTTCACTAACTCCCTATGCTTTCAATTTTTCATACATAGTTAAACCACAGAGGAAAAAAACAGCAACCTTATACCTGATTCTTCTATACCTGAGTCTTTTCCACTCTTCTATCTATTTCTCTTAAAATAGAACACCCACACATTCAGATAACTATTTTTTTTTTCTGTTTCTCATCAGTTCACTTTAAAATGTAGTAAATTAATATATCGTTTTTATTAGACTTTCAGTTAGCATGGTTTTCCATATTCTATTTATTTTGGATCATAAATTTCGAAAGTGATGAAATTACACTGTTTAGATAATCATTCAACTTTCATCCTTGTCATGGAGTACTTATACTGTACTAACCCTTTATTAAAATTCCTATTTTTCCTTTTCTCAAAGTTGCACAAATTCACTTTCAGTGACAACTAGAAATGTATGAAACGTATGTGCAATTACCCAAAGCCTGTCTGGGTAAATATCTGACTAGGGAAGTACATGAAGTGGTACGCGGGGATCTGCAGGTGTTATATATCGTTGGAAAGGTCACACCGAGTATACTTCACATGTGAAATATCTCGCTTGAATGGGGCCTGTAGGGGGCGTGGTAACCATTTAAAGATCAGAAGAAGGCTCGCTCCGAAACACCAGAAAACGTGGACAAAATAAGAAGCTATGACGTAATTGTTTTGAGACGTGATGTATATATAGGTTTGAAAGGTAGCTGAATACGAATCTGACACCAAATGTTTACAAATCAAAATGGTGGATCCAACATGGCGGACACAAATTACAAAGGAACATGCTATGAATCTGAAATCAGGTATATGGAGATATTCGACGTCGCTGTGTATGAATCGGATGCTAAAAGTGTAAAATTCAATATGGCGGACAAAACGTAAAACACTGCTGGAACTGAAAGCAGGTAGGTAGAGGTTTTCGTGGTCGCCGGATACGAATTCAATGTTAAGAGTGCAAAATGCAATATGACGCATCTAGTATGGTGGAAAAAAGGTGCAAAAGTACAGAATGGACATATGAGTATCGAGACGAGCCTGGGCTCCGTCTTGATCTCCTCGCGCTTTGGAAAAGCACACAAGATTGAAATTACTCTCGGTATCAGTACCATCCCTATTACGGAAAGTGGGTATTTATCATACATATTGCTCACAAGTGTACACGACATAATGTGAAACCGGAAAGATAGTTATGGAAACATAACGATATTTTAACCCTTTCACTGTGGAAGGCGACGGAAAAAAAAATTCCCTAACCTGCGAATGTCGATTATAGTCGACGTGTTAAAATTTGTCTGTATCTTGGTTTTGTCGATTGTAGTCGCCAAAGATTTTCTGTGTGATTTCTATTGTTTATCGAAAACAATAGAACACACACACACACAAAAAATTGAACGGTACAACTTTGACGACTACTCTCGACAAAGCCAAGATACGGACAAACAAATTTTAACACGTCGACTATAGTCGACATTCGCATGTTAAGGAAATTTGGTTCTGTCGACAAAAGTCGACTTCCTCTGTGAAAGGGTTAAACGCTTACTTTTCACTGTCATTGTTCGAATCTTCAGATGGTATATGAAAATAATTGCAACATACCCTACAGACGACATTCAAGCGAGATATTACAGATGTGAAGAGTAGTCGATGCAGCTTTTCAACGATATATAACACATGTCGATCTCTGCGTATCTCTCCGGCGGCGGAGAGGAAGTTGGTAGTAAAACAATTATTGCCTATGATTGCAATCTGTTCATATCATAAAGCTTTCATGTGCACTACAAAATCTGCCCTGCATTCTGTGCCTCAATGTTGGCATGATTGTATAGCAAAACAAGTTCCCTGTTTATCGTAAAACATCATCTACTTGCCCCCTTATGCACTATAGGTATTTTTCTACTACATGTGTAAGACTAACATATGCCCGTTCTGTACATATCTTTTTTGCATTTTGCGTCCGCCACATTCGATCCGCCATATTGCATTTTGTACGTTTAACATTGAATTCGTATTCAGCAACTACGAAAACCTCTATCTACCCGCTTTCAGTTCCATAGCAGTATTTTACATTTTGTCCGCCATCTTGGATCCGCCATTTTGAATTTTACACTTTTAACATCTGATTCATACACAGCGACGTCGAATATCTCCATACACCTGATTTCAGATTCATAGCATGTTCCTTTGTAATTTGTGTCCGCCATGTTGGATCCACCCTTTTGATTTGTAAACATTTGGTGTCAGATTCGTATTCAGCTACCTTTCAAACCTATATATACACACCACGTCCCAAAACAATTACGTCATAGCTTCTCATTTTATTTATGTTTTTTGGTGTTTCGGAGCGAGCCTTCTTCTGATCTTTAAATGGTCACCACGCCCCCTACAGGCCCCATTCAAGCGAGATATTTCACATGTGAAGTATACTCAGCGTGATCTTTCCAACGATATATAACACCTGCATGTCCCCGCGTACCACTTCATGTACTTCCCTAGTGAGATTTGAGTAATATACCCATAATCACTCAGTTCTTGCATTCATAGATAAAACGACTTATACTCGCGACACTCAGAATATCACCGTCAGTTTTCTATATTTTCAATAATTTTTACTAATATTCTTGTTTAAAAGTACGACTTCAAAGAGCATAGCAACTTAAAAAATATAACATATAAATACATACTAATTATCATAGGAATAGCTATTTATTACACTGAGTACGGACCACGGCAGAACCACAATGGACCTACACGTGAGTAGGCTGATTTACAAGCTTGTAACTAAAAATAGACATCCGGGTACGCGGCCCTCTTGCTGTACAAATTTTCGCTACATTTCATGTAGTCATAAGCCTTCCATTTCCCTCGGGTCTGAAATCAAGCAGTTAGCCAAAATGGAGGGACATCAAGTATTCCATTTTCCTGCACTGAGAAAAAAATGCATGTAGCCTACGTAAAATGGTATGTTACATTTGTAAATATAGGCGGTCAGGATCTCATATACAAATGGACGTATATAACATATAGCTGACGAAGGTAACATACATATACAGTATGTATGTAATATAAGGAAGACTGTTAGATATCAGACATGCTGCAACGGCATGGTGTAATATCTAACCCTTTTATTACTTTAGCGAAACGTTTAATTTACGTTCTTGCACACTGTGTCCATTTGGACACACTTTCTGCTGACGTTTGTGCAAGAACTTCAATTAAATGATTGGTTAAAGTAATAAAAGCCTACGAAAACTATGTATCCAAATGGTTACAAATGACTTAAAGGATAAGGGCAGTGCCTATGTAGCATACGGATAACGTATGTTCCATACTGATTTCTGTAGTAAGCAAGAGGATTTCGTATATTTGTACAATATACCGCTGTCCGGAGAACGGATTTTTCTCAGTGTGACCAAAAGCATGTCCACTCAATGAACTGAGATAAAAATAGCTATTAATTGAATGTATTACAATCATTATTTTTGCATTAATTGTTACTAACTCCAATTGCACTTCGAGGAAGGGGAAGAAATAACATTACTCCATGTTTTTCACACAAACCTCGCTGTTATAAGCCACAGGTAAAACCGTAGCTAAGAGGACAGGCCTGCCCTGAACACGTGATGCTGCATCAATGTCTTATAATGATATGAAGTTTACTGTATTATAGGCACACGTGTGTACGTAATATGTCTACATTACGATTAAAAGATGATTCTATGCACAACTTACTCGTATGCAGTGTTTCTTTTAGGAAAAGTGTTCCGGGTGGCACACTTAATATTCAGAGGAGCACATATTATTTTCACATGGTACTATTCTATTTATTATTATTGCAGACGTATTATTTTGGTCTCCTCTGGGTGATTCTCGTTCCCCAGAGATCCGGGGACAGTACTCCCCCCGAAAAAAAGAAAAAACATGTCTGGAAGGAACATTACTGATACGTCATATGATAATGTCGTTTGCAAAACAGACCTTTTAGTTTTCGCTCCAGTGATTTGATAGTAATACAAGATACAAAAAATAATATACAATGTATAATTAAATTAAGCACTTCTGCTGCGTAAAATATAGGCACTTAAAATGTACAGTAAAGAGAGTTGTTTGACACATTCTATCTTAAAAGGTATTTTAAGATATTTTCTGGTATTCTTCTCAGATAATTTTATCAATAAAATATTTTTCTTTTTAATTTTAGGCAGAGCAATATATTAGTGAAGACTGCGAGATGAAAGAGTCTGCACGCATAAAGAGATCCAAAGAATAAACGCAATATTTCCATCTCTACTATAGTGTGTATTGAAATCACTAAGAACGATATGAAGATTTCACTTTCCATCAGTAGCGTGCTTTCAGATTTTTCCAGGGGGAAGGGGAAATTGTCCACCGAGATAAGAGTTACATATTTTTTTTTTTCAGTATACAATTTATTAAAATGCATGTTTTTCAAACTGAGCGGGGGAGAGAGTAATTGCCCCTGCCCTGCTCAAATGACGTCCCTTTTTCCATTCATTAATTTATTACGATTCATAATACTTGGTCTTGAAGTAAAATGTAAAGGCTATATGCATCGATTCTGCATGAAACTGAGATTCGTTTTATTGTAATAGGAATAATTTATTGTTTCAAAGTGGGGTCCCAAGTCTATGAGTAGAATACATTCGTAAAAATGTAGCTACTTGAATATACATCTAAGGCAAATGTTCCCACTGGGAGTCAAACTCGGAACCACGCGCACAAAAACATGTGTATTTGCTTCTAAACATGAGATATTTCAGATATTAGTGTCTATACATGAGCACTAATATCTGGAATTTAACTCTGTTATTGTGAATGTTGACACTTCGTAAAAAGAAATAAAGGTATTGGAAACCCAACCCACTACGGTCTGTTGGCAATTAACGTACCTTTAACTTCATCTCAATTTGGTAATTTCAAGACATCTTGTCGCTTTATTTCTGCAGAATTAAAAGGAAAAGTTCCATTCTCTGTTGTAATTTTCGTGATTATTTTATCTATTCAGGGCTGTTTCGTCGATTTGCTGAACCCATCATGAAAGTAAATTGCAAGGCCATCTGTATCCATCACAAACCCGTAGCCAACCTGACTTATTAGGGGGGCAGAAATGAAGACTGAGAGGGCAATGACAAAGACATCAAAGAACATCATAAAATTGTATATTTATTTATCATTTACAGACACTATGTTTTATATTTGAATTATCGAAACTAAATTTTTGTTTCATGTTTGTGTGTTTAATAACTTACAAGCTCTTTGCGAGATACTTTGTTCCACATTAATAATTAAAATTAAAGTATTTATTTTTTAAACATTAGAACAAAATTATATTACAGCAATTTTAGATTATATCAATACAAAGTAGAAGTATATGTTTTATTCAATGTTTGCATTCAATTTTCTACCTTCCAAAATAAGCGAGACATTGTAGTTTATTAATATTCACAACTAACGCTGTGGACTATGATACTGTTATTTGGAAGTGCACCTGGTATCCTTGAATGCTTGTTATGGTTGCAGTAATAGAGTACGGTTTCAAATTCTTGAAATGGGTAAAGGCAATGGAAGATGCTTGGTGCTTCTAGCAGCATACATATAATTTTACACAGAAATGAGTAGAATTCGTAAAGTTGAATTTAATTTGATAAATAAAGCAAGAATTTCACTGGTTTTGAGTCAGTTTGAAAATTCTCTTCAGCGTAATGTTTTAGAGGAGGCAAAAAGTAATTTAGGGGGGCAGTGCCCCCTCTAGATCCTCCCTGGCTACAGGCCTGATACACCATGAATATATTTTCTGCACCAACTTTGATTTTTTCATATGAGTAAAAGTGATTTCCTACTATGACTAGAACACAGTCGTAAAAATATCTTACAAAATAGGGTCGCCACCTTTCCAAAGCAAAATGTAGGGTCAGTTCATGTAGCTAATGGAGGGAAGGGATGGGGATAGAAATGTGCAAGGGGTTCTTTATCCGCAGTAATATAGTATAGGTGTTTGTATTGATAAAAGAAAGAAAGTCAGAAAATTTAAATAATATAGGCCCCTCTCGCGTACCGGTATATCGTCGTTTGAATAATAATAGGCGTATCTCAAAATTTTGTAATGTAATGTTAACAGTGGTACTTTGTTCACGGTTTACTTTTATGAGATCTACCTATCGCTGTAAGAATCTGAGAATCATAGGCGACGGAGACTTAATTCCTGAGATTTCGAGTTGGCGAGAAGACAGAGAGATCGGTAGATCTAGTAAAATCATAGAAGGTACCGGTTTTAACTCAAAATAACAATTTTTGAGATACGTCTATTTGGTTATTCCAATATGGCTAATTTAAACAGTATGTAGCTATGTATAGACCTATTTGTTACGTACCTAATTAATGCCTGTCTGCTTGCTACTACTCTGAAGTTCCTCTTTGTTTTGAACAAGACTATAGGATGTAATAATGTGGGAACTAAATTTCAACACTACTACTAATACTAATATTAATACTAATACTAATACTACTAATAATAATAATCACCAACTTCATCAATAAACATGAAAATAGGACGTTTTGACGTTCGACAGAGCCATCGGGACGCGGGACATTTTCTCCGAAATCAGATCTGTTCCGACAAATTCATGACGGGTGTTATAACCCTGTTACAAAATTATGGTTCATCATCCTGCGCATTTGGATACTAAAAATTGATTAGAAATAGTAAACTTGTTCCTTTCTATGGTGCATAACTCTCTCTTCCTCCGACACGAAGCCTGGAGCAACTGCCCACCTGCTCCACCTACTGTACAGTCCTGTGTTCAGTGACAATGCCAGGTTTCCGTGTTCTAATTCTGATCTTCTTTTAATAAGGTGTCAATATCAAGTGGAGCTGCTTTGACAACGATTGATAATCACTTGCGGACTTTTGAATACTTTACAACCTGTTAAACAACAGTATTCAATCAAACTTTCTCCAGTTTCCTTACTGATACATTTATAAGATCTATCATCGACTTATTGTTGTCATTGACACACAATACAAGTCTTTTCATAACTCCGGCACGCTCTCTTCAACAAGTAAGCTCACTTAATGAAACCGGTTTGTTCCGTGTTATAGTCACCAGTTCATCCTTCGAGTGACGTCATCCTGTTGTAGTTGATGCCTCAATGCATTGCCTATATCGTTTCTTTTCTTTTCTTGTTTTAAAAACACCTTGCATAAACGTTAGTTGGCTTCCTGTTGGTTGTGCTGGATTATTAAATGCAATTGACCGGGAAGCAGGCGCATTTTTCCAGTCGCGGCACATTCACTTCGAATAAACATTTCCTTATTCTACATATGTTTAGAGCATATCAACAGCGAGGAAATATGGTGAATTGCACACGCCATCTTATATTTTTAAAAACCTTTCCAATAATTCATACAACGTTTCCTTTTTTAAATATAATTTCTTTTTTTTATAATCAGCATGCATTGAAAATGACAATTTATATGGATTAAAGCCAGTGGCGGATTAAGCTTTGTCGGCGCCCTAGGCACAAACTTAGTGTGCGCCCTTCTCAAAAGAAAAATAGTATTTGCAGTATTTTAAGTCTATTATAAAATTAGTTAATATATTGAAATAAACAGCGAAGGATAAAAATCAATAATAAAAGCAATAGGCCTAGTACAGACAATTCATTTTATGTATACTATACCTAAAATTATGTAATGTATTGAGAAATTAAATTCACCACTCACCAGTCATAAATGAAGCTGCTTCCGCCTCACTTTGGTTGCTGCAAACTCATGTATAAGTTCTTCAAAGTTGATGTGTCCATCAGCCAAGATGTCTGCTTCAATGTGGAGAATAGATAACTCGTTCAGTCTTTTATTACACATAGTTGAACGGAGATAAGTCTTCAGTCTTTTTAGAGCCGAAAACGAACGTTCAGCTGAACAGTTTGTTACAGCAGTACACAAAAATATTCTTAACGCAATCTCTACATTTGGAAACACAGATTGCAACTTTTCTTTCCGTATAAACGCTAACATTTCTGCTGGTGAGTCACAGATTCCTCTGGTTTTCAGAAGTCCCGCAAAATGCACGCATTCATTTGGAAATGTTGATTCTAGATCGGTTTCATATGCAGCCTGAAGGTTGGCTGCGCGCTCAGAAATGACACAAGAAGAACTTTGCAGAAATTTACTAAAAACCATGAAGTTGTCAGACATTATTTTATAGCTTTCCTTCCTTCTAATTAATTCAACGTGCAATTTATCAAGAATAGGAAGAAACACTTCAACTTTAAATTTTTCTCTTCCTGTTAGAACAACCTCACCGTCTCTTAGTTCATCGGCTTGAATGTTACGTTTTCTAAATCTTTTATAACTACTCTCGTAATCCATATCAGTTTTTTCCATGGATTTTTGCTCATAAGAGTCGAACATGTCACGAAGAGAAGTTATAAAGTTCACAAGTGATTCAAACAAATCATGTACTATTGTTAAATCTATGTTGACACTTTGTAATTTCACGGTGACACTCTGGAATCTCTGCAGTATATCATTCCAAAATGTGATCATGAAAGCTGTTTCCAGCCTGTTTAGTTGATTCAAGAGGGATAAGGCCTCATTTCGAACTAGAGGTTTCTCAAAAGGATCATCACTTACATGAGTAAGGGTCTGAATTAGACTATCCCAGTTTTCATATATACATGTACAAGCCTCTTCTCGTGCTGACCAACGTGTCTGTGATAAAGATTTTAGTGTTTTCGTTCCTGGATACATGAAAGAAGCAAGTAAGTTCCAGCGTTTTGTTGAACTGGAAAAAAAATTGTAAATATTTTGAAGCATAGTGAAAAAAGCACATGCTTCCCTACAACTGCTTGCTGCACTACTTCCGACCAAATTCAAAGAATGAGCTGCGCAGGGCACATATACGCTTTAGAATTTATTTCTTTAATTCGAGCCTGTAAACCTGTATATGCCCCCGACATATTGCTGGCATTGTCGTACGATTGACCTCTGTAATTAGAAAGGTCAATAGAATGTCTGGTCAAAATATCTATTACAGCTTCGGCTAGATTTTCAGACTTGTGTCCTGGATTTGACAGAAACGAAAGAAACCTTTCAACAGGTTTACCCTCTTCATTCACATATCTTAACACAAAAGCTAACTGATCAGTATGCGAAATATCTGGAGTTGAATCAACTATTATGGAGAAATATTTGCTTTGTTTTATGTCATTAATAATTTCCTTTCTCACTCTATCAGCAAGTAGTTCAATAACTTCATCACAAATTGTAGAAGACAAGTAGCTTGTATGACCTTTCCCCGGATTTCCATACCGTTCAATGTGTTCCGCAAGAAATGGATCAAACTCGGCAATAAGCTCTAAAGACATCATGTATTGCCCGTTGTGCAGAGAATTGAATTTTTCTTCGTGACCACGTAAGGGGAGCCCGCGACTTGATAACTTCTTTACGACAGAAAAAACTCTTCTTAAGACATTGACCCAGTACGTATGTTCTGTCTGAATATGTGATTGAAAATGGTTCTCCAAGGTCCCAACAGATTTCTGCCTTGTTAAGAGTGCAACTCACAGTTTTTGTGTTCTTCAGAATTTTCATGTGATGCTAGAATATTTGAAATGTTTTTCCAGTCTGAAATGCCGTGAGTTGCGATCTTTGTCTTGCCTTTGAACAACCTACATGATGCACAATAAACGGCGCCAGTGCTACAAGAATATACCAAATAATTCCGCAAAATCGATTCGCCATTTACAAGTTTACGAAAGAAAGCACTCTTATTTAAAAATCTAGTCTTACCTGCTAAGAATCTTTGCGATTTAGAAAAGTTGTTTTCAGTATTCTGATTAATTCCACGTCTTAGAAGAATGTCAATTGTAGACTCACTCAGACACCACTCGGCAGGATCGTCACTAACGAAATTTGCACTCTCATTGTCACAATCACTAACTCCTATGAACTGAGGAGACACTACTTTAACTGCACTTTCTTCCTCCACTAAACCCACAATATTGTCAACATTTTTCGTTTCACAGAGTTCACCCGATGTAACCGCTTCCACTTCAGTTACTGAACTGCTTTCGGAAATCACTTGTTCCTTTCGCCTAAAAAATGAATCCACTGTACCAAGCTTTTTCTGTAAGGTTGCTTCTCTTTCACGCTTTTCGTTTGCAAGTTTACGATAAGCCGCCCCACTTAATTTTGTTCGCTTCATGCTGCTGGATTAAAAAAAAAAAAAAAAAAAAAAAACAAATCGCAAACGCACTAGCAACCAACTGAATGCACTAGAAAATACAGTAAGACAAAAACTAGTTGCATCGAATTAGATATCTGCTTAATTGTTTATTGCAAAGCACAACTACTCGTCTGCTTATAACAGTAGCTCCGAGATTAATAACACCGTTCAAAAACAACCACTTTTGCGGCACATGCGAAAGATGCACTGACTCAACAGCAATCTCAAAAATGACCAACTGTGTTTTATTTCTTTTTTCTTTTTCTTTCTTTCTTTTCTTTTCCTTTTTTTTTAAGACTGACATTATACAGGCAATGCGACGACTATGCCAGTTTCAAACAATCAGTCTTCTTTGTTCCTTGGCCATGGGTTTCGCAAGGATGGTGAGAGACGACGGTTTATTTACAAAAACAAACCAGCAAGGTTGGGTGGGTGGCTTGCATTATTGTCATTGTAAGCGATAAAAGTCCAGCACGTATTAAAAAAACAAAGTGATTGACGCCTCAATCCGAATCTGAAGGAGGTAGAGCAGACAAAACATTTCTCGATAACACATATGATAATATATACGATACGCCAAGGTTTCTTTCCTATGAAGCGAAAGTGTTGCAAACCATTGATTTGAAACATTGGTTTCAAAGGTCTAAATTGTTACTATGTACGTAAGATTTTTCTATATTCTGGAGAAAAGATTTGCCGCCCCCAAGAGTTGCCGCCCCTAGGCACGTGCCTAGTGGGCCTATTTAGTAATCCGCCACTGATTAAAGCTCTTGAAAATCACAGGAAAAATGCATTTGTCAACAAGTATATAACCAGCTGTGTCATTCAAATCATTCAACAGCGGTTCTATAATCAGTATAGTAAATTGACTTCGTGTTAATATTGTTACTACATGATTATATTTTATTCTTATTTATTCCAATGATACTAGTATAGTAATACTAGTATAGTGATTAGAATTAAGTCATATAGCGTCTTTACCTTGATATTTTGAATATTCATTTTCAACAATAATATTAGAGAATTAACTTTCTTCCGTAAGTAGAGGTGAAGGGACAATTTTAACAAATGGTTCCGGGAATCTGATAAATTTTAATAGCCGACTGAATACACCACTGGCTACATCTTAGGTTGGGTACGTCATATTATACCTATACATAAGTTAAATATAAACTTAGAAGACTTAATATTAAAAAAAATCAATATATAGTTACTGTGCAATAGAACTAGGAAATAAATTAATTGCTATTTACTATTATTTGTGTACCACGACGTCAAGCTTCACTCTTATATGTATGTATACTGTATATGAATATACAGATGGTGATCAGAAAAATGGAAACACCTGAACGAAATTGCAACTTACCAGATTAATATGGTGTCGGGCCACCTTTCGCCTTCAGAACAGCCTTGATGCGACGTGGGATGGAGGCATAGAGGTCGTGAATGGTAGCAAGTGGAATTTTACACCATTGCTCGTGCAGGGCATTGGCCAGTTCTGTGAGAGAGGATGGAGGTGGAAATCGTCGCCGGAGTCGTGTTTCCAAGACGGACCACAGATGTTCAATTATGTTGAGATCTGTGGATTGGGCGGGCCAGGGGAGGTGTTGAACTTCATCCCGATGTTCTTCAAACCACGCTGCAACAACGCCAGCTTTGTGAATGGGTGCATTATCATCCTGGAATATGGCGTCATTGTCCGGGAACAACATCCGGACCATAGGATGCAAGTGGTCTCCTAAAATTGCGACATAATCGTTGGCAGTGATTCGTCCACTAAGTGTGATCACAGGACCCAATGAAAACCATGATATGGCGGCCCACTGCATCACCGAGCCGTAGGGATGGTACCGAGACCGAGACTAGTCTCGGTCTCGTCTCGGTCTCGTCTCGAATTATCGAGACGAGACCGAGACCGAGACGGACTTTTATATACCGAGACGAGATCGAGACCGAGACGTACTTTTAAATACCGAGACGAGACCGAGACCGAGACAGACCTCTATAAATCGAGACGAGACCGAGACGAGACTTAGGTCAGTCTCGAAAGTCTCGGTCTCGTCTCGAATATTGATATTGATAGATACTAAAATTGCCTTCACTCAAAATTTGTTTCGTTGCTGTGTTAGATAATATGATAACGGTTGACTGATGTACATTGGCGTATTTAGGGGGTGGTTATCGGGCTTAAACCCCTACCGAAATAAAGGACCCCGCACTTTTCTTATGGAAAGTGGCTTTCGGCTAATGTTGTTGAAACTTCACTGGTTGATAGTTCTTAACATGTGGATCAAAAGTCTCAATGGGCACAAAGACCGAAATCCACTCCTTTCCCCCAAAAAACCGCCTCCAATTAGCTGGGGGAAGAACTGATTTCAGCATGTAAAACAATTTGTTGTTTTAATCAACTCAACAAGGAGCCCAAACAACCACATGTTAGACTATCAAACTACCCCACTTGACACCGTCCTTTGCCCCTCACATATCCCCCCCCCTGCGAATTACCTTACGGATGTTCCATATTACTGTAGTTTATAGTTGCGCGTATGTGTTGAAATACCTACAGTTTTGGTCTCACAAACGATATAATGGGTTTCACGTATCGCTGATTACGAATCTGATTTGAGAGTTCTAGAATTCAAGATGGAGGATCAATATGGCGGATCAAAAACACGAAACTCCTGAATGTAGCCACAAATAGCTGTTTACTAGGGTATTTTGGGTCGTTGGTTACGAATCTGAGGTCAAAATTCTTGAATTTAAGATTGCAGATCCAATATGGTGAATAGAAACGTTGAACCCACAAACCGTAGTAGACTAGAGTGTTTTTAGATCGCTGTTTAAGTACGCAACATTCCTTGATACTTCAGCCACCATGTGGAATTATTCTGCACCCTTGCCCTTTACCAAAACCCACCACAGATATCTTAATGCTGAACGGTGTTAAAATAATTCATCAATTATCTGTTCATTATTTTCATCATTTCGGTTTGCAGCATGTAATGTGGTACTTAGCAATGAGTCATCGGGATATCTAATATTCTGTAAATGTCGTGCATGGCCTAAATACCACAAGACACTTGCAACGTGCGCATATGTACCTAATGTACGAGCACCGCTTTGACATGTACAGTAGTAACCTTGAATAACATTTTGATCATAATCCTGGTCATCTTCATCATTGGCTACATATGCTATGAAAACTTGATGCTTAGTTGCATTGCGGAACCTTGAGTAGAGACGTATGCGCAGGAATCCCGGTTCAGTTACGTTTTCGTCAAGCTGGAATTACTCATCCTTATCTCGTATTAGTTTATCTTGGACGTAAGAGGATGAGAGATCTACTTGATATGTGCCTACAGTGAAATCTCGCAAGTAGTTTAAGTTAAGTACAGAGAAATCAATTAGGCCTTGATCATTCAGCGGTACCCATTGACCGTTCCTTCTAATAAGATTATCTACCTCCACTCTTGCTTTAACAACGTTCGGCATGATTGACCTATTTCTCATTTCTCCAGCTAATTCAATGGTTGCATCTTGCATGAAAATAACGGGATGGTATCTGTTCAAAATAGCTCCAGCTATGAGATAGAAACTATTTAGTTTCTTTGCATGTTGCAGATTCAACGTTTGTGCTAGAAACTTAAAAACAGATCTTAGATGCCCATTTCTTGCCTCGACTATCCATCGACTTTTAGTAACTAGTCGAGAAGTATTCGCATCTTCTGTTGATAGTTGTCTTTCACGTGGTAGTAGGAGTGCGGGCATTCTATGATCAATTCCTAAATATTCCAGTAAAGGAATTGCATCGCGGTATCCTCTGTCTACTAACACAATGACCAGGATTATGATCAAAATGTTATTCAAGGTTACTACTGTATATGTCAAAGCGATGCTCGTACATTAGGTACATATGCGCACGTTGCAAGTGTCTTGTGGTATTTAGGCCATGCACGACATTTACAGAATATTAGATATCCCGATGACTCATTGCTAAGTACCACATTACATGCTGCAAACCGAAATGATGAAAATAATGAACAGATAATTGATGAATTATTTTAACACCGTTCAGCATTAAGATATCTGTGGTGGGTTTTGGTAAAGGGCAAGGGTGCAGAATAATTCTACATGGTGGCTGAAGTATCAAGGAATTTTGCGTACTTAAACAGCGATCTAAAAACACTCTAGTCTACTACGATTTGTGGCTTCGACGTTTTTATCCACCATATTGGATCTGAAATCTTGAATTCAAGAATTTTGACCTCAGATTCGTAACCAACGACCCAAAATACCCTAGTAAACAGCTATTTGTGGCTACATTCAGGAGTTTCGTGTTTTTGATCCGCCATATTGATCCTCCATCTTGAATTCTAGAACTCTCACCTCAGATTCGTAATCAGCGATACGTGAACCCCATTATATAGTCGGTGAGACAAAAACTGTAGGTATTTCAACCCATACGCGCAACTATAAACTACAGTAATATGGAACATCCGTAAGGTAATTCGCGGGGGGGGGGTATGTGGGGGGCAAAGGGCGGTGTCAAGTGGGGTAGTTTGATAGTCTAACATGTGGTTGTTTGGGTCCTTGTTGAGTTGATTAAAATAACAAATTGTTTTACATGCTGAAATCAGTTCTTCCCCCAGTACTTGGAGGCGGTTTTTGGGGGGAAGGAGTGGATTTCGGTCTTTGTGCCCATTGAGACTTTTGATCCACATGTTAAGAACTATCAACCAGCGGAGTTTCAACAACATTAGCCGAAAGCCACTTTCCATAAGAAAAGTGCGGGGTCCTTTGTGATAATTTTTTGCATTGCACGTATAACGCAAATGTTTCTTACTCGTTCCTCAAGCCTCTCCGGAAACAAAATCCACTGCTGATGCAAATATATATATATATATATATATATATATATATATATATATATATATATATATATATATATATATATATATATACATGGTCGCGGTGCCACCCAGGACCGCTCTGCATAGGTTCCCGGGAGCCCAACTTTAATTTTAAATGGAAGCAAGGGGTGAGTGGTACCTCGTTCGATAGACCTTGAAAAACTAAAAAGCGTTGTGGCAAAAGATCTTTCATATCGGGCACTGTATTCAAAATGGCCGACAAGACATGTTGCCTCTATCAGATACAGTAAAACGTGCAGTACCACTAATATGAAAACGGTTGAACATAAATGAACCGAACAAAAACTCAAATGGAAAATGTCATGTGGCACATCGTTTGATATTGTCGCGGAGGCTCCCCTGGCCACCCTTCATGGGACCCCAGGGCGCAACCTCAAAATTGTAAATGGAAACATGGGGTGAGCAATACCTCATTCAACATATCTTTAAAAACTAAATAGCCCTGTTGCAAAAGATCGTTCATATGGGTCACCGTTTTCAAAATGACCACCAAGACATGGTACCTGTATCAGGTAAAACGTCCAGTATCACTAATATGAAAACACCGAACGAATATTCGAATGGGAAATCACAGAGGGTATTTATCATTCTGTATCTCGGGAATGTTGCAACAGTTGAAGAGATGATTAGAGTGAAAGTGACATAATGGAAAGGAAGAAATCTAACTCCCAGAAATTTATCCTAACCTCACTCCGTAAGTGAGTGAAGCGGGAAGGATCGGTGAAATTGCAAATGAGAGCCTTAGTTTTTGCAAATTGTATCTACGAAACAAAGTTAAATGAAATGTGGTTTTATAAGAGATAAGTGTCTCTGTAATGGGATAAAGTACGTAAAATTCTTGTTAAATGGTACCTTCCATTTTGATTGCGGGCAATGGTTTGATGCAAAAATGAATCAACTGAAATGCGAAACCAATTTGTCGAACAATGCAATTTTAGACCAATGTTTACCAACGTTGGTTTTGTTCAACAGTCGTCTGCATGATATTGGTTCTCTTATTTTTCTTCTATGTCTTCTTGCATGTGATAGAATATGAGTTTCACTGAGATGTCCACAGTTACATTCCGAATAACTTTCAACAGTAATTTCAGTTGTGATCCTTAGTAACAAAACGGTACATACTGATGCAGATATGTCCCAAAAATCTTTCACGCATTGCGTTAAATTATCAGGGGCGAAGGGGCGGGAAAAATGTTGTTAAACTTGAATTTCATCTTATTTCACTTTATTTTTATTCATTATAGTACCAGTCATTTGTACACACAAGTGCTTCAGACAAACCATATCTATTGCAAATAAAAGTGAGGTTCTCATTTGAGATTTTTCTATTCATTTCCGCTTCACCCACTTACGGACAGAGATGGGAAAGATAATTTTCTATGATTTTGGTGTGCATTTCCTATTTGCATCATGTTAATCATAATTTAATAATCTTTTTCTCCGTTGCATTATACTCGAGCCGTGGAATGATAAATACCCTCCTCTGTGCTTTCCTATATGAGTTTTATTATGTTCATTTATCTCCAACTATTTTCATGTAAGGGGTCTAGTGGTACTAGACGTTTTATCTGATACAGGCACCATGTCTTGGCGGTCATTTTGAAAACGGTGACCCATATGAAAAATCTTTTGATACAATACTGTTTAGTGTTTCAAAATTTATCCAACAACGTATCACTTGACCCATATTTCGGTTCAAAATTTCTAAGTTTGGCCCCCTTGAAAGGCAGCCGTGGGAGTACTGCGAGAACATTGCTCGACGCGCCCCATGCCTTTCCTGTTTCACTTTCTGAGTGTTCGTTCTCCAACTGTTTTCATATTAGTGGTACTGGACGTTTTATCAGATACAGGCACCATGTCTTGGCGGCCATCTTGAATACGGTGATCAATATGAAAAATCTTTTGCTACAACGCTTTTAACTTTTTAAAGATCTATGGAATGAGGTATTACTCGCCCCATGTTTCCATTTAAAATTTTAAAGTTTGGCCCTGGTACCCCATGAAGGGCGGCTCCGGGAAGCGCCGCGAAAACACCATTCGGTGTGCCCTATGGCATTTCCTATTTGAGTTTTTGTTCGATTCATTTATGTTCAACCGTTTTCGAGATATCTCCGTGGAAAGATTAAAATGGGCCATCCTATATATATATATATATATATATATATATATATATATATATATATATATAGCGCCGCGGACCCAGTATATGACCAAGGGAGGGGCTAAGCCATGGTTTGCTGCTTTATCCAGTGTATACCTTAGCGTTAAGGGGGATATAGTCCCTATAGCCCTCCTCTATGATCTGCGATATATATATTAAAAATGCTGAAATTTTGTACCAAGTTGGGAAATTCTTCTAGATACTCTGCAATATCACTATATCACTAGATAAACAATGTTGCTAAAAGCAAAATAAAGTTGTAGTTTCTCAAATTGCGCTACGCAAAGTATTACATATTTCTAATTTAGTTATTTAACAAAACCACAGTAGCCTATACATTATATAGTGTTTGTTTTATGGTGCAAGAATGCTTTCAAGAGATGTTTTTCATAGTCTTTGGGCTACTTGTAATGTTAATGTTTAAGTCTTCGTTCCAGCAATACATGTAAATGGAAATTGTAACTGAAATTAAATGTAACTGATACATTTTCAGTAACACTAGTTGTTTCCCCTAAGCCTTAGGCCTAGTGTACACTTTAGATTAAGACCGTGCTTAATTAAAAGTTTTAATTACACACTAATTACATTTCACTTGCTTTAGTTTGATCACCGATCACCTCAAACTCTATCTATACCAAATAGCTATATGCAATTATTCAAGAACTTACAGTTAGTAATACACAGTGTTCGCTTTTCTTTTGTTTTGTTTTAGTTTAACGTCCCACAGTTACGCTAGAGTGGCTAAAGGAGACGTGGAGCTAATGATTATAGTGGATTCTGAACCACTTCGATCGTTCAACTTTACCCCTACCGGAAATCGAACTCGAGACCACGCGAATCGAAATCAAGAGTGCTAGTCGCTAGACCAAATGGGGGTTCTCACATTATGTTGATTTAAATAATTCAGTCAGTGTTGTCAGATCCGAAGATTAAAAAGTAGCGTGTCTGTACTCCAAAAGTAGCGAATTCGAACTATTTGTAGCCCAAATATATAGAAATGAATACTGATGATGCTAATGAAATAATTTAATATGAGCTGGAAAATGTGCTGGACGTATTGCAAGAAGATATTATGATCGACAGACGAAAACAATTCTAGACTGGACACCACAAGACAAAAACAGCCTAGGAAACCTCCGCATACAAGAAGGTGTGACGAAATCAAGAGCCACTGAGGAGTAACCTAGAAAAGAATTGCCCAAGTTAGACAGTTGTGAAGACTTGGGAAGACCTTCATCCATCAATGGATTGATAATAGTTGATTATGATGATGGTGATGATTTTATTATATCTCAACCTCGGATGTAAACTAAACCAAGTCATAATTTCGTAATTTTACATAAGCGAAAAACAGGTTCCTCAACTAAGACTATACGGTATATATAGTCTAACTTTTACTAGGTAAGGTAGGGTAAAAATGGATCCAAAATTTAATGAGAGTCATAGAGCGAAAAAAGTAGTTTTGACTATTCAATACATCATGTTGCAGCAAAACTACGAAAATTAATATAAAATATAACTAGAAAGTTAAGAATCACTTCTTTTGGCGAGTGAGAAAAAATAGATACAGATAACTCGAATTACCTATATACTTATATAATATGTATGTCCATGTTTCGCAAGTAATTTTTAATCAATATAAAATTTCAACGTAATGAACGCAAGATTAGTTTTCTCGAATAAAGATTGCATGCACCGTTGAGAGCTCAGGAATAAGATTAATCTATGTTACGGCATTGGATATGTGCTTACGTATGCATTACGACCTTATGAACTTGTATAAGAAACAGAATGCACTTAAAATGAGACGCGAATTATGCGAAACATCGGACTTTGAATCTAACTTGTTTTGTGATCCAACTCGAGACCTCACATAGCAAAGATGAGTGTAGTAGCTCCAACCACAAAGTTCAGGACGTTCGTGTTATAAAGTGTCAATTAAATACGGAGATGTGAAATGGTAATAAAGTATTTCAACAATTTCAAACAAAATACATATATTGTAATAATTTACCCTATTTGTTAAGATAATGAAAGTTATGTTCTGTTTTTAAAATGACAGCCAGAGCAGAATGTATTGAATAATAAATTAGAAATTGTAAAGTTTCAATTTCGGTACGATTAAATACATTCGTGCTGCTATGTGTTGCGTTATCCGTTAGGAGGTATTGAACAATTCTGATTCAAAGGAAGGAAATAAACTACTGTGTAGTACTGGAGTTAATTTAATAGAGTTTAATTGTATAGGCAGTACTGAGGCTATATGAGACAAAGTCTATTGCTGAAAGTGAAATATGGATACTATTAGGGTTTTAGGGTGATATACCCACTAGTGATGAGCAAATGCAAGACCAAGACCAAGACCGGGGTGGTCTTGGTCTTGGTCTTGGTCTTGTACATGCAGTCTTGGTCTTGGTCTTGCACTGGAACCCTCGATCTTGGTCTTGGTCTTGGTCTTGCACACCTAGTCTTGGTCTTGGTCTTGGTCTTGCACACCCAGTCTTGGTCTTGCGTGCAAGAGTCTTGCAAGTTTTGCTTTTAAGAAATCTATGATTTTCATAAGTAAATTTTACTCTGGATATAAGGGATAATAAATCCTACGTTGCGTCAATAGTGAGGGAATTACAATGTATGTTTCTAAATGTATTATATTTTACCTTCGTGTAAGTGTGATGATACTGTACAACATAGGCGATGACCTTTACTTTTTTTTTTAATGGGTGATCACGCTTCACTACTTATAAGATAAATCACAACGTTTCGTAACATTTTTATATGTTTTAACAGATCCAATACTCCACTGGTTTCCAAACTGGGGAGGCTACCCCTGATAGTGAGACGCATGAAAGAAAACCAAGACGGCACAGATTATTGAAATACCATAAATTGCAAAACTATTTTTCCACTTTAAAGGCGTCAGATTTTTTTTCTTTCCAACCACGATTAGCTCATCTTTGTATTGAACAAGCTCCCAATTAAATATTGACATTTTGTTTTACTGATTATAATATGTACTGTATGGGGCAGAAACAAGGACATTACACAAAAACGATGAAACAATTAGACTTTCGAAATGTGGGCATGGAGAAAAAAGGAGAGAATCAGCTGGGTTGAACGGAAAACGAATGCGAAGGTTTTAGAAATAGTAGCAGTAGGGGAGAAAAGAAGAATTTTAGATGTAATTAAGAGGAGGACATTGGCTGAGGAGGAACTGTATTATGAGGGACGTGCTAGAGGGAGGGGGCGAAGGAGACTAGTTGAAAAAAGATATTAAGACAGAAAATTGCTACGTTAAGACGAAGAGACTAGCTGAGGACCACAGTCACCGAAGCATCTCAGCTGTAGCAAGTGACCTGCCAATAATGGCAGAATAGCTATTATTATGATGATGATGATATGTTTTGCAATATTGACTAAAAAAGAGAGAAAAAAATAAAATAATAATAATTAAACCTCTTAATATTTTAGAATATAAAATGAAATTAAATTTGTGAGTTTTACGTCCCACGATTATGCCGGCTAGGCTAAAGGAGACGGTGATGATGAAAAATGAATGAAAATGGTGGAAAGAAGAAAGTGGGAGGAAACGGGAGAACCCCGAGGAAACCCACGCACACGGTGTTTGTCCACCACAAATTTACTTAGCGGGGACTGGGATCGAACGCGGGACCCCAAACACCAGAGCTGAACGCTCTACCACGGAGCCACCGCGGCCCCAATATTTTAGAATAATTTGAGTGAAAACTGAAAACGACTCAACTGTCTATGTCTTTTGTGTAAACTCAATTTATATAAATACTTTTGACCTACATTAGAAATACATAGTAACGGCATCAAATTTCAAGTTATTTGAAATAAGTACGAAATCACTCTCAGTTGTGAATATAGATTATTTATTGTTGTATAATGTTATATCGTTGAATTCTAGATATGCCGTATACCTAAGGGGACTATAAGTTATATTGATAAACAATTATTCAACGTATAAGCATCCACCTATGAAATCAAACTTGCCTTCACATGCGCTAAGTTTTTGTCAATGTCATGAAAATGTTATTTCAGTATTAATTTTATAAGTACACATTAAAAATTTCCAACGGATGCTTGAACCTAAGAGCCAAGGCCATACCCATGTAGTCGGCACCTATGGTGTACGGAATTGCCGATGTTCAATACTACATTTCTTTAGTTTTGGAAGAAGAACACCACTAATATGTTTTGAAATAAAATGAAATATCTACTTTAACGTCCCACGATTACACTGAGGCTAAGGGAAACAGTGATGATGAGAAATGGTGGAATGAAGAAAGTACGAGGAAACGGGAAACCCACGCACAGGGTGTTTGTTCACCAAAGAAGCTCACATAGCGCAAGCTGCGATCGGACCAGGGCCCCATGTACCAGAGGTGAACGCTCTGCCATTGAGCTACCGTGTCCATAACACGCTCTAGTTTATTTTTGCTTATCCACTTCTTATGGACACAACTATTCTTCGTATGATTTCCCAAAATCCAATCATGGGCCGTCGTCAATGATCAAATGATGACCAAAGTAAATCAGACACTGAAGTTATTATAGCTTGTAACAATTCATAGAATTATGCTGTCGGTCGTCTCGTGAACAAAAGATTCAAAAAACGACATACTGTAGCTATATGTTACAGGAGCAGATCGACTCACATGGATTGCATAAACTACTGGGAACACATTCACTCCGGCGGTATTTTTACTGGAGCCAAGAAGTTCACGTGAAAGATGTAATGATTTTCCCCTTCCTTTTTACATTCTATAAAAAATCAAGTAGTACCGTACTTGTGCAAGAGTCTTGCGCAAGAGTCTTGGTCTTGGTCTTGGTCTTGCAGGTATGGTCTTGGTCTTGCAGGTATGGTCTTGGTCTTGGTCTTGGTCTTGCACCCCTTGGTCTTGGTCTTGGTCTTGCATCGGGATTCCTGGTCTTGGTCTTGGTCTTGGTCTTGCATGCAAGACTCTTGCAAAAACTGCAAGACCAAGACTCTTGCACTCATCACTAATACCCACTGATCATTGAACCTGGAATACGCGCATGGAAAGCATTAGCACAAGCAAATTAGCTATGAAGAGGTACCATACCATAATTTTAATTCAAAATGAAAGGAAAAAATAAGCGGAAACGACAGACTGTACGAGAATAATACTTTCACTATTTGAATTTCACACTATTTATTTCGAGACTTTCGAGACTTTCGAGACGAGACCGAGACTTGGTACTCGAGACCGAGACCGAGATCGAGACAAGCATCTGTTGACCGAGACGAGACCGAGACCGAGACGGTGATTTTTTACTCGAGACGAGACCGAGACCGAGACCGTTATTTATCAACCGAGACGAGACCGAGACTGTACAAAGTCTCGTCTCGTCTCGTCTCGATACCATCCCTACCGAGCCGCCGCCATGTTTCACAGTTGGGCGGAGACACTGCAGATCATAAGCTTCTTTGGGCGTTCTCCACACATATACACGGCCCGTGGTTGGGAATAGGGTGAAGGATGACTCATCCGACCATATCACACGTTTCCAGTCCTCAACGGTCCAAGTTGCATGGTCGCGGCACCATTTGCGGAGTGCGAAAGCGTTATGGTCCCTGATGAGCGGTTTGGCCCGTGCAACATGACCCCGTAAGTTCATGTCGTGTAATTCGCGGCGGACTGCGATTGTCGAAACAGGGGGGGGGGGGGAGGTGCTGATTGAGTTTCTCAGTCACTTGCTCCGCAGTGGCACGACAGTTCTGCGTGACAATGCGCTTTAATACCCGGCGTCACCTGTCACTCATAATTTTCTTCCGCTTCCCCGATGTGGTTTTCCCGTGTGTTGTGTAGGCCGTCATCAGCTTCGACACTGTCCCACGCGACACACCTAACACAGTAGCCACTGCCGTCACACTCACTCCACATAACCGCGCACCAACAATTTGCCCTCTTTGAAAATCTGAGAGGTCTCCCATTTTACACTAGCTGCGTCTGCTGCAGTCACTGGACACTGCTGTTCACTGCCCCTGACGTAGTATGGAGACCGACCTAACACACCACTACCTGCGGTCCGGCGCTGCGGGCGGCACGACACCACTGCCAACCCATACATCTGACGTGTTGCTAACTACAGGTGTTTCCATTATTCTGATCACCATCTGTATATCACAAATAATTATGGACATTTACTTTTGCATATGAATAAGGAAAGACCGAACAATTTTTTTTAAATATTTTAATATGGAGTCTGCATGAGAGATATGACAACTTAGCGTAAGTCACAATGCTTGATGTTATCCCCTGTTCATGTCTTTTCTTGGTTCTTTCTAGAGTACGCTGCTGTCACAAAACAGCCTTAAACGCCTGATCTTACGCACAATGTAATCGTACATTTTTCGTGAGTGAGAAACTTTTCTTTTCTTTTCCTACATCCTTGCGGCAGGGACGAGGGAAGAAAATAAGGCAGAGCCTCAGTCTAAGATTCTTCGTTTGTTGCGTGAATGGAAGAGCACTAAAAACTAGAAATTCATTCTGCTTCTCGTGGGAGAAAGAAAGACTCATTATTTCAAAGACGAGATTTACGAAATAGACTTTGGATGAAGGATTGTGTTTGCTTTACGACGCTCATACGAGGTGTGTTAGAAAAGTAATGAGACTGATTTTGTACTAACTAAAGTTTTATGTTCTTCAAACAACAATGTTATCCCCTTCAAAGGAAGAAGTCACAAGGACTCAAATTAGGTGAATAGGGAGGTTGAGGAACAACAGTAATGCGTTATGAGGTCAAAAATTCACTTAAGACACACGTTTTTTTTTTTATTGTCCTTCTGTTCAGTTGTGAGGTTTTTCGTCAACATTTTGGCAGAAATCTTTCGCATGTTCAAATCGTCCGTCAAAATTTAATGTACGGTGAAAGTGTTTAAATTTAACTGTTCACTCATCATCCTTATTGTTAAACGACGGTCTGATCTCACAAGAGTCCTCACATATTCAACGTTTTCGTCAGTTTTTGAAGTTGGTCTTCCTGAGCGAGTTTCATCTTCAACGTGTTCTCGACCTTCCAAAAATGATTTGTGTCAGCGGAAAACTTGTGCCCTTGATAAGCAATGTTCCCCATAGGCTTGTTTCAACTTTTCAAAAGTCACACTCGCGGATTAACCAAGTTCAACACAAAACTTTATTGCACAACTTTGCTCTAAATTCCGATGCTCCATTTCTGTAACACAACAAAAACACAACTTCACTGATGGCGCTGTCAAAAATAACGTATTAGCTGTACGGAGTTGTAACTCAGACTGAAGAAGTGACAGGGATAAACAAAGCGGTCTAGCACAGGCCGGTAGACACAACTTTGCCAGATCGCCCGCAGTGTTGCCAGTCTCATTACTTTTCTCACACACCTTGTATATAAATTATTATGATGGGGGACAAATAGAGCACTTTCTCAAATGCACTTTAGGGTTTTGGAATTTAATAACACCCGGTATATGTATAAATAACTTTTATTCTTTCTTTAGAAGCACTTAAGAAACGAACGAATATTCTTGAAGTACTTTTTAAACTGATTTAGGCTAAAATGATACTGTGATAGCATGCATGCGAGTCCACAGACAAATACGTTATAGTAGGAATTGAAATAGATAATTATAAGATACCAATAAGTAGAGAATAGCAAAATGTCGAGAAATGTAACAAAGAAAGATACTACATAAATATGAATTTATGTTCTTTTTACTAGCCTGAAGATCAGAATTATTGTTGATTTGGGTCAGTTGTCATGTTAGTTAAGTTTGAGGCTGGGAGCACTGATAGGGTTCAGTAAATTCGGTTTCCGGTAGACTTGCAGTACTCCACGCATATTTTGGCGTTCCTCGTAGCTATGTGGTTAGCAAATGCATCTTCAGCATATAATTCCAGGTTTCAATTCCCGGTTGGAGTACGTGCGATTCAAATTCTACGTTAAATAACAGGGGCGTCTTGGTGCTGAAAATGAATGTTCGAATGAATTACTCATTTGTTTCAGAAACTATCGAAATCGAATAGGCAATTGAATTTCAATTCATCATGAAAGTATTACCATGTCCCTATATTACAAGGTAATAAATATTATAAATATACAAAAAATGAAGTTAGTAAACTTGTGACCAGTACTGAAGAGTACATAGATTTTGTATCAATTTCAAATTACATTCTTAATAAGTATGTATATTAATGGATATGCAAGCCACAACTAGAGGGCAGCAAGCGCGGCACGTGGCCGGGGCATGGTTGGAGGAATACCTTAAAGGACACATATATATAAATTGCGTGGGGGGAGGGGTCGAATTTCGTGTTTGCCTCGGGTAATACAAACCCTAGTTGCGGGATTTTGAGTATTTAATCGAATGATTATTATAGAGTCAATTGAGAAATTCAAATTGAAGAAAAAGATTGAAGAGTTTGGCAACATAAATTGTATACCACTTCTTGAATAAATTGAATGATTTGTGCTGAGTTAAAGTATTTAAGCTCAATAATTTTGTATGTAAAGGTGCATTGGACATATGATATGCAATGTTATATTTCCTCTAATATTTGTGCCTTCCATCAGATTTTAAAGAATACTTTTAAAGTGAAAAATCACCAGTTGCTCCAAAGCCGGCGTAAGGCTTGCGAAGCGGAGAAAGAAAGCCGGTTTCACTGCCATTGTTGACGTAATGTCGCTCTTATAGAACTCTGGAGCTGCCAATGGTAAGCCATATATGTCACTCGACCACTCCATTTCTGTTCAGAGAAGTCCTCCGTGTGTATACGTAGCATACATATATTTTATATAATTACGTACATGAATGCGTTATGTTTCAGCTATGACTTCAATTTTTTTTTATCAATTACGTAATTATTTTTGCATCTAGATATGACAAAATTTGAAATCGTATATCGGTATTTATTTTTAATAGATTATATCATATTTTGTCCGAGTTCTAGCCGAAGAGATGTTTTAGCCTTTTTATCAAATAAATCAAAGTGGATGCTCTAAACTAGTAAAGCAGAAATAATGCAGAACATTATTTTTCTATGGTTCACAAAGGTAGTTTTAATTAACAAATTTCGCTCATTTCACAGCGGCAGTCAATGTTTTTCGGACCCCTACTCTGCACCACCCGTTTTGAATTCGTGCAATTGATTGACACATTCATATTCTCTACATCAAAAGCTCTCTGCCTTTACATCTAGCGGTTCAAATAGACACATAAAAAGAAGAAAAAAAAGATGGAAAACCTTTCTGTTAAGGATCAATTTCTGAAAACTCTATCGTAGCACTATAATTTAGTATTTATGGTGTAGGGTTTACATGAAACATGTGTAGAAAACTTCAAGTTCCTACATACAATGGTTCGAATCTCTAGTGAAAAGTGGTCAGCGAGTGGTTAGTGGGTTAGGTTTTTATAGATATTGATTTCTCTTAACAATATGGAAAGATTGATTGGTTGATTTGTGATTAAGTCTTTCGTCAGTACCGAGGCTATATACAGCAGGACGAGACTTACAGATTTTAATGAGTTCTGAACTATTGTAGTGCGTTAAATGTTCTCTCATCAGGAACTGAATTCTAGACCTCTTGCAAGAAAGGTACGCGCGATACCCACTAGACAAGCGAGATGAGTAACAATGTGGGAAGAGATACAAGAATATCACATTATTATATTTCGGAAAATGACAAGTGCTAGTCGTCAAGGCAGCCTGAATCATGAACAAAAAAGCAACTTTTCATATTCGTTCAAAAAAAAAAAAGAAAAAAAAGAAAAAGAAAAAGAAAAAAGTCCTCCCTCCACCTTAAAAACAGAAAGAAGAATAAAGAAAAAGCCTGCTTACGGCGACATTTCGTTGTTTGTAGGATAAGAATAATATAAGCAAAACTTGCGCAATTTCATTTTCCTTCTTCTTCTTCTTTTTAAAATAGAAAACAGAAGGAAAATATTTTGATCATGAAGTAGTATTAACTGGAGATAACTAATGAACTATTTATTTTTTCTTTGTTATTGAAGTGTTCAATCTTTCAGACCCACGCACTGCTCTGGCATCTAGTGTAAGAAAATCCATGACGTTGAAATTCATTGCAATTCTGGAATCTCTTCGAAATAATAACCGTAGGTTTACCAGAAAGGACATGTAGCAGGGCACTATATGCAAATTATCTAAACGATCTTATTGATTTTTCGTAGTATTTGGTATCAACGATTGCTTTCCAAAATCGCCTTCCACGCCACGACTGGGGATTACCGATAGGAAAGAGGGAAGCACTAATTTGTTATGTGCATTGGATATGTTGTCGAGTGAGGATAGTTCTGTCGTTGTTGGTCTAGTACTTGTTCGACGCTCTTCCAGGAGCCGAACGTTGTTCTAGGAATTTTTACTTTCTGTGTATATTAAGTTGGAGGTAATGTAGCTAGAATGGAAGAAAGTAGAAACGCTTTCAAAGTCTTGACTGGAAGACCAATTGGAAAACGACCATTAGGAAGACCTAGGCGCAGATGGGAGGACAATATTAAGATGGATCTCGCAGAGATTGGAATACAAAGTAGAAACTGGATGCAGTTAGTTAAGGATAGAAGTCAGTGGAGAGCTTTTGTGAATGCGGCATTAAACCTCCGGGTTCCATAGGCCATAGAGTTAGTTAGTTAGTGTATATTAAGGAGAGAACAACTAGGTTTGAGGTTAATACGAATTTCTGTCTGTGTTCTCATTTTTGTTTCTCGATATTTCAATGTCTCCGTACAAACCTCGTGTCGTTTCATATAGCCGCTTCCTGCGTTTAAATATTTTTGTTTATTTTTATAAGTTTCGCTCCATTTTCGGCACCGAGACCTAGAATTTAAGATGTAATCCGCATCACTGTAATTCATTCAATGCTTCGGTGGGAAGCGATCCCGGGACCTCGTGTACCAAAGGCGCGTGCGTTAGACAGTAGACCAGCGTGGAGAGGTTTTGCAGGGAGGTATTTCTGTTGTTAGCGTTTTTTTTTATGTTGTGGCTAAGTTCACTGTGTGTTATGTAAATATCTCCATGTGTTGAATTGATTATATTTAATGTTAATTGCAGAAGTTGTTGAGATACAGAAGTTAGTCGCCTTCGAGAAGTATGCTCTAATTAAATTGTCTGAAATCCATTATTTAGTTAGAACAGTTAATTACATACATTTCTAGGACGATGTTTATGACATTCTATGGTAGTTGTTAAATTAAATTGCTAGACTCCGAAATTTTCTTTGTGCCGAGTTGAATGACTTTTTATCCAGCTTTGTTACGCACCAAGAGAAGTTTTCTCATGTTTAACTTCAATATTCCTTGTTATATCTAGTTACTTGCAGATTGATGACAAATACAAGTGAATTATAGTAAAATAATTGGTGAAATGGAAGTACTAGGAGAGGACAGGGAACGGAAAAAAACCCAACATTTTCTCTGAGTACTTATCGTCAATTTATCCTAGGACTCAAGAAAATTTAGGTTATTCTTGCATCTGCTACTTACCAGACAAAGTGATGCTTGGTAAAGTATGAGTGTTGTGACTAAGTGAATTTAGTCTTCAGATGGATGGATCATACACTTTCAGAGTTTGCTACAAGTATTTACATAGACGCGATATCGTTTGTTTTCGTATATACCCCTACTTATCTTTCCATTAAATTCTTGTTGGGTTTGTACATTTTCTTTCCGTGCAACCAAAAAGTTTTTAGCGCATGTTCTGTTCTAATAATCTGTACGTATCACATTACCAGACTGCAGGAAACTGGGCGGCTATATGTGTACTGTGTTGGTTAATAAGATTTAAAGATTTTATTTTTATGCTGAAAAGTAATGAAAGTAAATATTCGCAACGTCTTAATCAATCATTAAAATTTTCAATGTTTGCCCAATAGAAAATGTTTCTAACATTCATCACTTTAAGGAAACAAGTACAGATTGAAAACTGAAATTTGAGCAGTTGTTATATGAAAGAAACCTAGCTTAAAGTAGGTACTAACCATGTTTCAAAATTCATTTAAAAAAGTTGAGCCGTTTTCCAGTGATGTGATCACAAAAATTACACAACCTCGATTTTAATATGGCGGAGACAATTACAGAAATTGTTCGCCTCCCTCCTTAAGGCCGGGATTTTGGAAACATTGTGACATGGAAACATTATGTTCGCTTATTTCTAGTTTCATCATCCTAACTTGAAGGCCTCGTGAGATTCTGTATTAGATGCTAAAAGTTTGATCCCCTATATCATCCTTAGGATATACCTTCAGGCAAAGTGAGATGATAAAATCCTAGCTCAAGGTAGTTATTAGTTACGTTACAAAACTCATTTTAAGATATTCAGCCGTTTCCGCGTGATGTGATCACAAACAATGTATCTTCAATGTAACTTTCATGTGGTGAAAAAATAAAAAATGCTCCCTTAAAACGAGAATTTTTAAAAACGCTGGGACAAGTTTCCGTTTATTTTTAATGGGAAATTTGCATACTGAGTTTAATCTTCCCAACTTGATAGGCTCGTGAGGTTATCAATTTTTCGCATAAATCACGACTCCCGCTCACGCTTTAGGATGTGTAATCAAAGTAACATGATAACATCTCAGTTGAGGTAGTTGATTTAAAAAGTAATCGTCAAAATTTACAATTCAGACAAATATCCATTCGTACAATACTAGAAGCAATAAACTCATCAATGCCCCATATCAACGACTGTCCAAATCGTTGAATAGTTACTAGACGTTAGAAATAAAACTGCATAACAAATTGCCTGCGACACTAACAAATGAACATCATAGGTCTAGATAGATTTACAAGTAAGTTGTGCGATTGGTTAGTTGCAACTCCCTTTTATTCTCTACTGGAGTATTTTAAATGTTCTATAGAAATGTAATCTATTTCCTAATTTAGTGTTGAGTAGGGATGTCCAATTCCAGAATTTTTATTTTTCGGAATCCGGAAAGTAAAATCGGAAAAATTCTGGAATTCGAAAAAATTCGGATTTCGGAAAAATCCAATTTTGGAAAATTCCGGATTTCGTAAAAAGACCGGAATTTAGAAAATTCCGGATTTTTTCCTAATTCCGGAATTTTCTAAATTCCAATTTTTTGGAATTCCGGAAAGTGAAATTTCCCATTCCGGAAAATTTTGGCCACCCCTAGTGTTGAGCTATTAGTATTTAATTTTTGCATATGGTTATTGTTATTCATTTTATTATGTCATTTCATCATTTAGTTATAGATTATTATTCATTTATATTTAGGTACCAATATTATATCACATTTTGGCGTTATCTATTCCTATGCATAGCTTAACGACAATAAAATTCTTCTTCATTATTATTATTATTATTATTATTATTATTATTATTATTATTATTATTATTATTATTATTATTATTATTATTATTATTATTATTATTATTATCCAAAAATCATTTCAATCGGTTCAGTCATTTCCCGTGAATCGATTATAAACAAGATCAGTTTCATCTTTTATATTAGGTTACGAATGTAGTTTCCTTCAACGCCCCTCCAGTGGGTGACCTCTACGGTTGGAAACCACTATTCTAAGAAATCCTGCAGATTCATTTTCCAACTAGAGGACGTTCCATTGGCGAGTTAGCTATGAAGCCTGAAAAAGATCTTGATGTCATTGTAACGGAGAGGAATGAAAGCCCACGTAACTATGTATTTGCTTTCTATCAAGAAATTCCTTTCTATTGTTTTTTGTTGATCCTTGTGGTTGACGATTTTCGTGGTTTATGTGGTATTATGATCTCTGCATCTAATTTGGTAGTAGCGGCTTACAAATAAACGAAAAGTTTGCACCAGACATAACCAGATTGTTGAACATGAATAACAGTCACGAAGTGAATCGATTAAAAAAATGTGAATGGACAACTAAAAATTGTACGTTTTACTTTAGAAGACGTTTCTTCAAATAAAAAATTTGTTTATTTTCCTTTCCCTTTGTCAGATGCACACTAAATACTTTACGATAAACTGATTGAAGTATTAAGCACATTACAAATTTATAATTTCTTTGGTAGATTTTTTTGTTTATGTCTTTATGCAATGCCAAGTTACGAAGGACAGGCTCTACTATTATAATTACGTGGGGTTCGAACCACATTTGCATTTGAATCCGATCTAGTTAATTGATGTACAGACCATTATGTAAGGTTATCACCCAAGTAATAGACACGTGTCCATCACATTTTCTTCCTTCGAAGAGAGTTAGATAACAAAACCACGAAAGTTGTACTTTCTTTTCTTTCTTTATTTATTTGCAGCAACGAGTACATAATACACTATAATCTTGTAACCAAGGCAGGAGCGTCATTTCAGATTTTGCTTGGGGGGGGGCAAGACCCTTGATTTAAGTAAAATTTCTCGTTTTTCACTGATTTACCATTATTATTTTGATAAAGTCTATATTAATCTCAAACTCAGGGGGGCAATTGCCCCTCCCTGCCCCCCTAAATGACGCCCCTGAACCAAGGGCGCTCATGTTGTGGTTTCCAGAGGAGGGCAAGTATAAGCAACATTTGAAATATAGTTTCAAATTTTGCGGTAACCAGTGTTCGAAGTGGAAAAAAAGCAGAGGCGGTATGTTTTATTATAATTTTGACTCAACATAACGGCTATTTAAATATTGTTTTGATCACTGAAAAACCAGAGACGGTATGTCTTCATTGCCAAAAAACCAGAGGCGGTATGGCATACCACCGCATAACATCTCACTTCGACCACTGGCGGTAACTATTCTAAAAATTCTATTGGGTTTTCGATCTTCCGAAGTACAATTTCCTTTAGGGAGGCAAGCGCCCCACCTTGCCTCCCCCCTGATGGGCGCCCTCGCTTGTAACCGAATCCCGATTAACGACTTTCCAGGTTAACTAAATATGTAACAAAAAGCCTTTCCCAAAGAATTACCAAAACAAAATATGTTTTAAAAAGGCTGAATTAAACTTCATTATTTTAATAATATGACTTAAGTTTAACAACGCTGAGTTCTAATGCTCATCTTTGAAGGCATCATATGATGCCAATAACGTCTTTTTAAGTTGAAATATCAAATAGGACAGTTACTTCGAGGCTCATACATTGCTCTTAAAAAGGCAAATTAATGCTGTTATAATATGTTCGAGCACAAGTTCCAAAATTTCTAATTCGAAAACATAGCAGTGGCTCAGTAGTAGAGCCCTCACCTTGTATGCGTGAAGCCTCTGGTTGGATCCTAGATCATACCAAGTAGACTATATGGTGGACAAACACCGCATGAGCAGGTTGTTCCGAATCCTCCACTTTCTTCATTCCACTATTTCATTTATTATCATCACCGTCTCCCGTAGCCTCAGTGCCAGAAGCGGATCTAGAAGGTGAAAACTTGGATGGGGGGAGAGGGGGCAGGCAGAATCCAAACTATGGTAGGCATATCATGAGTTTACAATAAACTTTCCAAATATATAAATAATAGCTTAAATTATTTTTGTGTCCCGAAAAACTAGATCCGCCACTCTCGGTGTATTATCGCAGAATGCTAAACGTTAAGAATATTTTTACTAAAAAAGGTGTAAGAAATGAATTGTTGAAGTTTAGCGTCCCTTTTCAGAACCAAGGCTATATGATACGTGGACTTACAGTAAAGGTGGATCTTAACTACCGCAATGGGCTGGAATTATAATGTTCTTCTACCGGGAATTGAACCCAGAGCCATGAACACGCATAGTCACTAGACCAGTGGGGATGCCAAATAAATGAATTGTTACAAATCTAGGATACAACGAAATCCAATAATCAGGACCACTATTATTCGAAATACTTACTATCCACATTGACGTCACGATGAGTAAGCTCTTTTCTTAGTAGAGAAGATCTTTTTTGACTGGGCCAACTGTGATAACAAAGAATATAGTAAGCAGATAACGGTGGGGAAATTGGCGTATCCTAGACAACAGGCGCAATTTTCTAACAAGATTTAACACTTTCCAGAAGGATTACTGCTCCCTGGCAGAATTAACACTATTTTGAAAAATATATGAGATGGCACAAGTATTTAAAACAAATCTTTATCAAACAAGTGGCTTACTAGAATATTTTAAGACTGTTCTTAATACAAATTTTGCCACAATTTATGTATATACAGGGTGTTTCAAAACAACACCGACAACGTTTGGGAGGTGATTCCTGGCACCGAGATAAGACAAACAAGTATAAACCAATCTGGGTGCATAAATGCTTCTTTTTGGAATTATGGCTGCCGATGAAATGAAAAAATAAATTTTAAAAGTCCATAGCTCCAGTACTATGAGATCTACAGCAGTCGGGTCAAGACTTTATTTGAGAACCAGTAGGCATCCTTCCAAATATCTATGTTTCAGAAACCAAATTTTCAAAAACCGTGTCGTTATTGTTCTATACAACATTTTAGGGGCTGTTTTGAGCCCATAAGATTAACATTGTTGCAGGCCGAAACTACGGTTTTAGGCAACCAGTAAAGAAGTTACGTATGGAGGGTTGACGGACGTTGCAGGGTACTTTGCTCAAATCTGAATGTCAAAACCTATTGCATGCTGGCAACTTCAAAGGTCTCAAGAGATGTAATGAGGCGTACTCGGGCGGATATACATTTATTAGAAAAGAAAGTTCTACTTCATATAGCATTACCTCTACAAATTTGCTACAAACTCACTCCAGCTACTACACATAGCAATTTACTTACTTTGTGAGTTTCCTATCCTTTCCTTGTGTGAGTAAGGAAACATGCATAGTGGGAAGGAGATTCATGGTCATAACAGAACGATGCGCTGAGTGAACAGCGCAGGTTCAGCTAGTATATACATGGTGTTTCAGAACAACACCGACAACGTTTGGGAGATGATTCCTGACGCCAAGATAAAATAAAAAGTATAGACCAATCTAGGTGCACAAATGCTCCCTTTCGGAGTTACAGGCTGCCGAAATCATAAAAAATGAACTTTAAAGGTCCATAGCTCCAAAATTATGGGACCTACCATAGTCGGCTCAAATCTTCACTTAGGAACTAATATGTGCGCTATCCAAAAATACATGTTTCAGAATACTGAGGTACTCACGCAACAATTTTTATAGAGGGAGTTTGGCTACGGGTATATAACTTGCAATACTCACCAACTACCTCTATAAAAAATGTTGGGATACGCCGACAACGTTTGGGAGGTGATTCCTGACACCAAGATAAGACAAAAAGTATAGACCAGCCTGGATGCACAAATGCTTCCTTTCAGAGTTATAGGCTGCCGAAAACATGAAAAACTGAACTTCAAAGGTACATAGCTCCAAAATTATGGGACCTACTGTAGTCGGGTCAAGACTTCACCTAGTAACTAATATGTGCCCTACCCAAATATCCAAATTTCAGAATCTTGCGGTTCTTCCGCATCAATTTTTATAGAGTTAGTTGACGAGTACTTGAAATTATATTCCCGGAGCCCCTTTATGAAAATTGTTCCGGAAGCACCGCAGGATTCTGAAGCTTGGATATTTGGGTAGGGCACATATTAGTTACTAGGTGAAGTCTTGACCCGACTACAGTAGGTCCCATAGTTTTGGAGCTATGTACCTTTAAAGTTCAGTTTTTCATGTTTTCGGCAGCCTATAACTCTGAAAGAAAGCATTTGTGCGCCCAGGCTGGTCTATACTTTTTATCTTATTTTGGTGTCAGGAATAGCTTAAAATATATAAAACGATAATCATGCCTGTTGTTCTGTATGGTTACGAAACATGGTCGCTTACTCTGAGGGAAGAACATGGACTGAAAGTATTTGAGAACAAGATCCTGAGACGAATATTCGGACCCAAGAGGAACGGGAATGGGGAATGGCGGAAACTTCATAACGAGGAACTACATAATTTATACGGTTTACCAAACATTGTTAGGGTCATCAAGTATAGGAGGCTTAGGTGGGCAGGTCATGTAGCTAGGATGGAAGAAAGTAGAAACGCTTTCAAAGTCTTGACTGGAAGACCAATCGGAAAATGACTATTAGGAAGACCTAGGCGCAGATGGGAGGACAATATTAAGATGGATCTCGCAGAGATTGGAATACAAAGTAGAAACTGGATCCAATTGGCTAAGGATAGAAGTCAGTGGAGAGCTTTTGTGAACGCGGCATTGAACCTCCGGGTTCGATAGGCCATAGAGTTAGTTAGTTTTCTTGGTGTCAGGAATCACCTCCTAAACGTTGTCGGTGTTGTTTTGAAACACCATCTCTCTCTCTCTCTCTCTCTCTCTCTATATATATATATATATATATATATATATATATATATATATATATATATATATATATACAGGCGCAAATCCAAAGGGAGTGCTATAGGAGCTATAGCCCCCCTTGACACTCACGTATACACTGGATAAAATGGGCTTCAAATCCTACTATCTTTACACTGGATGAAGCGGCAAACTATGGTTTAGCCCCTCCCTTGATCATATCCTGGATCCGCGCGCGCGCGAGAGAGAGTAGGTGGATATGAATAGGTATATATATATATATATATATATATATATATATATATATATATATATATATATATATATATATATATATATATATATATATATATATATATATATATATATATAACTCTCTTAGAAAGCAAACTATACAAGGTAGACAAAAGCAAAGTTTTTACTGGATATCACAAGTGACAAGTAGCAACCTACACAGCATCTTAATATTGCAAGATGTGAAGAAATTAGGTAGCACTGCGAATATCTTGGAAACGAAATATTCGAGATAGATTGTTGTCAAAAAGTATTGGAAAGACTTTAATCCAGCAATGAATCAACCATTATTGATAAACATAAGTACCCGTTTCAAATATAAATAACCCTCACTACGACATCTATGTGATCCCAGTTCTCATTCTTGATACCTGAGCAATTGAATTGAATTGAAATGAAATCTTTATGTTTTACGCCCCACGCTTATGCCGGTTAGGCTAAAGGAGACGATGATGATGAGAGATCAGTGAAATGGTGGAATGAAGAAAGTGGGAGGAAACGGGAGAACCCCGAGAAAACCCACGAGCACGGTGTTTGTCTACCACAAAGTTCACTTGGCGGGAGCTGGAATCGAACCCGGGACCCCAAGCACCAGAGGTGAACGCTCTACCTGAGCAATTGAGATTAAGAAATAAACGCTTATACTGTGATCTGCGAGATCGTATATTTAACCTGTAACTGTAAAAATTTCTAGAAAGAAAGATAGTTAAACTAAAATTTACTGTTCCTCGAAATATTTTAACAACTGGTTCTAGCGAACCGGTGTGAACCGACTGAATAACACCACTATCTCCCACATGTAGAAGAATATTAAGGGAAAACTAACCATGAGAAAGGAAGTTGATCAGTCAGATGAACTAAGTTTCTATTTTTTCCCGAGGGTTATAATCCTACTTGAGTTATAGTGAAAGAATGTACGCGGTGACAAAATGGAACAGAGAAACAATAACAATGTATGCAGTGCAAGGCCGGTTAATGAGCTATTGAATAGAGAATATCCCTAGTGGTTATATGGTTCGCATACGAAAGTCCGTGGGTCAATTCCCTACGGGAGCTCATGTGGTTCGGATCTCACATTAAACTGAAGGTCTATGTCTCATATGCAGTGTTATTTCCGGCTATACTTCCTCAGAGTAGACTTACTGTTCCTATTTTCTCCGGAGCAAAGATAAATTATAAATACATATATTTTGTGTAAGCTCACATCCTCACATCCTTTAGGAACTAAGTAGTATCCCAGTGCAGCTCCTGGCTTTTTGATTTTTCTCCCTCTTCCGGATGTTTTTCTTTTTAAAAGAAAGCCTGCTCATATAGCCTCAGTGTTGAAAGAGACGCTAAACTCGAATTCAATCAAACAAGTATAGCAGGGCAGCTTTTTAGCTGGGCATAAAGAAGGAAGCAGCCAGTATCTCTGTCTTCAAACTATCATCGAGCAATTGTGCAGAATGATGGAAAGGAATATTCAGAACACGAATTACAAATTAACTCTGTCTGATAAGGCTACAAGGTCATTGTGTAATTAAGTTTAAAAAACAAAATTAAACTTGTCTCTGTACTGTATTTGTTGATTATTATTATTATTATTATTATTATTATTATTATTATTATTATTATTATTATTATTATTATTATTATTATTATTATTATTATTATTATTATTATTATTATTTGTATTTGCCGTTGTATACCTAGGTAAATAAAACGATCAGAGAAAAGAGAGTGTGAAAACATCCCTAGAAAACACCTCTGAATTAGACGAAAATATGAATAATTACTTCTAGTATTGTCAACATTGAAGGTTCCCTAATACTTAAGAAGTAACCAAGTTACACGCTAGTGATGAGCCATTCTATTGTACAATCCACAGTTGACCCCTCACAGCATCACAGAAAACACTTCTATATATCAAATATATTGCTTTGAGTTTTTGTGTTTTACGTCCTTACGTAACTATGCAATACTAAGTCTATGAGGAAGAGGCATACTATTGACACGGGCCCCGCACCTCGACAGGGGCTTAAAGCCAGAGCAATTGGTATATGCCGTTCCCCACCACACTATTTCGCCTCCAACAGAGCTAGATTTGAGGATCGCGCCACCAGTTCTTGCTAACATAGGTTGCATGCTCACATAGGTGACACACCATGTACCGCAGTTGTCCATCATAATAAGTATATTTAAATTTGTTATCTTACCTTTAATTCCACCATGGTCACTATATTATTATGTTAATAATGCCGTTCACGTAAGATTAACAGTACTGAACATAAGAAAGTGTGTTCTGTTGTTGATGGTATGGGCAGTGGGTTAACATAACACTATTGCTTATATATATAGATTCCATTCCTTTCGCCTTTTCGCCAAAGGCTCTATTTTTTTCTTCGTTTCAGAGAGATACATTCTCCTCTCCTTTTCCACCTTTCTGCTTCTTTTCTGTCAAAAAAAAAAAAAAAAAGGTCTGGAAGCCCTAACATATATGTTATTTTTTCTCTTCTACAGGCAATAGTGGATTGGTTCACTGTGCATGGGTGTGGCTCTCTGTTTTAGAAGATGCAGTTCTGTTTCCTGTATGCTCTTTCGCAGGCAATCTCACTTTCACTGTTTTCGCACGGATCGTAATTATTATTCAACAATAATCCACGACGGAAAAGGGAGTGTCAGAGTTGCCACCTTCCTTCGTTGTGATAAAACTAACAACAAATATTCGGTAGTCTGCATTGACACTTTAAATCATCGTAAGGTCAAATAAAATATTGTCATTCGGAGCGAATGGCCTGGTAAGTTTTAATAAGTGATCTTGAATAAGCAGGTTATTCTGAGATATTTTGAACTAGAAAAACAAAAGTCTGGTATTTAACTGCGGACAATATTTGCTCTTCCTCTTCTCTCCAAACCCTCATACATAATGAATTTATATGAGTAAATGTGATGTTGGTATATTCTGTGTATCGAAACAACTGATGTACGAGTATTAAATCTCGAATCTTTATATTCAACAGTTAAAAAGAGACAAGTAATACCAGATGAACTTCTCTCATCTTTGAGGACGAATTTAATATATTGGTGCTTATGAACTCTGTACGAATATTTTGTCTATTAAAAAGCTTCGTTTTCGCTCCATCTATTTTTCTGAGCGGGATTTCCAAATTTGTTTAAAGTGAATGATATTGCGCTGGTAGCAGAGACAACTTGTAAACCGCTTGCTGTAAGCTTGAATTGCAAGTCGGCCAAGCTTGCATCCAGCTTGATTGGAAAACGTGCAAGCATACCGCAAGCTGGATTCCAGTAACGAAGTTACATGGAGGCAACCTTGCATTCAGTTTTCCATTCAAGCTTGACAAGCGTTTTACAAGTCAAGTCAAGTCAATAGCCAACCAACGATCAGTGATGCTATGACTCTCTCGAAGGGTCTAAAGCATCGCTTGCAAGTACAACAAAGGGAGATTGTATGAAAGCATCCGTTTCAAGTGCAAGCGTAGAAACCCAAAAGTCGAGCACGCGCCAACTGGCTGAAAGCCTTCTTGCTACTAGGGTGGTATTCTGAATACCAAAAAGACACCATATAAAAATTATTTCTTTCGTTGTCAAGAAATATTAGATTAATGCGACTATAATGTCAGCTTTGACGTATGGTGGGAACTCACAACACAAAGATGGACTAACGTCACAAACTCTGTACGAGTCCTTCAAGTAGGATGGTGTACGCAGATAGCGAGGAGGGGGTATGTGATTGAACAGTCAGCGTGAAAGTGCATCATAAACACACAATTGGGATTGACTTCTCTTTATGAATTCAAACTGGAACATTCTGCACTGCGAGCAAAAGTAAATAAATAAAAAAATAAAACAAAATAAATATAAAAATAAATAAAAATAAAAGCAAATAAATAAAATTTAATAGAAACATAATCTAGGAATGGTTCAGGAATGGCAAATTAAGGTATCATTTACCATTGATTTGCAAATTTCGGTTTGGTGATACAACGTTGCAAAATGTACCCCAATGGGTACCGATCAATGATTTTCTGATTAGCTCCTCAGGAATACCGTGAAAAACCCTCAGAAAAGTGATAGGTATGTCTAATGTCGAAAGACGACTGTAGCTCAGCAGCTCCACGCAATTGTTAAGGTGAAAAACTCGTACTCAGGAGTGCCACATGAGTTGGGATACCAACCGACAAAAATTTCCATCTGGAAGCGTGAAGTTCTTTGAGTGTAAGGAATATGTCAAATTGTCACAGATGAAAAATTAAATTTGCTATAAACTATTGTAAAGGGTCAGGATAATGCTTGGCTTGTAAATAACGTCCAGGATGGTTTTCAAAACCATGTCTCCACCCCACAGAATGTATTGTTGTTGGTATAGTGGTCTTTGATAGAAATGATTCATTATGTCTTTCACAAGCGAATAGAAAGCATCAATGCAGATCTTTAGAGTGCTGAACTCCATGAAATGTGTAATGCATCCCAAGCTTGTTCGCAAGTATCTAACAACAGTCAACAGACATGATATCCTCATACTGAACGACGATGCTCGCCCACATATCGCGAAAAGGCTCTTTATGAGTTGCAGTATGAAATCTTTCCTCATTCACTTTATTCGCCCAATATGTCTCCCACCGACTACTGCTTCTTCCGTCATCTCAAACCCTTCTGGGAAATTAAGACTTTCCCTGAAGATCCGACTGTGTACTGTGCGATTGAGGACTTGTTCGTTTTCGGATTTGATTTGAGTTGAGCATCTCTTTTAGCAACAAGGTTATTTGAGACATAGACCTAGAGCTTAAAGTGAGATCCGAACCACATAAGCTCCCGCCGGCAATCAAACCACATGAAAGATGCGTACGCTATCCACATAGCCACGAGGGAGATCGAAGACTTGTTCCCATCGAAGACTCCAGACGACTTTCACCATGGAATTCAATCGTTAGCTGAGCGATTGTAAAAGTGTGGTTACAGGCTTCGACTTCGCTATTGTAGGTGTCTATTTTGTCTTTGGAAATGAATCGCCTGAGGGAGGGCTAGATTTTATTTACAATTTAGCTAGAAGTTGAGGAGAAACAGATCGAGTTTAGGAGAGGTAAGGGTACAGAACATACAATTTGCTTATTAAGGATAATCGATGAAAGGTTTATAGTAAAAGGGAAAGAGGTACATATTGTACTTACTGATCTAGAAAAGGTTTTTGACCTCATGAGCTTGGAATTGTTGTTTGGAGTTTTGGATTGTAATGGAAAGATCGAAAACTCATAAGAAACCTACATATGAACCAACAAGTGAGCGTTAAAGTAGGGGAGGAAATGGCAGAGGAAAATACAGTTGGAAGAGGAGTTTGACAGGGATGTTGTCTCTCGCCAACATTAATATCTATCTAGAAGAGGTAGTGAAAGAGCCTACACAATGAAGACGGCATTTTGGTAGGGGTAAAATTATTAGTTGTATACGTCTTTCAGATGCATTGGCGCTTGTCTTCCTGCCCTGTACTATTGCGTACTGTTGCATAGACAGTAAAACACGTTTGAAACGACAATTTTTTTCGTGTTTTTTCTCGTGCTATATCTTTATGGTGGCGTATGTGTATGTGTTCATCCATCTTCCTACATGTAATATTTACATCTTAACCAACCTTCCATTTGCGTATTTCAGAATTTTTTTATTCGTTACCATTTTCAAGAAAAAATAGCTGCTATGACTTTTGCAATGACCCTCGGAATTCATCAAGATACATTGATACATTAACAACATGCACGAAAGGTACGCCTAAAAAAAAAAATCTACATCCCTAAGATATAAACTAGTCAAGTTTCATTGACGTACTATGACGTACGTAGTATGAAGATATAAAAGCTTTTAGAACCAAAGGCGAAAACTGTTTGTAGCAAATATGGCTTTTGAAAGAATTTGAATGTTTTCATATGAAAAGTATAGCTCGTAGCTTTAGGTGTAAGAAGGATTGCATAACCTACAATAAAATGCAACTAAGCATATGCTAATGCCAATCAAATGACAACACTTGACTGTAAATTATGTGCTTACTCACAGATTTAAAAAGGGTTAATGCCAAGTGAATCATATGAAAATACAATCTTTGTATCTAGAGATGCAAGGGCTTGAAAAATTAAGTTTTTCTACTTGTTTCTTTTTGGCATAGGAATGTTTTTACTTTTTTAAACATTTCAATCTAATAAAGAAATAACAGTAAGTTCAACCTTTCTTTTTCAGTATAACACAAAAAGCATTTAATCACTGTAGTCTGAATTTAAAAAAATGAAAAATAAAAGAAATTTTCTTTTTAAAAAGTAAAACAAATCGTACTTGAAAGTAAAAAAAATAATCTATATATTAAAATGCTAGGTTTATATGTTTGTCTCCAAAGAAAAGTTTATGTTTGTCCCCAATTCTTTCGACAACGAGATCTCGAAAACCACAAGTGCTAGAAACGTGCCGTTTACGCTGGTCGATTCCAAATTTTGTGTAGATTGTCCAGTTTTCATTCAAATGTTCAAAAACTATGTCGTTATTGTTCTATTCAACATTTTAGGGGCTGTTTTGAGTCCATAACATTAACATTGTTGCAGGCCGAAACTACGGTGCTAGGCAATCAGTAGAGCAGTTACGTATGGCGGTTGACGGACATTGTAGGCGCTTTGCTTAAATCTGAATGGCAAAACCTATTGCATGCTGACAACTTCAAAGGCAACAAGGAACGCAATGAGGCAGTACTCGGACGGATATGGATTTATACTCTGGCCTGGCGATTCTTTAGAGAAAACGAATCTAATAGGTTTACAATAGAATGTTGATCCTGAACTATCGTTAAACTCAGTGGATATTTTAAGACATTTTCACTAGGCGACATTGGAACTTAAGAACAGCTTGCCTCATGATATGAGGTATCAAATTAAAGGTCTTCGCAAGACCCCGTTATACGCTAACATTTTGTGTCACACATCGAAGTCGCATCACCTAGGAGTAACATGTGAACAGTAAATGTCATACTTAGTAACATACTTTCTGTAATATATATATATATAACAGCTCTGCTCTAAATGCATCAGAAGAGACAGGAAATATGGGGGATTTAAGCATTGCCAACTAAGTTTTAACTAACTCTATCAAAATCTTAATCTAAGGATGACCGACGATATAGTACCAAAGGTACCAAAAGTAATCACGATGACCCAAAACAAAGGCTGAAAGAGAAGTAATGATTATGAAATTCAAAGGTTTTATTTACCAAATAAAAAATTTCGAAGTAACATATATACAACACTGAGTTTTTTCTACATAGTATCCCTATTATTTTTTCATACTTTGATGGCATAACAAAATTTTGAGTTCTCTATTTGATACGCATGGCTTTGCATTTTCCGTAAGAAAAGATACAGTCTTTTGCATATAAAACAGATGTAACAAATATGAAACAGAATTAAAATGAGCAAATAAAGAAATAGATTCAGGAACTTGTAAAACATTATTATTTTATGAATTTAACACAGGTTCTGAACTTAAAGAAACTTATGAATTTATCTAATTTCTTTTATTCCTAGTAAACAGTAAACAAATACGTGTAACTTCGAGAACTTCTGTGCAGATATCAGAGCAACTTCACTTAGTAATTACAAACTGAGATTATGTTGACTAAAATTGGATATTAACGCTATATTTAATTTTCTGTATGCATGTTGATGCTTTTTGTTATTCTACACAATGTTATTAAAAATTTCCACACTAAAAGTGAGTTAGTGATCACCCACTTGGTGGGCAAAACATATTATACGTCAGCACTTCGCGCTCTAATGTGATTATAATCAACAGAGCGGAGGCTATAGAGAAAGAACATTAAAAATCACCGCTCCGATGTCATTTTACTAGCATCGCAGAGGCTGAATAACATTATCTGAACATCTTATTTTCAGATTACAACGATAGACTCTATTAGTGAAGAAGTCATCATTATAAATTTAATGACACTGAATCTAGTCAGCTAATTGTAGTGAGGCAGGCACGTAGCGAAGGGGTGGGTCCGGGGGATCCGGACCCCCCCCCCCGCTTCGAAACCATAAATAAAAAAATTAAGGAACGACGAAATAAAAAGGAACGAGAAAAATAAGAATCAGCGTTAATAATATAAAACTACAACAAACGATTGGTTTCTCTTTTTTATAAGGAGCTTTGTGTGGAGGAAACGAAAGAGGTTCACGTTTAAAATGGACATTATTGGAACGGAACATTCCGAATTCCATCTAACTCCATGTTAATCCTATGGACTACAAATGACAATCGATAAACCGGTTCGATCAGATAGACTCTCAGGTAGAACTTAAAAAATGCCCCCAATCACCAATAATATGAGCCTGAAACATAGATTCCGGTTGCACGTGTTAAAAAAAATCAATTTCGCAGCAACACTAATCCACTTTATAGGATGTCTTTACTGCCAATGAGATCTTATTGGTATCCTTGACGGCATTAAACGAAGATAAGAGGTAGAAGGAAGAAGACAGGACGAACCGAGTTCAAATGACCTCGGAAGACTAGCTATATATTTTTCAATATTTTTAAAATATTCTTTTACGGGAGATTTCTTTATAGTTTGTTATTAAAATACTAACATATCCTCATTTTATTGCCATAATAAACCAATATGGGTATGTTGCCAGTAAAATAGTTTAGATTGTTCGAGCTCCTGGTGTGTAACCACAATATTTCATGTTACTACCATCCCCATTACGAAATCCTGGCAAAATGAACTAATATATTTTGCCAGTAAAATAGTTTAGAACGATCCAGCCCCTGGTGTGATAACCACAGTGTTTCGTCACGGACCCCCCCTATTACGAAATCCTGGCTATGTGCCTGAGTGAGGTCATTGACTATATACTTGACGACATATAAAGAATACTCACAATAAAGTGCCTTAAAGCATTAATATCACATATAGAATCATAGCAACATATCAATGTAACAGTTACGTAAGAAACAGCAAACATATGTTTAACATCAGAATTCACAATAGCGCTTTTACAAACCCCTAAAAGCAAAATTTTTGAATTCTTTGCCTTTGGAAAATCACAATCAAAGTCTTAAAATTAAGAGCAATATCCATTCTTGAATTTAGAGCTTCCCTTGAATAACTCGACCGCATACTTGTTTTCAATATAGTATGAACTGATACTGCTCTCTTGAACCCAGCGCTATGTGGGTTCAAGCAAACATAAAACTGCCCCAATTTTGAAAATACAGAATACGGTCTGGACACCTTTAAATAGTGATATAATTTTGCCGTGAAATTACTCAAATTGAAATGAAGAGGAAATTATTCTGCAGCAAATAAAATTGTCAAAGAAGAAACTGCACTCTTTCCAGATATATTTTCAATTTGGACGCGTGCTGCTTGAACTACTTCATTCACGCTTCTTGCCTCGATGACTGCATTTATTGAATTCAGGGTGCCTTGTTGCTCATTATGAAGTCTTTCGGAAATAAATTCTTTGCAACTCAAAATCATTTCTCTACTTATTGAGGACTAGCATTTCTCAGTGAGGACAAGGGAGTTGACAGCATGTCTTTGGGAAAGAGCTTAGGAGGATGTGGGAGGGTGACTGCCAGTGTGCTTCTGCTTATAATTGAAATGAATAAGCTTTGGGTTTTAACTGTGAGGATTCTAGATAAATCACGTACATATTTCCAATACATGTATTCCTGTGTTGCATTCATGCGGCCCGAAATTCCGACTTTTTGTAAATGTAGTCCACTTTTATCGGTAATTGTACTATAACGTAACTCATTATAAATTACACAGGTTCTCAGTCATAATTATAGCTAAATTATATCACTTAAAAGTTTATGTTGCGTTTAGCTTTCCTGGCCTTTATTGTGGCACACACTTATTGAAATAAATACACACCTTCATGATTATGCGTATATCCTTTTTATGATGGTTCCTGAATTTTATATATATATATATATATATATATATATATATATATATATATATATATATATATATATATATATATATATATATATTTACAAAAACGTTGTTATGACAACCTAAAGACAAAAACTCATCACAAATCATCAGATTAGAATCAATTTTGATTCTCTTTCCTTTTTCGTATTTTCTTCTTCTTCTTCAAACTGGTTAGTGCATTTTTAAAATAATATATTGCCCGGAAGTCGAAATACAAGATGTCGTTGCATCATGTCGCCCGAACTATAGGACTTTCTTTTATTAGGTTTACAATTAAAAGAAAAGGATCCTGGACCCTTAAGTAATACATTTACTAATCATTCAAGTTTTCGAATGCACCTCGTATATATGAAAATTACAATTCATATAAATATATATCATATTTATTTTTATAACAATATTATATATATTTTAAATTTTATCATTGACTTCATTTATTTATACATTTCAACGACGATAAGGCACATTCGAAATTTGATTCACAATTTATTTAATTTTAAGTCCTTTTCGGATCCATTAACATTAAATGCTTGTTACAAGTTAATAATTGTTTACTTGGGCATAATGAAGAAGGTTTTGAAAAAGATGTATGCATGATATTCATATGGTTGTTCTTTGAATGAGAAAGGATCAAATATAGGATATAATCAAACAAAATATAAATTAAGATTGAAATATCGACAACATCCAGAACAAAATAGGATAATTAACTTCTTATCAAGAACACAAATGTACGAATTATTCCATTCATTGATTCATTAAATTATCTTCATAGAATTCAAATAAGGTGCAAATAACAAACAATATCATAACGGTATTTACAGTGAAATAAAGCAAAAATCAATTGAATACAGTTTTCTCGGACGCCGTAACTCTAGCTTAAGTTACATGACCAACAAATTCATTCAAGTTGCATTGAAAGTCACAAATCGGAATACAGTCTTGCACGTTACTTACTTCTACAGTTCTTTGTTTCTTATTTTGAGAATTTGAACCATCTATAGAATTTCTACGAAATTCATTTCGATGAAAATTATATCCAATGATTACATACATGCTTTCTAAGTGTAGTGCGATTGCTATTGTTGTTACGACTAGGATTAGGTTCGGTTACGCAATTACTATTACTGTTACTACTAAGGTTAGGTTCGGTTATCTTACCGGTAAAATTTGGTTCAGTTCTCATTTGTTTTACTGGTGGCGAAATGTGTCTCCTAACGGATCTGTACTTGTCCTTTACACGATATCCACGGTACTCTGTCCTACCACGGTTTTTGTTTCTTCTGTAATTAGGTTCGGTTACATTACTTGTAAGGTAAACGCGCCTAAATTCGACAGGTACCCGAATTCGACATACCTGTGCTTAAATGTTGTGAAATAAACATAAGATGTCATCCCTGCAATCGTGCATAGAAGTGGCAACATTATGGGAATGTCTCTCTCATGTCAAAAGCACGGTTACAGTAGATGAGTCATATGCATGGAGAAAAGAAGTACATTGTTGTGTGTGTGACACACTCTTCGACAAAAAAAAAAAAAAAAAATCTTAAGGAAAACATAAGACTACAAGTTATTTTCTTAAGATTTTTTATTAAAGTTAGGTTTGATTCAAGCAAATAGTAGTACTTTAATGTTGTAAAGGAGTTTCAATCAGTGCGTTTTGTGTTCTTCTGTGAGGACAAAGGTTGTGATGTAACATGAACGGGGGGTTGTCGAAAACACGAGCCTTTATTCGTAACGTGAACCGGATTTCGACAAGGTTGTCGAACTCATGCTCGGTAGTGCAAATATAATTTTAACTGAATATCTAAACGTACAAGTATGTTCAAAGTCTTTCATAAAGCTATTTGTTGCATAATTCTCCGATACTTGTAGTCTCAGTAAAAAAGTCCTTAACCTGTTGAAATCCGGTGCGTTTACCTTACACATGAATTTAACATTACTTTTCACATTGGTATCGCACTTTAATCTCACATGAACACTTCGAATTTGGTTTTGATTAAGGTTAGTTTGGTTCAGGATAGTACTGCATTGCACCATTGATGAATTTTCAAAATTTTGCAATGTCCTATCTAAAGAATTGAGATCAACACACCGCGTTTCATTCGGTGAAAGCACCATCTGATTATTCACTACTAACATTTTGGTCTTTTCATTGAGTGAACATTTCAACAAATTCAACTCAATCGGCCAATCACTACAAATATTGGCAGGAACACACATTTAGTACAGTGAAACCTGTCTATGTTGGCCACTATCGGTTCCATCGAAAAGTGGCCAACTTAGACAGGTGGCCAACTTACAGAAAATAAGTGTCATTTGTGTATTTTTAGAATAGGATTTCTAGTATTACTTAATTGTAAAATTTTAATAAGCAGTACCACGACAGCTACTTATAAATAATGTGTATAGAGTAATCATAACAATATAAGTACTAGAAAATATTACTATAGTATGCGAGAGCGCCGATTTCTCTGTAAATTTGGGGAAGGGGGGCATTCAGATGCAGAAGGTATATATATGAAGATTTTAAGACAAATTGCACTCAAATTATACCAAATATTGTATACTCATAAATAAAATAGGGGCCACATGAGCTTTGGGGGGCCCCCTCGGTCCCCCTTGGATCGGCGCTCTTGATAGTATGTTTATTATATATGCATACCTTTCTCTTCCTGAAAACTAGTCTGGTACATTAGATTATTCGGATTGAAAACACAATAACACAAACATCCATGAAATAGAAGTGTATGTACGCAGTTTATTGAAATTGATATTATAGCACACTGAGTTATTCAGATTGAAAACAAGAAAAGCTAAGTTATAAATTGAGAAATTCATATGCAATTTATATGACTTCTTTTCAGTTGTTACTGAATGGTGGTTCATTCTAGACATATTTGCTTTATTCTTTTTGGCAGATATACACATTCTAATATTGTAGTTAACTACCTCTTGTTAATGAGCTAAAAGTGTTTCCCTCGGAGCAAAAGATGTTTCGAGAAAATCTTGAGGGAATTCATATCTCAAAACCTCCGCTACCTTTTGACATGCAGTCAGGTGCCAATAAATGACAACTGAGCTTTAACTTTGAGAATTTTCCGGAATTACTAAAGCTTCCCACTGATGAAAGGAGCCGATATAGCTAATGGTTTTACCAAAACAGACAGGGTAAACAAACACGTACAACCATTTCCTGAATTCCTGTACGTGCTTTTTCTTATTCACATCTTCCTTCACCACCCTTTTATGAGGGTAGTGTTCTGGCCATTGACCTCCAAGAACAAATCGTGCAAATCTATGCTACTTTGTGTCCAGTCACAAATACAGAACATATGCCTCTCATATGGGAATTCGAAAGAGGTAAGAAAAATAAGAAAACTGTATTTTTCGTGGCCAAGATACGCAGGTAAATTTATCATTATCATCATAGGGTAAACATTGCTTCAGTGTGGCCAACTTCCAAGATAGACAGGTGGCCAACTTATAGAGTAGTAAGTAACGAATGTCTTATGGGAAAATGCAGGTTCAAGACGAACTAGGCCAAGATAAGCAGGTGGCCAACTTAGAGAGGTGGCCAAGTTGACAGGTTTCACTGTATCTGAATTTCACGAATACTGGAATTAACTTTCTTCCTGCTACATGAACCAATGTCGTGTACATATCATCAAACGGTTCTATTACCATTACTTCATTTCCGCGATTAATATTATGTTGAATATATCGTGAATACAAGCAGTCGATAAAATTCACTAGACGAAGATGACCATAACTTTTCGCATTAGTAAGGCAATCAAAAATATTCCAATGAAGAGAGAAATCGGGATAATCTGATCCAACCAATACCGCAGTATGTTTTTGCGAACATTCAGCAAAGTTTATCCATACATTTGAATCAATAATGTCATATTTCTTCTTTGATGTAAGTTTAGGATCTGTATTCTCTACAGTTTCTGTGAAAGGTTCAGGTTCACTTAATGCATTCATGCTACCCTATGACGAAATTTCTTTGGTATCTGATAGATCTTCCTGTAACTTCTTATTGTGATTGCTATGTTCAGAGATTAGTTCCGGCAACTTCCGTAGAATTTTGGTGTAAACCCTGCCTCAATTTTTGCCTCCATTGTTCGATCAGCTGAATCGTTTGTTTCTTTAGTTTCGATTGTTGTTCATACTGCCGTTTAATAAATTCTGCTAGGTCAGATAATGTGTTAATCTTCCTATTATCATTTGCTTCAGATGTACTTCCGATATCAGGAAGACTCATTTTGATATTTCTTTTAACAAAATCACTACGTAGCCTTATAGTCAATCTATTCTATTGACATTTATTATTTAGGAGATTGCCTACTTTACTGGGCGGAACCACCAAAATTATAAAACGTAACTCGTTATACACAGGTCCTCAGTCATAATTATAGCTAGATTATATTAATGAAATCACTTAAAACAGTTAATGTTGCGTTTAGTTTTCCTGGCCTTTATTGTGGCACACACTTATTGAAATAAATACACACCTTCATGATTATGCGTATATTCCTTTTATGATGGTTCCTGAATTATATCATTTTTTTTACAAAAACGTTGTTATGACAACCTAAAGACAAAAACTCATCACAAATCAACAGATTAGAATCAATTTTGATTCTCTTTCCTTTTTCGTATTTTCTTCTTCTTCTTCAAACTAGTTAGTGCATTTTTTAAAATCATACAATGTCCGGAAGTCGAAATACAAGATGTCGTTGCAGTACATACTATTTTTTAAAAAAAAGAGATAATTGAAATTTTTCAAAAAAGACGACGTCGATTTCCTCGCACTATGGCTGTTCACTAGGCGACACTTTTGTCGCCTAGTTATATCTTATTTTATGCACTGGTTAAACCACAGAACTGTTCCGGATAAAACATCAATCAATTGAAGAGGGACAAAGGAAATAAAAAAACATGTATTCATCTGTATATTTGACATCATGATCATTAAACTTCCGCTTGTAAATGCTGTGACCTCTGCTACAATCAAATCCTCATTTATAGATCAATTTTGTCGTTACATCCTCTTCTAACATCAACGATTTGGAAATACTTTCAACAGTTTTATACAAAAGTTCTTGTAGGTCTACCTGTGCAGATGTTTCGGTAACTACAATGGGGCAAACTTTCTTTGCTTTCCTGACACTATGTAGCCTAGAGAAACAGTTTTCATGAATGCTGTTGACAACCGGCCGCAACATGTATTGCCTTTCGAAAAGTTCGAGATCCACAAACAAGGATAAGGCCTGCATAATTGATAGGCCTTTGGATTGTTCGTTATTTCTTGGTGTATTTTCTTTCGCTGCTGCCTGTTTAACAGCGAAGGCAAGCTTCTCTGCATATTTAGCCACTACAAGAGAATCTACACGTATTTTCTTTGTTTTTACCGAACGCTCTGCGAACTGTTTACTGAGTCTACCGCCAGTAGACCAAGCTCTACTGTCTCCACGTTGCTGTGATACCGAGCAGTTATCACTGTTGTTACTTACGTGTTAGTCCGGAAGCGTACATGCACAATCAAGCCTCTTTATTTTTAGCTAGGAAACAGACCGAACTCCGTGCGATATCTGCCATTTTTGCTCAAGGTCACATGTAATAACTTACTAAATTTCTCTAAACTGCTGTACACATCTGTGGAGTCTTCAAGCTTATAACCACTACAAAGACCCTGCAGAATTTCCGCTTTCTTTCGACGAGCATTGGTGGTTGCTATCCATCTTTCACAAACGTCCTTGTTTTTCATGGTGTCTTCTACAATGTGCTATAACTGCCCACTATTGACAAGAAGTCTCACTCTTCGCTTTGGTCTCAAATGCCAGTGCGAGCACTGTGAAGATAACGACTCAGGTCGGTCTAATATAGTAGTTGTGCATGGAATTCTGTTACCTGCAATAGTCATCTCGACTCGGGTCGGTCTAATGTGGTAACTTTGCGCGCGCCCACTGTAGGCTGACGGGGTGTCATCAGTTTGTGGCTAGGGATTTCTGTCTTGCGAATCATTTGTGCTTCATTCCGTGCGATGTACAAGTCCGACGAAATTGTTTCTTTTCTTATTTTTGTCCATTGGTTGACGCAGTGTGGGCCGTTCAAAAATTTTGTTTATCCTGATCCAAGATTCAATATATTTCAATCAAAAATTTTCTTGTACACCTTATATGTGGAGAACTACATATAGTGTAGAAAAGTCCAAACTATCACTTAACTCAGTATTATGTGCTTATTCCGTAGAAAATAAGAAAACTCGATTTAGAGGCCGTTCAAAATTTTTGTGGTCCATGGTCCAAAAACTAACAATATATTTCAATCAAAGACTTAGTAGGAAAATTATGTTTCGAGAGACCGAGGTGTGTATCAAAGCAACACAAACTTATATTTTTCTATTTAAATACTCTTCTGAACTCCTTAATGGAAACCTTGGAAACTTATCTCCTTGTCTCAGAAAGTAACTGCTGTGACAAGTTTTAGATTTTGTAAAGCAAATATTTTAATTAATATAGAGCTCATTTTCAAAAGGGTTGTTCATTTTTCAACGGTTTCTTTGAGATAAACTCTGTAGAGTATACAAAAAAAAAAAAAAAAAAAAGCCACATCTGGGTTGTTTCATAGTTGTATAAACTCCTTAGCAGACTTGAAAATGCTATGAAAATATAAGAAGGCCAAAAAATGGAGAGCTGCTGAAGCTTGAGCTTTTGCTGTCGAACAAAATAGAAATGTTCTCTTCTGAAAACAAGCTTACTTACTTTGAAAATATCACTTGTTTAACATACACTTAAAAAAAAAAAATTTTTTTTTTTTGAATTGTTAACGTCTCTCAATTTCAATCCATTGTTTCAGAAGATAAGTTCTAGAAGATTTTTCGGTTCCATTTAGTTGTAGTGTGACATCTTTGTGCAACCTTCGTCAACCCAAAAAAAAAAAAAAAATGTACTATTCAAATTACCAAAGGAGAGCCACTTCAAAATTTCGGCCACTGCAATCACCTATAGTGCGACATCTTCAAATTTGAATTTTAACTAGCTCAGAATTTTGTCCATTTTTGTTCACCCAAGAAACAAAATTTTTACCATTAAAATTAACAAAAGGAGTGCCATTTCAAAATTTCAACCACTTCGATCACCTATAGTGCGACATCTTCAAATTCGAATTTTAACTAGCTCAGAATTTTGTCCATTTTTCTCCACCCAAGAAAAAAATAGTACCATTCAAATAAACTAGAGAAGGCCATTTCGATCACCTGTAGTGCAACATCTTCCAATTCAAATTTTAACTAGTTCAGAATTTTGTCCAATTTTTGTCTATTTTCCTTCATTCAAGAAAAAATGTACCATTAAAATAAGCGAGGGGGGTCATTTCAAAAGTGGGCCACTTCGATTACCTGTAGTGCGACGTCTTCAAATTCAAATTTTAATTAGCTTAGAATTTTCCCCATTTTTGTAGATTTTTGTACCACCAAGATAGTTGAAATTCGAATTTGAAAATATCTCGATACAAGTGGCCAAATTTTTAAATAACCGTTCGTAGTTTATTTCAATGGCAGAAACTTTATTCTTAGTGATACAAAAGTGTTCAAAAATTTGACACAATTCTGAGCTAATTAAAGTTCGAATTTCAAGATGTCGCACTACAAGTGATCAAAATGGCCAAAATTTTGAAATGGTCCTCCTTGGTTCATTTGAATGATACAAAGTTTTTGGGTGGATAAAAATGGACAAAAATTGGACAATATTCTGAGCCAGTTAAAACACGAATTTGGAAATGCACTACAGGTGATCGAAGTGGCCGAAATTTTGAAATGACTCTCCTTCGTTAATATGAATGGTACGAAATCTTTTCTTAGGTGGACAAAAATGAGCAAAAAAATGGACAAAAGTTTGAGCTAGTTAAAATTCAAATTTGAAGATGTCGCACTACAATTAATAGACTCAGATTTTTCTTTTGGTATTCTTATACTGGCACAGGACCACACAATTTCAAATCTACACACACACACACACACACACACACACACACACACCCCTGTTTGTCTACCCTACAAAAGGCGTATGCAAGCTGGGCCATAGGAAAACCGAGTATGCACTCATATCTGCTTTACCAATGGAGCTATTTTCCTGATACGCTCTCAAAAGTTGCGCCAGCGATAAAGCTACATTTCCAGAGGCACCAGAATGCAGTATCTCGAACCTGACTGGGTACGTACAAGTGAGCACCCAAAACAACTGGGCATTTGCAAAAGGAGTAATTATAACAAACGAAGACACGAACAAACAAACAAAGATATAGTGTGTAAAATGTGTAAAATGCGAGTTCAGTGAGTAAATGTGAGCAATGCAATTAGAGCAATTCCTTTAAACACTAGTTAACTTTGTAGCAAATGAATCACATGGATATATGCTTTTGACTTTTTTGGGCCCTCCAATTTCTTTCCACATTTTCCTTTCCACCAATTATTTCATAATCATTCACTCTCATTAATCACCCGTCCATTATAAGCTATAGAGGATAACCAAGGGATATAAAACTAGAAATTTCATTTGATTTCAAATGGAATACTGCATTGATTCAATCCCCGAAGAAGTTAGTTTGTGGTGGACAACATCGTTTCCATGGGTTTTCTCGAAACTCTCCCATTTCCTTCCACATTCTCATTCTACTAATTATTCCATCGTCATTCCCTTGCCTTAACCATCGCCTCCCTTAACCTAACAAGGATATTTGTGGGACGTTAAACTGTAAGATTTAATTTCATTTTGAAATGGAATGGCGAGACTAAAGTAGGGTTATATCTGTTTGTTTTTCGATGAAGGTTAGGGTTTCTTTTCAGCACCGAGGCTGTAAGAGAGACTTATAAGTTAAGGTGGAATCCGAACCACTATAATAGTTCAGATTTTATTAATGCTTCCGTGAGACCATGTGACCAAAGAGGCACGTGCTAGCTATAAGGCCAGCGGGAGAACAATATTATATGCCTAAAGAAACACGAAACAAGATACATTATTCATACCAGGTAGGAGACCCGGGTTCGATTCCCGGTGGGATCTCATGTGGTTCGGATTCCATGTTAATCAGTAGTTCCCGTCAGAGATGTTCACCCTCGCGAGGGTGGCCCTCTCGAGGGCATCCTCACCCTCAAGTTCCCTCGCCTACAGTGACGCGAGGGCGAGGACAAGTTTTGGCCGCGAGGGCGAGGGTGCGCGAGGGCGAGGATAAGTTTCGGCAGAGAGGGTGAGGATGCGCGATGGCGAGGATAAGCTTCGATGGCGGAGGGGAGGGTGCGCGAGGGCGAGGAAAAGCTTCGACGAAGAGGGCGAGGGTGAACGAGGGTGAGGGCCAAGTGTTACTGCGGGAGCGAGGGTGCACGATGGCTAGAGACAACTTCCTTCAGGAGAACGAGGGCACGCGAGGGAGGAGGACAAGTTTCCTTAAAAGCAACTGTATTGGAGTTCGCTGTTTGACCTCTTTTGGAGAGAGGCAAAATTTAAAATATTATCTGCCATGTACCCTAGATGAAAAGTTAGTGTCATAGCAAGGTTATACATTAATCGTATTTTTTCTTTCAATTAATTGCAGTAGACAATTTCTCGTGTGTACATACATAATTATTAAAAATAATAATGCAAATAAGAATAATATTTGATTTTTCCCATGAAAGTTTCCAGGTAGAAATAGCGCTACATTAAGAAGTAAGTGTGCCTCATTGTTGCCCTCCCTGTGCTGGAGACGTTTTAGATAAGAAGTGTCCATTACACTGTCATGTTTAAAGAGTGTTGGTAGACAGACAGACAGTCACTCACGTCATTCAGCAGTAAATGACAAGAGCACTGATATCTGAACAAACACAATCAATGAGAGAACCATCAGAATGCAGTAGATCAGATGGAAAAAGACTTGATGGAATGACTTTGGTTCATAGATGGCCATAGAAAACTAAAAACGAAAATATTTATTGCAATTAAACGATTAACACGATTGGTATTATTGGACGTGAGTACGTTGGCTCAGTGCTACAGCCAATCTCTGGTTTCAGGGGTCACTCGTTCGATCCCAGGCCAAGTGAGTTCGTGGAGGACGATAGCGTATACTTGGGTTTTCTTGGGATTTTCCCGTTTCCTCCAGTTTTCTCATTCCACCTATTCTTTCATCATAATTCACTTGCAATTCCATCAGTCTCCTTTAGCCATCGATGGCATAACCGTTGGATGTTAAACTAAAGATTTATTTTTATTTATTTATTTATTTATTTTTTTAAAAGATTGGTATCTTTGAAAGCGTTTTTAATATAGTGTAAGAATATGCAGCGCACAGTCTTGAAAAGGAAGACTATTTTGGGCGTCCAGTAGGCTTCTTTCTGTGATCTGTTACCCTTCATTATCGACGTTTTTATTATTATTTTTTTTTCGCTAAATAGGATATTAAAATAGAATGATTTGGTTCTATATCGCAAGTTTTAAAGCTCCCTGACAACTGATATTTAGTCAGCAAAGCATAGGAAAACTTAGAAATAAAGAAACAAAACTACCTGAAGTATTCGGCTATGGTTCATCTAATCATGGGCGTCGTAACGAGGGGCTTGGGTGGTCGCGTTCCTCCCAGATTTTCGTCACACGTATGTAAGCAAACTAAGAAAATAAAAGCATATATTCAGGGGTGTAGTCGAGAGTATACGAAGGTGTATTGCTCAATCTTAGTCATTTGCGCATATTTTCTGCTTCAAGGCGTGTAGTACTATATTCAAAACTAGCATATATAACCTGTGAAATTTTTAAGACTAGCGTATACTCTGTGAAAATTTTAAGACTATGGTGTACGCCGTGTGAAATTTTAGGACTTGAGTAGGAAGTTTTTGATAGTCTATTATTGCAACACAGCCCCTGCCCGCTGCAGCCCCTAGTTATTCGCCTCTACTTTCTAAACATTTTCTATATGTTTTACATCGCTGGAGTTGGTGGCCCCGCATCGTGGAGGTTGTGGGGACATTATCTAAGCCTTTGGTCAAGTGACCTTACATTTGGACCTGTCAAGTGACCTTACATTTACATAGATTACTATTGAGATAAGTGGGTAAAACTGCATTCAGGTTTACACCTATAATTTCATGATTCTTAGTGTTCATCCTCCCGAAGGGGAATTTCGAAGATGTCCTCAATTCTAACTATAGAGAAACGTTCTCACACATCAGAATAAACATAATTTCAAACCGTTCATGATCTATATTTAGAAAAAATAGCACTCTACTAACGTAATTTGCTGTTTTGGAAAATATAAGTTTTACTTATGAATATCTGGGAATCAGTCGATCTGTAAGTATTCTGACGTATTAGAGTTAATGTCCCTTTATAATTCATCACCGATGCCGATGCTAAATGGTACGTGAATCTATAGTTTATGGTAGGATCCGAACCACCATAATGCGTTCAAACTTCACTCAAGGGAATCGAACCTGAGACTTGCTGCAAAGCAGACATGCTTGCTAGACACTATACTAACTTCCTTTGTATATTTCAATATCATTAACTTTCAGTAATCACCGATAATCGACCTATAACCAGAGTCGAAGTCTAAGAGGGAGTTATTGAAAATGTTTAATTATCCTAATTTTTATGTAAATATTTCACTTTAGAATATTAGCGTTTAAATACTTCTCTCCCCCATACAACTATTACACACGCTAATACTATGTAACAAGCAGTAACGACTACATATTTAAATATTATCAGGTGCAACATTTAATCAATCAACATATAACATATAAAGCTTATAAAATTTTAATTAGTCAGCTGGATTACATCTTATGAAAAAAGTTGAATAATTTCCACCTTATATGTTAGTTGTTTGACGTTACGTAAGCACGAAGGTAAGCTTAGATCTTTGTTCGAAATTCACATTGAAATGATATTCGCAAAGAATCTTCAGTGGGCTGAATCTCTTTCGTTCCAGGTTGGCTACAAGACTGCGATAATCGTAGGACGTAAAAATGAAGATTTTATTCCCCAGTTAGAATTTTTAAACTATCCTATCTCTTCAAGTCAATAATTGTCTGTTTTGCGTTATTACTTTTCAACCACAGAGCAAAATAATTCAGTCACTCTACTCCTGTTTTAATGATGTATGGCAGCGTGTAACAAATTGTTGCGAGGTCCTGGGCAAGAAAAGTTTGTGATCGCCCTTTCAGTTTTTAATTGCTAATTATAATAAAATTTCTGGAAATCAATTAATCTACACATTTAATTATTTGTGCTAAAGAAAATAAAGGTTTGTTCTCTTACTTTCCCGTTCCACCATTTCTTTAATCATCATTCACTTGCAATTTCATCCATCTCCTTTAGCAGTTACATAACTCTGGGGCGCTAAACTAAATATTTCATCTTTTCTTTCATTACTACAATCTTAAAGTTTGCACGTATTAAAGTTTGCACGACATTATTAATTGTTAAATTGGTGGATTTATAAAAGTCAGTGCTAAATCATTTTAGGCTCGATAATCTTTCCAAGGCCCTTGGAGGTGCAAAGCTCTGAGCGTGCCATTTAGGGAGGAACGGTGGCTCAGCGATAGAGAAATTACCTTTGTTCGAAGGGTCGCATGTTCGATTCCCGTCCAAGTAAGTTCGTGGTGGAGAACATCGTGTTCGTGGGTTTTCTGGGGATTCTCCAGTTTCCTACCACATTTTCATTCAACTATTTCTTTCATCATTCACTTCTGTCTCCTTTAGCATTTAGCTTGCATAATAGTGGGATCTTAAACTAAAGATTTCATTTTTTATTTGCCTTTACGTATTTGTAGTGTAAGGAATCCTTGAGACAACGTTTGAAAGTATCATTTCATAATTGTGGGAATTACTGAAAATAAACTTTCCAGCAATGATAGCTGCCAAAAATGAACCAAAACCAAAGTGATAAAGTGCACAAATTAGCCCCTAGGGTAGTTTCTTGAGACAAAGTTTCATATTTATGGCAATTATTGAAAATAATTAAAAATGTTAACATTGTTAAGGTAGGACAAATGTATCTCTATTAGTGGTGAAGATTAACAATATTTGAGCATCGAAATTAACCTTACAAGCACATTGACACATTTCAGTTTATATTTTAAAATACCAATTAACTTAGATTCACATTCAAATCAATGAAGTCATTCATGTTATAGGTTAGAGTAGATATATATTTCCGAGTGATAATTCAACAATAGTGTTCTGAAGTATTTTATTTGTTTGCTGACGGAGTTTCAAAATTAAGCTCTTTAGATCTTTCCCTTTGAATTTGTTCAAATTCCTCAGTTACGCTACATACATCAGGGATGGCCAACGTGTTGACCGTCAAATTCTGACAGATATTCCGCGGCAGTCACTATGCCGCCACTCATCAAACCTTGATTTCACCCTCACCCTCATGAGAGCCGCCCTTGTGTGGCTGAATACTTATGCTTGCATCGTAGTTCAAGGAACATTTTGAAGTAAAGACATTGGATCCTGTTGATAAATGATGTAACCGTCACTATCGACCGAGATCTCTATTGTAACAGTTGTTCCATTTTAGGTGTTCCACAGTAAGTTATACGATGATATGTTTAGTTTCCTTTCTTTAGAACGTATGTTAAGCAAGGGCGGATCCAGGACGGACTTCTGGTGGGGGTGGTGGGTTGTAATACTGCTACTTAGAGCTACTTTTAAGAGCTCCAAACTCTGGGATGCGTTTTATTTGTATATATAAAATAAAGAAGTTTCCTCTTCTGGGGGGGGGAGCGATCGCCCCGATAACCCCCCCTGATCTGCCACTGACGATAAGGAAATAATTCAACAAATATGTTGAATAATTGATGCTCTGATCCTCACGAAGGAGGCCCTCTCGAGGCCTCCTCACCCTCAATTACCCTCGCCCTCAATAATATGAGAGCGAGGGTGCGCGAGGGCGAGGAAAAGTTTTGAGAACGAAGGCGAGGTCGAGCGAGGATAATGGACAACTCCTATCCCGAGGGCGAGGGTGCGTGAGGGCGAGGACAAGCTTCGATGGCGAGGGTGAGGGTGCGAGAGGGCGAGGAAAAGCTTCGACGAAAAGGGCGAGGATGTGCGAGGGCGAGGAGAAGCTTCGACACTGAGGGTGAGGGTGCGCGAGAGCGAAGACAAGCTTCGATGGCGAGGGTGAGGGTGCGAGAGGGCGAGGAAAAGCTTCGACGGCGAGGGCGAGGGTGCGCGAGGGCGAGGACAAGTTTCGGCAGCGAGGGCGCGGGTGCGCGAGGACGAGGACAAGCTTCGATGGCGAGGGTGAGGGTGCGCGAGGGCGAGGACAAGCTTCGATGGCGAGGGTGAGGGTGCGCGAGGGCGACGACAAGTTTTGGCTGCGAGGGCGAGGGTGCACGAGGGCGAGGACAAGCTTCGACGGCGAGGGCGAGGGTGCGCGAGGGCGAGGACAAGTTTCAACAGCGAGGGTGAGGGCGCGCGAGGGCGACGGACAATATCATTCGCAAGGGCGAGGGTGAACGAGGGCGAGGGCCAACTGCTACTGCGAGGGCGAGGGTGAGTGAGGTAGAAGTAAAATGAACATCTATGGTTCCCGTCTCATATAGCCTCGCTGCTGAAAAGGATGTTAAACTCAAAATCAACTTAACTGAAATATTCGTACCACCGAATTTAATATTTTTGTTATAACGTCGAAAATGAAGTACTAAACGGTAAGAATACTGCAAAAGAAGACGAAAAAGGTAGTAAATTTAAAAGTGACAAAGGGTGGATTTTAAGAGGTTAAGACATTATCATGTTACTTCAATTAACATTTAGCAACAAAACACAAATATACTATTATACTATTGAACGTCGTAATCTTGTATCACTTAAAATGTTTGTTTCTCTGGAATATTATAATATATTTGTCTAATTGAATCAATTTATCTATTTTACTGTTTTAGCCGTACTAACTATGAAACAAACCATAGCTTATGCTAATATGCAATGTTGTCAATTTTAATGCGAATGGTTAGCAATAATCTGTGCCTTCACTTTTCTGATAACTTTTTTTTATCCATTTGTCTCACATATTTACAGTACTCTTACAGAATTTTTTCTACTTCGATCTCTTCATGAAATTCATACATATGCTCTTAAAGGATTCAACTGTTAATTTAATGAAAGAATAGCGAGATCATTGGAAACCAAAATTAGTCACCAACAAAACTTGATCCGTGGCTTCTACATGTGCACAATTGTTCTCTCGGTTATCTGTCTTACCGACATGCTTCAAAGACTCACTGCCCTACGAAATATTGCGCAACTCAAATGCTACACAATGCTTAATATATGAGCATTATATAACTACCTATGAGATTTCGTAGTTGTATTTCCCATCTTCAGGGAATAAAACCTAATTGCAAGATTCTATTCAATAATAATAATAATAATAATAATAATAATAATAATAATAATAATAATAATAATAATAATAATAATAATAATAATAATAATAATGTGTAGCTGTTATTGTTCGACTACTGACATAAGTGCTAGCCACTTGATAGACATATACTTTCAGTTGAGTTGATTTTGAGTTTAACATCCCTTTCAGCAGCGAGGCTATATGAGAAGGGAACTACTGATTAACGTGGAATCCGAAACACATGAGCTCCCGCCGGGAATTGAACTCGGGTCTCCCACTCCAAAGGCGCGCACGTTAACCGCTTAGCAACGAAGAAGCATATTTGCTTTCGGCGCAGTTTTCATTTCTCTATTGCAAAAAAAAAAAAAAAAAAAAAAAACAATAATTGAAATATAATTGAAGTTATTGTCGCACTATACTTGTATATACATAAATGTACTACCCCAGTCTCTTGAATCATTACAGGATAAAGTTAATGTCAATTTAGCAGTACCTATGCAAAATCCTATTTTTCAGTATAATCCTCTATGCTATTACATACTCCAATATCACCGCCACTACTAGAGAAAGATCATACAGTCTAACCTCGACGTCGTAGAATCTCCACAGCAGGAGAAAACTTGTTTAAAACGATTTTTCTTCCCTGGCCAATAAAATAGTAGAGCCGTATTTAATAGTTGCACAAACCAGTTTGCATAACCAAAACAGAAATGGGAATTAAGGGAATAATCGATGAAGCAAAAAAAAAAAAAAACTATTAGAACGGGGAGAAGTATAGAGGAATCAGGGGTCACCACAAAACCTCAAACAAAATCCACAACAGAAGATGAAATACTGGACTTCGCAAGATGCAGAAAGCGTAGGCACTGTGCTTTTACCCATAGGCGCCGACACGAAGAAAACATTGGGGGGGGGGGGGCTCAACTACTCAAAATAGAAACAATGATTTAGGGTTAGTTGGTTGAAAACCAACTGGTTTTAATCAGAGTGGATTTAGACACCTTGTAGCCAGGGACGTAGCAGGAATTTATTTCGGAAGGGGTCCAAAGCTTTTCGGGGGGTCCAAACACAATTTCAGGCTAAATTATATTAAAAATTGTAAAATTGCCCCTAAAATTAGGCTAAATTTACAAAAAAGTCCGGATTTCGGGGGCGGGATCCGGACCCCCAGGGCCCACCCCTGCTTACGTCCCTGCTTGTAGCCTAAGTTCTCCCTCCCCCCGCTTCGTTTGGTTAACAGTTTTCATTCACTTTCTCACTATTTACGTTCCCCGTTTCTGTGCGTCAATAATGGACTACTGACAACTCGTCACAATGCAGTTGCAGTCCTCTCAACTGCTCTAGTGGCTAGCGCGCGTCCATTTGGTGCACATAGTTCCGGGTTCGATTCCCGGTGGGAGAGCGTTGAACTACAGTGGGTCGGATTTCAGCTTAAATTGTAGATCCATGTCTCATATAGCCTTGTTGCTGAAAAGATACAATGAATAATAATCAAATCAACTCAACAATACAGTTGCAACAATTCAGAAACGATAATGGCTAAGAATTCACTATAACCAATAAACTGTTTAACCTTTTATCTCATAATAAGTTCAGTTAAACCTCTTAATAACGGACATCAATGGGACATGACTTTTTGTTCATATATGAAAGGCGACTGTAAAAGGGAGTGTTCTCTCCCGTAACAATACATATATTTGTGCTGGAAGGCAGAAAAAAAAGTTTGAACATTTCCAATGTTTGAATGATACGAGACAATAAAATAGATGTAGGAATAAGATATGATTACCAAATTTAAATTTCTTATTAAAATGTAATATTATGTTAATATTAACTTACTTGTATTTAGTTGATTTTCTTCTATCCAGGTTCAGGTTTGTAGGTGGCAAATGGAGAATTACTTCTTTTTCATAGCAAAGGTTTGCCTGCGAATTTCGGTGCGCATTATAAATTCGTCTGCAATAAGATCAAGATCGAGTCCTGCAGAAAGTTCTTGATGACAATTTAAAATTGCTAACGCGTTGAGCCGTTTTGTCCCATGGTAGATCGTAGATAAGACTTTAGTCGTCTTAAAGAAGAAATGGATCCCTCCGCTAGTGGATGGTAGCGTCAAAAATAATCGAACGAACTTAACGATTTCTGGCAACATGGTTTGAAGATAAGTGTTTTGCTTTAAGAGGTCAAGAACACACGCGAAACTTCGGAAAGGTTCGGAGCTAGTTTGTGTTTTGCGAAGATCAAGTAACATATCACGATGTAGCTTGAGCCGTTCGATATCTATATCGTCTTTGTAAAATTCGTCTATAGCACTAACATCATTTGTTTCACCAATGATAAACCGTTCACAGAGCCCTAGAAAATGTTTTATTTTAGTATCAAACCGTGATTCTAAACACTGTACTGCTGTGTCAATAGTTTCAAAATATTGTTGACGATATAGCTGCTGCGGGTTTTCATATTCATGGGGATTATCACCTTGATTGATCCGTTTTGGAAGTTTTCTTGGTCGCGGGAGAGCTGGTTCTGAAAGCTCAAGTTCGTTTGCTTTTCCTACTACATCTGCCCAGAACGTGTCAAATTCAGTATCTGTTCGGAAATTCTGCAAAGTGAGCTGTAGGCTGAAATCATATTTACAGCATCTTGAATACATAAAGTTTTCTTTTGTAATGCTGTATTTGCGCTATGTATGTGACAAAACAGCTTCATTAGCAAAGCGAGATGAAAAAAGAAATCGAACGAGTGCATTTGAACCAGGAAGCCATGTGTATCTGACTTATCTGATAAAGATTGCTCTGACATAAAATCCATAAGCTCATGGTAGTTAAGGTAACACGACTGAAGCGAGACATGCCGTACTGTCATTCTTGTTGGACAAAACGGTCGTAAATTAATCGACTTATCATTTTCACTTTGCAGTTGATGAAAGAAAGCCAGTCTCTTAGGGGAATGTTTTACAAAAACAATTATTTCCCTAACCAGGTTGAGGACATTTCGACAGCCTGTCACATTTCTTAAAGTATCTTGAACAACCAAGCTAAGAGAGTGAGCAAAGCAATGTACATAAGAAGCCCTCGATTCTAATTGAGATACTTTTGCTTGAAGTCCTTCACGTACGCCAGCCATATTGGAAGCGCCGTCGTAACACTGGCCTCTACAATACGTTATTTCCAAACTGAAACGTAGAAGAACATCTTGAATTATTTTGAAAAGCGTTTTTGACTGTGTGTCATTTGTTGAGTAAAAGCCTAGAAAAATTTCATCAATTTCAAGATCGTTGGTGACTATTCTAAAGCAAAAGGAAATCTGTTCTTTCACTGAGATATCTGCTGTTTCGTCAACAATCAAAGCGTAAAACTTTGTGGATTTTATAGTGGACACAAGTTGCATCACTACAGCATTACTCATAATTGATAACATTTCGTTACATATATCGTGTGATATCCATCTTTTCTCTCTCTCTCTCGTTCAAGCCACAACTTAAGGATAGGGCTGTCTTTACTTCTCAACCGGAGCAAATGATTGAAATTGCTTTTGTCATCAGTATGACCCCTTATAGCTAGTCCCTGAACAGCCAAATAATGCAAAGAAGAAAGTATCTTCAGTAGGGCAATTCTACTCTCTTCCATCTGAATTCTTTTACCATCAGAGAGCTGGGAAGATACATTGATCTTGCTATTCAGAACATGAAGTTTTGAAAACGATTCTCAGTGACAATCAGAGCTTTCATGTTTTCTCATTCTTTCCAGCGCTTTCTTCCAATTACGGAAACCAGTTTCAATAAAGGTTAACTCCATTTTTGATGAAAACCTCAAAAGTTTTTTCTCATATGCGTCTTTGCAAATTTTACAAAATGCCGCGTTTACTTTAGCGTCATAAAACAACCAAGGAAACTTCTCACCCCAATGTACCTGAAAGGTTCTTTTATTTGATATAGATCTGTCTGTAGATGAAGACGGCATTGAAATTTCCTCTCTCTCTTCCTCAACAACAGAAGCACTACTATCATTATTGTCAATCACTGAAATAGAAGATTCATTTTGCACTTTTTTTTTCGTTCTCACTATAAAACGATCCATTTTTCAAGTGTTCAATTAACACTATTGACCCGCAAATAATGAATGAGTGAATAAATAAAACAAACACCACTAAAACTCACGCTCCTCTTCTTCCAGAAAACTGAAACAATAACACGTCACCACAATAATATTTATTTCTTCTGTCAACATTATCGACAAAATAACACACCGACACGACACGAAATCTTTGGGACAAAACACATCGGAGTATACGTTATTACTGACTGCGTTATCTCCACAAAATGACCAAAACTCAATATTTGAAAATATAGAAAGAAAAACTTCAGAACAAAGAAAGGGAAGCAGGGTTGATTTTCTGCAACCAGGGGTCATAAACCCCTATATAAACTAGCATGTGTTGCAACTGCTAGCAGGGAAAGTTCAGAAGGCTTCCAGAATTCCTAGAAAGAAAGGCGCACTATACTTGTCCTTTACATCCGCTCATATAGTAATAAAATGACGGTAATTCTCTCTCTCTCTCTCTCTCTCTCTCTCTCTCTCTCTGTTTTGATGCTCCAGGAAGACAATACTCACCAATACAGTCACCAGTAAAGAATTGAAGCTGGGAACGGGAGAAAAAAAGTATTCTCTTTCCTCTTTTCAATAAAAGTTCTGAAACGGAAAAATAGTTGTTTGGCGACTCTAATTTTACTAAAGAAAACTAAATATTATATTCTGAAACTGAAAACGCACCTGAGTAGTTATTTTCTAAAACTGTCTGGAAAAAGAATTTTGAAGAAATAATACGAAAACATAACTGAAATATTGGGGGGCGCTCAGCCCCCTCATCGGTAATATTGGGGGGGCTGAAGGGGTCTGAGCCCCTAGGTTCCGGCGCCTATGCTTTTACCTACTTTAAACGTCCAAAAAGCGAGTAGGGCCAACTCTTGTTCTGGAGTCAACAATTGTAATGACAGAACAAATCCTATAAATAATCACTAAATTACGCAGACGAACAGTGCTAGTGGACACCGGATCGAGCATTTCCATCTGGCCCTTCGAATATTTACTTCCTGATGTTCAATTAATATAACATAAAACAGCGGTTAAATGGATATGAAATAAAATTAACTTGAAATATGTAGCAATGGTATCATTCAAAGTTGGGAAACGAAATTCTATCATTACTTTCGTATGATGAAGAAATCATGTATTCCAGTTATTTTTGGTTTAGACTTGCTAAAACGCTTACATGTTACAATCGATTTAACAAAGAATCTTATCTCTCTATTTAAAAATCATAAAAAGCCAACATTCCCAGAGAAGAACCAGGAAAACATTTTATCACAACGCACGACTCATATACTTAGAAAACGAAAACAAGCTTGCATTTTTATCGACAAACGCATTACTTTAGTTCCACTTTTCCACGCATTTATTCCGGTGATAGCAAAAAGACAGATTGATGATTCTACATCTTTCTTCGTATCGTTTCTCCAAGACTTCCTTGACATATACAAGCTATCGAGCAAAGGTTACACGTAAACAACATGACTGGTAATGTCCAGTCCAGTTATCCTGTATCTTTGAGGAAAATACGCCAGTGGTGGAACTTGTGGCATGTCAAGATTAATCTTTTGCAATAATAGAAGCAAACTCAATAGAAGAAAATAAAAATTGTACAATAAAATAGAAGATTGACAATTCTTTGAAGTATAGATAAAAATTTTCAAAATTGATGTTTTTGATATTGATCCTAATTTAGACCAGTCGCAGAAACATGCCATTCACGAGTTATTATACAAATTCAAAAATGTTTTTATACACTCCGGACGGCATTGGACATTATAGGGCTACAGTCATAAAATAAGAATCCCTAAATCGGCAGTGTTCCAGAACTAATATACCTGTTCCAATGCATGTTCGAGATCAGGAAAACAAACAAATTCAAGACCTTATTAATGCTAGAATTATACAACCCACAGACGATAATAGCTTCGCCTCGCCACAAATTATTGTCAAGAAACCAAATACGAACGCATTTAGAATTGGTTTGAATTTACAGCAGTGTAAAACTTACATTAAATACCTGTGGGTGCCATTCCAGTCAATTGAGTATGTGTTAAACACTTTAAAAGCAAAAAATACATAACCACCTAATAAATTAGCACACAAGCTCTCTTAATTGCAACTAGGATGATTTTACATTGATTAACGAATAAGATCTTTTGCCGATGACATCGTGCTGAGAGGCTACACTTTTCAATAATACTTAAGGGAATTTTATTTTAAAAATTAAGAAATTTTTGTGCTTCACCTAAGACAAATTTATTTTACTCAGAGTGAATGTTCTCGTATATTTAGTATCAGGTAATTCTTTTAAAACCTCTGCAAGAAAGCTAAAAATATAGAGTTCAAGATTCCACCAAAAGAGAATTTTGCAGTTTTAAGGGCTTATGTTCCTACTTACTGGCACATATCAAGGATTTTGCCATGAAGATAGAACGTTTTTAACAGATGTTTCCAAAGCAATGTTTGTGTTTTTCAAATAATCTTGTGAATTCTGTTCCTGGTGTGGGGGATGTAAGGTTCAGTATCTCAGGTGTAAGCAACTACCATAAAGCATGCTTCATTCAGGAGCACGTGTTTTCTATTCAAAACATAATCACCAACAGACGGTGGAAGAAGGATACCATAAAGACCCGCAGTTGGTTCCGAAGGAAATTGAAGATGGTCAACCCTCTCTTCACCAACTTCCTCTTCAGAAGACAGTCATAAAAGAGGACCTCAAGTGGACAGAAGAATAAGTCCCAGTGGTGATCCAGTGACCTTCCTAAACTATTTCTGAGATCGTTTTGTGTTACGGAGGTTTTGTAAACTCCGTATTTCTATAACTACCTGCCGCGGAGGTTGCAAAAGGCAAAGAGATACAACTATACTGTCTCCTGAAACTACGATGAGTAAGAAAGATATCCTTTCAATCACCAACCTAGACCGCTGTGGGATAGAAGATTTTACCTTTTAATCTTAAGTTACTTATCACCATCGACTTTGGTAGAGGCAAAAGCATTACAGCTAAGCCGCATGGTGTTGCTACTGTCGTTGCAACCACAACACCGATCTGAGAATAAGCTAGCAATTATTTATTTCTAACTAATTTACGGCTCTTAACTTATTTCAGAGGCATATTGAAACGTGTGTCGCATGGATATTGTTCTCAATAGATTAGCGTGCACCGGAATATATATTCACTGAACCCTCAGACATTTACAGACCCGGCTATCTGTCCGCAAATTTGATTCGTGTTCCAAGATGATATACTAAGCCTACCTTTGAAGACCCACAATGCGCAAATTCGGTTGGGGTTGAGGAAAAGGGGGATACTTCTTGTTTGTCGTCAGCAGTGATTCATTTTTTGTTTGAAGTTTCTACGTGCACTTCGAACAGAAAAATGCCTTTACCGGGTGGTCTCTCTCTCTCTCTCTCTCTCTATATATATATATATATATATATATATATATACACTAAAACTAAAATGATAAAAGTCATTCCAGCTCCGAACTACATCCACGTTGAAAATTAGAATGAGATCGATTCAGTGGTTCCAAAGTTATGAAGTTTTACCAGCATATATTTACCCGCTTCGTTGGGTAAAATGAAAATTTAAATGCACAATCCCGTCTCTCATGTGTTCAGTCACCACGAAATATGCTGTTTCGTTTCTAATGGCATCGAATTAAACGGCATCGGAAAGATCACTGATCATCTCGGCTACCCCGGAAATCATGAATTCGACACTAATATTAATCGTTTTCGATCATTTTATTATCTCTCCCTCTCCCAAGTTGCGGACTGAATTTGGTTTTAAACGGGATCTGAAGTGTCATTCTTCATCTCAGCGGCTCTAAAAACTACGGATCAAACACTTATATCGAAAAATTTTGACCATTTTTATATATCTCCCCCTCTTCTATGTTGCGCGGTAGGAAATCGGATGTGTCACAGGTCATCTCAGCGACCTCGGAAACTATGAATTCGACACTAATATGGCTTATTTTTTATCCTTTTGATTTATTTCTCTTCCCCTCTCTCAAGATGTGGGGTTGAATTTGGATTTTAACAGCATCAGAAGTGTCACTGTTCATCTCGGCGATCTCAAAAACTATAAATTCAAGACTAATATCGGTCATTTTCGACCATTATATCCCCCTCCGCCATGTTGCAGCCCATGTCATTGGAAGTGTCACCGTTCATCTCAGTGACCCCCAAAAATGTGGATTCAGCACTAATATCGGTCATTTTCGATCATTTTAAATCTCTTCCTCTTCCAAGTTGAAGGTTCGAATTTGAATTTAAACAGGATCAAAAGTATCATTGTTCATCTAAGCGACCCAGAAAACTTTACATTCGATACTGATAGTGGTCGTTTTCGATCATTCTTATATAAAACTTTCTCCCCCTCCTACAACTTTTTGATGATTTTGGATTTAAACTGGATGGAAATGTCACTGCTCATCTGAATGATCGCGAGAACTACGGAATAGACACAAATATTGTTCATTTTCGATCATTATCATATATAGCTCCAATCCCCCTCAACAGTGCTGCGGCACACACCATCAAAATTGTCACCGTAAATCTAAACTAATCCTAAAACTATGGATTCGACACTAATATTAGGCATTTCCAATCATTTTTAATGTTTATTCCCCTCCCCTACGTTGTTTTCTTTCCCTCCCCAACTATCAGGGTTGAACTTGGATTGAAACAGCATCAGAAGTGTCACTGTTTCTCTCATCGACCCCGAAAATTATGGATTCAACACTAATATCGGTCATTTTGGTCATTTTAAATTTCTCCCCCTCCCCCTCCCCTACGTTGCATCGTGAAACTGAATAGCCTAAAACAATCCCTGCCCGAAAACTCATGTATGTTGAAAATTTGATTGAGATCGGTCGGGTGGCTCAGGAGTGATGAAGTCACAAAGCAGTCTTTTTTATTTTAATTTTCATATACTTCTCCTCCCTCACCCT